>NC_054701.1:79498948-79816448 GCF_016097555.1 Gigantopelta aegis
TTATCCACGATCAAGACAATGCATGGTATGTGCTATCCTGTCTTTGGGATGGTACATATAAAAGATCCCTTGCTACTAAATGGAAAAATGTAGCGGGTTTCCACTCTTTAACTATGTCAAAATGACCAAATGTTTGACATCCACTAGCCGATGTTTAATAAAGCAATGTGCTCTAGTGGTGTCGTCAGACAAAATAAACTTTTTGTTTGATTCCCTGAATCTCTATTTAGAGCCTCGTCTATATGAGGAAAGCCACTCCCGAGGAGATCCTTTTCTGGACTACATCATTTTGAGCGCTTCAAAGAGGACTGCCGCTCCCAGACTAGTTTACTATATTATAACTAGCACAGGACAACTCACTGGAATAAATACAGCTGTGATGACATGCACTCATGAATCACTATCAAAACAGTAATGATACCGGATGTTCGTGAAAGGTGAGCATATCCTGCCCCAACCGGTAACACCCGTCATGAAGGAAGGAAGGAAATGTTTTATTTAATGACACACTCAACACATTTTATTTACGGTTATATGGCGTCCGACATATGGTTAAGAACCACACAGATATATAGAGAGGAAACCCGCTGTAGCCACTTCATGCGCTACTCTTTTCAATTATCAGCAAGGGATCTTTTATATGCATCACCCCAGTGCGTTAATATCTATATATGTAACAGTCAACCTCAACATACATACAATATATAGATATTCATACATCAATACATACATAGTGTGGGTTCCCCCCCCCCCACACACACACACACACAGGCTCCCCAATAGTTGGCCTCCTAATATAAAATCCTTGCTACGCCAGTGTTCTACTATGAAGCTAGATTGTCAAAATATTGGAAACAGATTTTTTAACAACATAGGATTTAACAACATAATATTATTGCATGTTTATCCCCTCGGATGGTGGGGTGAAGTTTACTATAATTATATAGAGAAATGCATTTAAACTGTTATTTCTTTGACTACTTCCCCAAAACTACATGACCAATTCCAATCACATTTTCTGGGAAGCTTCCTTGGAATATGGGGGGAAAAAAAATGTGAATTCGGTCATTCAACACCCACCCACCCCCACCCCCGTGAACCTAAGGGGTGGGTCCCACAAGAGGAAAATTAAGTCAACATCCAAAAATGCATACGAATAGTCTTCATATATGTTAAGGTCAATAAATGGTTAAAATATCTTCTTCTTCTTCTTTCAACGCTCCAATTTATGAATGTCATTACTGTTGGGTCTCCAGTTTGTTCCCGGGGAAGGAACAAACTGTAACGTTTTTCATATCTACTACATCCTTTTCAACTAAGTTTGGTTGGTAGCTTCTTCGACCCATGGAGACACAAAATTCTAACACCCATTCCCACCCAAAGACCTTTCCAATAACAACAATGCCAAAAGTGGTCTTACCAACAGCAACCATACCAACAGTGGTCTTACCAACAGCAACCATACCAACAGTAACCGTACCAACAACAACCATACCAACAGTGGTCTTACCAACAGCAACCATACCAACAGTAACCTTACCAACAACAACCATACCAACAGTGGTCTTACCAACAGCAACCATACCAACAGTGGCCTTACCAACAGCAACCATACCAACAGTAACCTTACAAACAACAACCATACCAACAGTGGTCTTACCAACAGCAACCGTACCAACAGTATCCTTACCAACAACAACCATACCAACAGTGGTCTTACCAACAGCAACCATATCAACAGTGGTCTTACCAACAACAACCATACCAACAGTAACCTTACCAACAACAACCATACCAACAGTAACCTTACCAACAGCAACTTTAGCAACAGTGGCCTTACCAACAGCAACCATACCAACAGTAACCTTACCAACAACAACCATGCCAATAGTGGCATTACCAACAACAACCATGTCAACAGTGACCTTACCAACAACAAACATACCAACAGTGGCCTTACCAACGACAACCATGTCAACAGTGACCTTACCAACAACAAACATACCAACAGTGGCCTTACCAACGACAACCATACCAACAGTGACCTTATCAACGACAAACATACCAACAGTGACCTTACCAACAATAACCATACCAACAGTGACCTTATCAACAACAAACATACTAACAGTGACCTTACCAACGACAACCATACTAACAGTGGCCTTACCAACAACAACCATGCCAACAGTGACCTTACCAACAATAACCATACTAACAGTGGCCTTACCAACAACAACCATGCCAACAGTGACCTTACCAACAATAACCATGCCAACAATGACCTTACCAACAACAACCATGCCAATAGTGACCTTACTAACAACCATACCAACAGTGACCTTACCAACAACAACCATGCCAACAGTGACCTTACTAACAACAACCATACCAACAGTGACCTTACCAACAACAACCATGCCAACAGTGGCCTTACTAACAACAACCATGCCAACAGTGGCCTTACTAACAACAACCATGCCAACAGTGACCTTACCAACAATAACCATGCCAACAGTGGCCTTATCAACAACAACCATGCCAACAATGACCTTACCAACAACAACCATGCCAACAATGACCTTACTAACAACCATACCAACAGTGGCCTTACCAACAACAACCATGCCAACAGTGGCCTTACTGACGACAACCATGCCAACAGTGGCCTTACTGACAACAACCATGCCAACAGTGGCCTTACCAACAGCAACCATGCCAACAGTGGCCTTACCAACAACAACCATGCCAACAGTGGCCTTATCAACAACAACCATGCCAACAATGACCTTACCAACAACAACCATGCCAACAATGACCTTACTAACAACCATACCAACAGTGGCCTTACCAACAACAACCATGCCAACAGTGGCCTTACTGACGACAACCATGTCAACAGTGGCCTTACTGACAACAACCATGCCAACAGTGGCCTTACCAACAGCAACCATGCCAACAGTGGCCTTACCAACAATAATCATGCCAACAGTGGCCTTACCAACAGCAATCAAACCAACAGTAACCTTACCAACAATAACCATGCCAACAGTGGCCTTACTGACGACAACCATGCCAACAGTGGCCTTACTGACGACAACCATGCCAACAGTGGCCTTACTGACGACAACCATGCCAACAGTGGCCTTACCGACGACATCCATGCCAACAGTTTAGATTCTTCGCGATACTGTCTGGCTTGAACTGTCGTAAAAACATAATTGTGATCGTATTCTCCTGAAATACGATGACCTTGTCCTTGAGTGACATTACTTTTTGTACTGAACCAGAATGCAATGTTTTTTATTTGCTGTAGGGCAAGACTACGCATAAATAAAACCTTTTTCCAACCCCGAGGCTAAAACACAAATACTAATTAAATTATAATTAACTTCGATAAAAATGAATGAAGTTTAGTACATATTTTGGTACGTACTTCTTTATCGTATAATATTATTTACTATTTATGTTGTTTAAAAAAACTACCTCCAAAAACAAATATTCATGATAAATGTTTCCAATAATATAAAGGAATGTTATTGTTTGTCTGCCTCAAAGCAAGTGGTAATCGTATCCTTATGCAATATGATGTTGGTAGTTGCATGGAGTCGGAAGAGTTACATATGTGTTTTTATTAGAAAGAGTATCATAACAACTGTACCTTTACATATCGAACGATACATCGTTCACCATGTGTGTCTGATCTCCCGGCGAATAACGCGATACGCATGCGTGCAGTCATCTTGCATCTGGGTGATATAATATGCATGCTTATGTCTTACCTAGTAGATTATCCAATGGTGTGGCTGTTTCGCTGATGTTTAATTGGGAGTGCATGGTGTCTTTGTTTTTTTCTTCATAGAAATACCCTTAGCACAAGTCTTCAAGGCCGTAGAAAGCGATAGGGCCGGTCATTATTTCGCCTGATTTTTTTAATTTAAAAACAACAACCAACATACTGCACGGTTTCGTCAGTCCTGCTCTAAATATAAATCTGAACAGAACGACAAAACCGTTATCCACGATCAAGACAATGCATGGTATGTGCTATCCTGTCTTTGGGATGGTACATATAAAAGATCCCTTGCTACTAAATGGAAAAATGTAGCGGGTTTCCACTCTTTAACTATGTCAAAATGACCAAATGTTTGACATCCACTAGCCGATGTTTAATAAAGCAATGTGCTCTAGTGGTGTCGTCAGACAAAATAAACTTTTTGTTTGATTCCCTGAATCTCTATTTAGAGCCTCGTCTATATGAGGAAAGCCACTCCCGAGGAGATCCTTTTCTGGACTACATCATTTTGAGCGCTTCAAAGAGGACTGCCGCTCCCAGACTAGTTTACTATATTATAACTAGCACAGGACAACTCACTGGAATAAATACAGCTGTGATGACATGCACTCATGAATCACTATCAAAACAGTAATGATACCGGATGTTCGTGAAAGGTGAGCATATCCTGCCCCAACCGGTAACACCCGTCATGAAGGAAGGAAGGAAATGTTTTATTTAATGACACACTCAACACATTTTATTTACGGTTATATGGCGTCCGACATATGGTTAAGAACCACACAGATATATAGAGAGGAAACCCGCTGTAGCCACTTCATGCGCTACTCTTTTCAATTATCAGCAAGGGATCTTTTATATGCATCACCCCACAGACAGGATAGTACATACCACGGCCTTTGTTACACCAGTTGTGGATCACTGGCTGGAACGACACCCGTCATGATGTCAAGTTCGTCACTTCATCTAAAACGATGAAAACATAAATGTGCTTTGTTTCACGAAAGAAATGAAAATAAAAAGTAAAGTTTGTTTTATTTAACGACGCCACTAGAGCACATTGATTTTTTTATCTTATCATCGGTTATTGGACGTCAAACATATGGTCATTTTGACACTGTTTTGAAGAGGAAACCCGCTGTCGCCACATAGGCTACTCTTTTTTCGACAGGCAGCAAGGGATCTTTTATTTGTGCTTCCCACAGGCAGGATAGCACAAACCATGGCCTTTGTTGAACCAGTTATGGATCACTGGTCGGTGCAAGTGGTTTACACCTACCCATTGAGCCTTGCGGAGCACTCACTCAGGGTTTGGAGTCGGTATCTGGATTAAAAATCCCATGCCTCGACTGGGATCCGAACCCAGTACCTACCAGCCTGTAGACCGATGGCCTGCCACGACGCCACCGAGGCCGGTAAAAATGAAAATAAGTGCACACGGTCAAAATATGGAATAGCATCAGTGATGTATCGTATTTAGTAGATATACCATCCAAATGTCTACCATAAAACGTTTTGATTGCTCTCATGAGTCCCTGGACATCATAACCTTGATGGAACAACTTTTGTGCCAGAATGATATGGCGTTGTTTGAAAGCTGGGAGGCTAACTCGGCCCGTACTAGCCTGAAGTCCGATAGTTTAACCACTGACCAACAGTTTAGACTCATATCAACGACTTCAGTTTGAACCTTCAATGTAGGTGTGGTCAACATGTTTTGTTTGTTTGAGGGGGGGGGGGAGTTTGTGGGTGTGGTTTGCTTTTGTTTTGTGGAGTTCTTTGGGTTTTTTGTTTTTTTGGAGGGGGTTGTGTGTGTGTGTGTGTGTGTGTGTGTGTGTGTGTGTGTGTGTGTAATGGTAACCATTAAAACGCACTGTATTGCATATTGTTTCATACACACGTTTTAATTTTTATACCTCAAACGTAGTAACTAGCTAGGGACAGACATTATATCGTGAAGAATTGGCCACAACTGTTAACCAATATAATAGCTTATTGCTAATCATATAAAGCGATATATACACGTTTGTGTTGATTCGAACTTTGTACATGGTTAAGAACAAGCATTTGGCACATTTGGCGTATTAGTGTCTAACACTTTGAAAACGAGGATGTCACCAACATAACGCTTTTTTTTTTTTAAACGAACTGCAACCATCACTCGCAAGTTGCAAGAAGATTAAATGCAAGGTACCTGTTCCACTGCCTTTAAAATGCTCATTGCCTAGGTGAGCCGATATCCAGTTTACGTTTGTTTCATTAGACTATATTAACATTATCACTGCTGGAAATTGATTTGGTGTTGGGTAACCTCTGAGTATGGAATCTTCTCGTGCATAACACTTGAATGAATAGATAACGCACTTTAAGCATCACCGTAACTGTGGCCTGTTCTAGACTTGCATGGTCACAACAAAACTATACTGAACAACATAAGAAACGCATATCAGTTTGAATCCCTATAGTTTATGTTTCTATTAAAATTACCATGTCTAGTGAACATTTTAGGCTCTTTTTGACAGTCTGTTTACCGAAAGTTAAAAGTTTGTTTTGTTTAACGACACTACTAGAACATATTGATACTGGTATCATCATTATTGACTACTGGATGTCAAACATTTGGTAATTTTGACTCTTTGTCTTCAGAAGATACCCGCTACATTTTTCCATTAGCAACAAGGGATCCTTTATATGCCCCATCCCACAGACAGTACAGCACATACAACGACTTTTGATATACCTGTCGTGGGGCACTGGTCGGAACGTGTTTTTATTTATTCTTTTTTTTTTTAATTTTGGTAAGATATATATTTTTTTAGTTTTTGGTTTATTTAAAGTTAGTAAGACACTATTTGAAATCTTAATTGGAATGTTAATGGGTACATAGCTCTCTAAAAACAATTGCACTGTACCGTTGCTTGAAATTTAGATTTTTTCTTATAATTCTAATTTTTGTACATTCATTGTGTTTCTTGTCCTACTGTCTGTGGAAGCTCAAAACGGTAGTGTAGGTTTGTTTGTTTGTTTTGTTTAACGACACCACTGGAGCACATCGATTAATTAATCATTAGCTATTGGATATCAAACATTTGGTAATTCTGACTTTTCCGACACCATATAACCGTAAATAACCGAGTGCGTCGTTAAATAAAACATTTCCTTCCTCCTTCCGTCGTCATCAGAGGAAATCCGCTACATTTTTTTTCTAATGCACATTCCCACAGACAGGAAAGCACATACCACGTCCTTTGTCCAGTCGTGGTGCACTGGTTGGAACGAGAAAAAAATCCAGTCAGCTGAATTAATCCATCGAAGTGGTTCGATCCTGCGACGCAAGCACCTCGTAGGCTACTGTCAGTGGAAAAATGTATATAAAAGATCCCTTGCTACTATTGAAAAAAAAATGTAGTGGGTTTCCTCTGATGACTATGTGTCAGAATTACCAACAGTGGCCTTACTGACGACAACCATGTTTGACATCAAATAAATGTTGCTCAATTATTGATGACTGTGTTCTAGTCGTGGTGCGCGCAAGAAGTTTGATAATCCAGGATTTGTGTAAGTACCTTTTAGAAATACAGTAGGTGAATTGTTAGGTTGTATGATAATTCAGAAAATTCTAATGGTGCTGCTAAAGCAATGCATGTCACCTACCGAGCCCAACTAATGTTCTTATCTCCTTAGTTCAATGGTCATAACTCTATCAAAATCGATAAATCGCCATAAAAGTCAAACTTGATCTGTCACAGAACATGATAAGGCTATACACAACATATTAGCTCAATATCTTGAGGCATAGTTGGAAAAACAACAACAACGGAAAACAAATTTTCGTATCTCCTAAGTTCAACGGCTATACCTCTGTCAAAAATGGGTAAATCGCCATGAAAATCAAATTTGCAACAGTGCATGATAAGGCTATTCACAAAGTTTCAACTCAGTATCTTGAGGCATTGCGAAAAAACAATATGTGGGGCAGACAGACAGACAGACATACAGAAGGACGGAGACGAAACCAATATATAGTCCCCTCCGGTTGGACCAGTAGCGGACTAATAAGCATAAGATTGACTTATACGGCAACTGCAAACGCAAGCGCCGTAAATATAGGGGCGGATCCAGGAGGGGGGGGGGGGGGTTGACTAAGGGCAAATGAAAAATTCGTTGAAAAGGTAACACATTAACATTTTCAAAAAAAAAGAGAGGAAAAAGCACTTGAATATATTTAAGGATCTTGAATATATCCCCTGAACCACCTTAGGATTCACCTCAGAAATACTATCTAGATGATAAAGACGTTTAAATTTATGTTTAACTTGGTTTTGGGGAATATGCACTGATGTAGCCTAGTAGTTACTATATGGACTCGGCAAGTCTATGCCTTTGCGATGGTTACCAGAGTGATGCGCGTGCTGTGTTGGTTACAAGATATGACGAGTGGTTCTGATTAGCACACAGAATATCAACAGACTGGCAACATGAAACTTTAATGCATATACCCACGTGTTCGCCACAACAGGTGACCGAAACGTCATTTTGCAGTCAGTGCGGTTATTAATTAGTCAGCGGAATCAGCACCTAATTTTTCCGTTGCTCAGACGTTTTCACGGTTGGTTCATTAGCTTAACTGTTAACGCGACATACCCGTAATAACCGAGGTGGGGTGGGTCGCCCCTGAGACCCGAAACATTTACTTTTTGTTGTGTTCTACTATATAATCACCCCCTTCAATATATAAAGAAAGTGTCAATGGCTAAAAAAGGAAGGAAGGAAACGCTTTATTTAACGACGCACTCAACACATTTTATTTACTGTTATATGGCGTCGGACATATGGCTAAGGACCACACATATATTGAGAGAGGAAACCCGCTGTCGCCACTTCATGGGCTACTCTTTTCGATTAGGAGCAAGGGATGTTTTATATGCACCATCCCAGACAGGATAACACATACCACGGCCTTAAATATACCAGTTGTGGTGCACTGGCTGGAGCGAGAAATAGCCCAATGGGCCCACTGACGGGAATTGATCCCAGACCGACCGCGCATCACGCGCACGCTAAATACCACTGGGCTGCGTCCCGCCCCGGCTAAAAATGTGACGCGGGGAATTAAAAACTACGTCATTGCCGATTGCAGGTGTTGTAATATAAATATATAAACCAATACAACATGTGCTTGACCCACCCCCCCCCCCCCCCACACACACACACACTTCACATAGCATTCCTATATATATATTTGTGTTTATGATCAATTAAATTTCAAGCACGCTGTCCTGGACTATATGCCACATCTGGTCTGTTTTTCATGCCAATGATCTCTAATAATAACATAATAAATCGCACATTCCGAGACGCAACTATGCAAATCATTCCTGATCAGTCTGCAAATGAGTTAAAAGTCGACCGGAACTACTTTCCCTTAAGTCGGCCTGTGTGGGACCTAATAAAGGCAACTTGGGGTCTATACGCATTTTGCCATTTATGAGGTAATTGTACTCATGTATCAAGATCAGAATAACTTACTGTCACTCTGTACGTTGTTTTACTATTCGGTTATTATTTTTGCTGACTTTGTTGCCCGTACATTGTTTGGTAGTCAGCCAACTCTGTGCTTTGCATTTGCATAACGACCAGGTTTTTTTAGTGCCTTACTTTTTTCTTCAGGGGGCGGGATTTAGCTCAGTCGGTTGAGTGCTCGCTTGAGGTGCTTGCGTCGCAGGATCGAACCACCTCGATGGATCCATTCGGCTGATTGGGTTTTTCTCGTTCCAACCAGTACCGTGGTATGTGCTTTCCTGTCTGTGGGAAAGTGCATATAAAAGATCCCTTGCTGCATTAGGAAAAATGTAGCGGGTTTCCTCTGATGACTATGTGTCAGATTTACCAAATGTTTGACATCCAATAGCCGATGATTACTTAATCAATGTGCTCTAGTGGTGTCGTTAAACAAAACAAACAAACAAACTTTTTTTTTCTTCAGGTTTTTTTTTTTCTCATAGAACTGATATTACAAAACGTCTTTAGACAATATACTCCAACCTACAATGGGAATTTTGCCATGTTTATTAACAGCATCTCTGAAGGTAGCATTTTCAAAGTAGTGGCTGGAATTCAGTAATAAAACTAAATTGTAGACACTGGCACCTTTAGACTTAGCTCATAATCAGACAAACAAAGTGTACGGCTACTGAGGACAGACAGAAAAAAAGACAGGCAAATCGACAGACAGAGAGACTGATAGACAAAAACATAGACAGACCGATAAACAAACAGACAGACAGACATATACGAAAGGAGAGATTATTGTAACTTTGTTTTAATATTAATAAACTATGTGAATGGACGGACACATAGACAGACAAATTGCAACTATACTCCAGCCAAATAAAAACTCCTGGAACATAGCGTCATCTTATCCACCTCAACCCATCCATTTCCCTCACACACACACACACACACACATATACCAATGACCCGACAGTACCACGAAAGCTATTGTAAATTGCCACATAACCAAGCAGTCTGTTACATATGTTAGCGTCTACATACACAGCAGGTACATGTCAATAACACAGACACTAAATAGGTAGGTGTGCTGTTACTACTGGATCGGTGGTAAGCTACAGCGAAAGATGGTCTGCTCTCGTTGTTTTGAAATGTATCCTGTCGGCAATATTGCTCAACCCTCTTTCCAGTCATCGTGCCAGGCTTGACTGACGAAACCGCAAAGTACTGTACTGAGGAATAGCTGGGGTATGTAATACACGTTTCTGAAAACATCAGGTAAAGGTTAACAATAATGAGTAACTCACAATTTTGGCCTGTACCTATTATTATAAGGATGACAAATTGAAGAGTGTTTTTGCAAAACTCGTAAAGACCAAAAGATGTTCATTTTCAAACAATTGTAACTTCAATTATATACCGCTTGTTTCAGGCGCGCACACACACACACACACACACACATACACAGGCGCGCACACACACACACACACAGGCACACACACACACACACACACACACACACACACACAGACAACACACACACACAGACACACAAACATACACGCACACACACAGACACACAGACACATACAACACACACTTACACACACACAGGCACACAGGCACCACACACACACACACACACACTTACACACAGACACACACACGCACACACACACACAGTTTTTAACTTTATATAAAGTATTGTTTATTAACGCCCCTCCTGCCCCAGATCCTGCAGCTGGCGAAGTCTGAAGTTGGAACCGAGGTGGGTGTACTGGAACCGTCAGTGGATATGGACATGTCAAAGAAAACCCTGTTACATTGTTACATTGTTACGGGCCCTCCATTGACAAATCCCAGATCCACGTTTCTGTTAATATCAACATATACGTGGGTTTTTAAAATCCATTTGTGGCGGGACGTAGCCCAGTGATAAAGCGTTCGCTTGATGCGCGGTCGGTCTAGGATCGATCCCCGTCGGTGGCCAATAGAGTTATTTCTCGTTCCAGCCAGTGCTCCACGACTGGTATATTAAAGGCCGTGGTGTGTACTATCCTGCTTGTGGGATGGTGCATATAAAAGATCCCTTACTGCATTAGAAAAAAATGTAGCGGGTTTCCTCTGATGACTACGAATCAGAATTACCAATGTTTGACATCCAATAGTCGATGATTAATTAATGTGCTCTAGGGGTGTCGTTAAACAAAACAAACTTTAAAAAACAAATCCATTTGAAATATAACCACTGCGCAAGTACCTTTCACCGAGTATCAAACCAGCTGTGCATGTATTATCTCTATTGTTTCCCAGTTTTATTTTGGACTTTTGGAGTTTTGTAAAAACACTCTTTAATTAGTACTGGAGAAAAAATAAGGTTAGCGTCCATGACAAAATACCATGGAATAGTCCTAATATGCTTAATAGCTGTAGTATCTATATTCATGTAAACTTGTATGAATTAGTGGGGTTGCTTAACCCCATTTTTTGACGAAATCGTTACCGAGTTGAAGAAAGCACCAAATTTGGTACACATGACCCCTAGGGCCTACTGATCAGATTCAGAAGGGATGCCACGAAATCAGAGGTCTGGGTGACCTTCAAACTCAAGGTCAAGGTCACGTTACTGAAAATATCAAATATGTTATGTATTTATCTTTCTGGTTTACTATAATCATTTATTTCAACTCAATTTGTTTACTATTCAGCATAAATTATAGTTAGAACACATGAATAACCTTCAGCATATGGGTCAAGGTCACGATAAAGGAATGTAAGGGGGGGGGGTCGTGGCTTAGTGTAATAGTAAACATTTTGATTTGATTTTCTCGGTTCTTATAACATAAAGTTTAAAGATATGTTGCTAATAACATTCATATGAGATAAACAGTGTATTGTTGTTCAGTAAGTTCAATGTGGATACGATTTTATTTTTCAAAATGGCCGCCATTTTTCTATAAGGCTGGCAATAGTCCTGGAACCAGGACCAGCTTAAATGTTTTTTGTCATGCAACTCCCACTACACAGTTGATTTGGCACCTCACACTACTAGGGGGTCTCTCCGGATAATTTCTAGCCCTGATGCACGGTTGAATTATGGTAGCAACACTAGATGGCAGCCTATTTTGTAATGGGGGATGGGGTCGTGGCTTAAATGCATTTCTGAAGAAAAAAAAATTATTGTCTTAGGTTCTGCAATATCACGTTTTAAAATTTCTTGGTAATAATATGTTCATATGAAATACATTTCTTGTGTTGTTGTTTAGTTCTTTTTTCAAGATAGCCGCCATTTATCAATATGGCTGCCACGTTACGTTATATTTAATGGTTAAAAGTGTATTCTATTAGCTGATGCAAGCATGTAATAAAATGTATTTTTAAGTCCGCAGAAGTTTTGAATGTGAAATAAATATGTGTTGTTGTGCAACTAGTACAGGAAGTGCTTTCCCAGTCTGCAAACAAGGACATTTCTACTGAACAATTTTCACAAGTTACAGCAAAATTGTTCTGCATACAGGTTAGTAAACCTTTTTATATAATGAAAGTTACACTAGCGTTCCTGCTGTGGCCATCCAGACTCACAACCTGAGTGTACCTCCTACAAATCTCAAAGAAGTAGATGGAAAACTTGAAGAAGCTAAAGCCATCGAAAAGGCTTGGATTTTAAAAGCATTTGAACTCCTAGAAAAGGAAAAACTTGACAAAGGTGATCGAATTGCCTGGGCTGCATATCATGCTTCTAATCACCCAGAATTATCTGATCCACCAGCTGTGAGTGCTTTACTCCCATTGTTTTATGAGAAGGCTGCATCAGTTGCCATGATAAAGCATGGCATGGGCATCCAAGGGGATATCACTGCCTACCTAAATCCAGGACAAATACCTGTGTCAACATTTGACCAACCTCTCTTTACACTTGCCAAATACGTCCAGTGGAAATGGCCAGATCTATATGGAGAGCAGATGCACATAGTAATGCTCGGAGGGCTTCACATAGAAATGTCACTTTGGAACACAATTGGTGACTTTCTACAAGCATCTGGTTGGACAACAGCACTCAATGAAGCTAATGTTGCTTCTTCTGGCATTGCAGATTCATTTCTGAAAGTATCTCACCTTACTAGGACAAGACACGCCCATCAGGTGACAGCAGTATCTTTGGCAAAGCTTCAGAATAATGCATGGCTGGAGATGATCAAACAAGACCATACAGCATCAAACATCAGTATGGGATATGAAACATGGCGACAATCCATGATAAACAAGAGTCCGACCTTTCAATATTGGGACATTATTCTTGAGTTTGAGATCCTGGTCATAATTTTAATCTTATCACAACGCACTGGTGACTTTGACCTATATTTTGAAACACTAGAGGCTCTAGCACCTTGGTATTGTGCATTAGATCATCAAAATTACGCACGATGGATATCGATACACATACGAGATATGAAAACACTGCCACAAGAGGTTGAAGAAGACTTCAAACGTTTCTGGGTCATTCAAAAGACACAGCGCAAATTTTCCTGCATACCAATAGATCAGGCACATGAACAGAACAATAAGATTGTGAAAACACCTGGTGGAGCTATTGGACTGATGGAGAATCCAGTAGCCTTTCGATAGCGGATGATTGCTGGGCCAGAGCAAGCAAGGCTGCTGAGTGAGTTCGAGAGTCAGTTCATCGAGGGTGACGTACTGGCAGTAGATCACCATGAGCAAGGACCCACAACTCAAGAAACCTTCAAAGCACAGGTGATAAGTCTGTGTGAGGCCATTGAACAAATGGGCAATCCATTTTGTGATGATAGTCCTGAACTATCAACTCTGAGCACTCACAACTGTGCCAATGCGGATGTGGTGGAAACAGTGAGAGGAATAAATTAAAAAGGTCAAAGTCAGTACAAGAAATATGTCAAGGATGTCATCATTGAACCAATCAAGAAGAACTCTCTGCCCCTTTTTAAGCGTCCTCAGGCATCAGTATCTAAAAAAGCAAAGCAAACAATGGCCAGTCTTAAAAGTGACTGCACTCTCTTTGGTCAGCTTTATATTGCAAGCATGTTCCGAGATGTTGATCCCAAAGAGTTTTTCTGACATGAGAACCACTCATGGCCACCATCCTTATCAGATAATGGGAAGCTTCGACTGCCAACAAAAAAGTCAGATCTACTGACATTTCTTCACACAGAATCTCAAACTGAAACACCAGCGTACTTCGATGCCAAGGTATTTGAAGGTGCTGTCATAATTCATCTCCTCCCAACTTGTCAGGTCTCAACATTTGATGAGTACTGTGAGAAGATTTTCATCACATGGATCACAAATCAAATGGACAATACTGACAGGATCAACATTGTGTGGGACAAATACAAGTTAGACAGCCTGAAGGAGTCAACTAGAGAAAAGAGAGGAAAAGGAACAAGAACCAAAGTTCGAGGTCAGTCCAAACTGCCTTCAAAGTTTAAAGATTTCTTGCGAGACCCAAAGAACAAAGAAGAGCTCTTCAATCTCCTGACTGAGAAGACAGCTCTTCACAAGTTTCCACCAGAAAAAGAGGTCTACATCACCAAGGGAGAATCAGTTCTCTCAATTGGCTCCAAGCACCCCATGGGACCCTGTATTCATGAAGAGGCAGACTCGAGGATGTGCATCCACATCAGTGACGCTCTTGAGAAAGGTGCAAGATGATCCTTGTACGAACAGTTGACACAGATGTCATCGTCATACTCGTTGGAATATTTTTCACTCTTAAATCAAGTCGCCCCGAAATTGAACTGTGGGTAGCATTTGGTTCTGGAAAATGGTTTCAATACTATTCCATCAACAACATCTGCAAGAAACTCGGAAATTTGAAGAGTCGAGTCTTACCTGTATTCCACTCACTAACAGGATCTGATACTACGTCACAATTCTTTGGAAAGGGGAAGAAAAAAGCCTGGGAAGCCTGGGAGTCATATCCAAGTGTCACCGAATCATTCTGCCATATGGCTGACCATCCGTTTCAGATCATTGAACTGGAAATGACAACATTTGCTTCACTGGAACGATTCACGTGCACTCTGTATGATAAGACCACCAACCAGAGCAGCGTAAATGACTTAAGACAAGAGCTCTTCTCACAATCAACACATGCAATGGAGAGTCTACCTCCAACCCAGGCTGCATTACTGCAACATGTTAACAGGGCACAGTATCAAGCAAGCATATGGACCAGTTGTCTTCAGTCAGAACCAAATCAGCCTAGTCCCCAGGGTTATGGCTGGACAAAGCATGATGATTTTTGGATGCCAGTTTGGACCCTCTTGCCAGAAGCAGCAAAGGCCTGCAGAGAATATGTCAAATGCAGTTGCAAAGCTCAACCTTGGTGTCACAAACATTGCAAATGCAAATTGGCAGGGCTGAAGTGTACTACAATGTGCAAATGTGGTGGCTCATGTGGAACATAAGTACATTTATAACTAAATTTATGTAAAATCTAAATGTGAAAAACTGACTGGCATCTGATACTACTGAGAATTTTGTAGTCATCACCGATGACACCCATCATTGACTGATAATGACAACATGAGAGATTGTTTTTTGCAAGTGCATACCCGGTATATGCATGTAAGTTGTGGTCATTTTCAGAAAACTGTTTTAATTTTGTTCACGGGCATCATTTTCAATTTCATCTTTGATGACCTTGAATGATAAAATGACTACATTACCAAGGTCACCTCGAGTATATTAGATACTAGGCTGAGAATATAATACATAAATATCCATGATCCTGTGGATTGACAAAAATAACTAATTTTGATTTTCATGTTTTATCATTATGACCTTGACCTTGACCTTGAAAATAATGTCATGACAACATAATTCAAAATATATCTTCTACATTGCTATATCCTTTATCTGGACACCTTTGATGAAGAATGAGGTATTTAAATCTAGCCAAACTAGAAAATCACAGTGTTATTATGAAATGTGACCTTGACATAGAGTCTGAAGGTCATCCGTACCCCCGATTTCGTGGCACCCCTTCTAAATCCAATATGCACACCCTAAGGATCATGTATGCCAAATTTGGTGCTTTCTTCAAGTCAGTATCGATTTTTTGATTAAGCAACCCCACTAAATAACCCTAATTACATTTTATACAATTTCAAGTTACCATATTGCATTATGCAACATAAAGTAAAACTAATCGTGTTACACAATGTACAATAATTAAATTTAACATTTTCCATAAAACGCATAAATTCTAAATATTGGAAGGAACATGGCTAAACGATAGCCACCACACCATCTGTATATTGCAGAAGAAAAAACCCCAAACAACAACTACAACACATGCATGTACTTTAAATATACTACTAGTAGTAGTACATCTGTAAACCTACTTATATGGTCATAAACATGTATGATTTACACAAGGGCGAACTTATAGTATCTTAGGAATATGGGGCGAACAGGAGTTTTAGGCCACATTAATTAAAACATGTTCTCCATTCTCCTCTTCAATCACCCTACAGCCATTCTCCCGACGAACGAACCCTGAAGCCCAAACCCTCCCTCCCCTAACGGCCAAACACGAGTTCCCATTACCCGATGGGCCACCCTGGACTCATTCCCTTATCCGTCTTTGAATCTATATAAATGTTACGCAATGTGCACACATGCCCCTCGATAACCCGCCCGTCACCTCTTATTACCGTAGTCGATAAGGAAGACGTGCCGTCATCAGTTACCTTGTCAAAAATCTGACAAACCGTCAAGCGCTGATGGCGCGACCGTAATACCTCTCAGAATTAGTCATCAAAACCTGGAGAGTGCATAGGTGGGGGCGGGGACGTAGCCCAATAGTATTTTAGCGCGCTCTCTCTGTCTCTCTCTCTATTTCTCTTCCCTTATCAAACTTATTAGTTCTAATAATCAAAGAAAGACTGACTCACTCTCTCTCTCTCTCTCTCTCTCTCTCTCTCTCTCTCTCTCTCTCTCTCTCTCTCTCTCTCTCTCTCTCCATCCTTTCCATTTTCCCTTTCTGTATGTTTCTCTGTTTCTGTTTCTCTCTCTATCTCTCTTCCCTTATCAAAAATATCAGTTCTAATAATCAAAGAAAGACACATGAACAAACAACGCTTTATAACGTATATACCCTCTTACCTCCCCCCCTCTCTATCTCTCTCTCTCTCTCCTCTTTCAATCTCTCTCTCTCTCTCACCCCCACTCATCGCTCTCCTCCCTCTCCTCTCTCTCTCCCCCATCTCTCTCTCTCTCTCTCTCTCTCTCTCTCTCTCTCTCTCTCTCTCTCTCTCTCTCTCTCTCTCTCTCTCCATCCTTTCCATTTTCCCTTTCTGTATGTATCTCTGTTTCTGTCTCATTCTCTCTATCTCTCTTCCCTTATCAAAAATATCAGTTCTAATAATCAAAGAAAGACACATGAACAAACAAACGCTTTATAACGCATATACCCTCTTACCCCCTCCCCCTCTCTCTCTCCTCTTTCAATCTCTCTCTCTCTCTCTCCCTCTCTCTCTCTCTCTCTCTCTCTCTCTCTCTCTCTCTCTCTCTCTCTCTCTCTCTCTCTCTCTCTACATCCTTTCCATTTTCCCTTTCTGTATGTATCTGTTTCTGTCTCATTCTCTCTATCTCTCTTCCCTTATCAAACATATTAGTTGTAATAATCAAAGAAAGACAAATGAATAAAGAACACTTTATAACGTGTATATATTTCATTGAAGTGACATAGTACAATGTATATAGATGAATAATTGGCGGTCGTTAAGAAATTACGGGAAGGTGGGAGGCGTAATCCACTACTGATGGGCCAGTTAATTTGGTGACTTTAATGTATGTTAATATCAGGCTGACCCAGACCTGACTGGTGCCTGGGGTGTCGCTAGTTTTCGATTTGTCCCGTGCCATCGCCAAGTGAACATGTCATTCCATTCAGTGATACACCTGCATCCATCAGTTTAAATTAATTATGGCAGGTACATCAAACATCATATTTTACGTAATATCATATCTCTAATTAATTAATGGCATACCTTTAATTATGTGAATGTGTCTGGGAAGAGGGGTTAAAGGGAGAGAGAGAGAGAGGGGGGGGGGGGGGGGGGGAGAGGGGGAGGGTAAGAAAGAGAGAGAAAGGAGCAGGCAGAGAGAGAGAGAAGAGGAGAATCATGAAAGCATGGGTAGAACACGTTACAGCGACAGAGAAAAAAGAAAGACATGTTTTATTTAACGACGCACTCAACACATTTTATTTACGGTTATATGGCGTCAGACATATGGTTAAGGACCACACAGATATTGAGAGAGGAAACCCGCTGTCGCCACTTCATGGGCTACTCTTTTCGATTAGCAGCAAGGGATCTTTTATATGCACCATCCCACAGACAGGGTAGTACATACCACGGCCTTTGATATACCAGTCGTGGTGCACTGGCTGGAACGAGAAATAGCCCAATGGGCCCACCGACGGGGATCGATCCCGCACCGATCGCGCATCGAGCGAACGCTGTACCACTGGGCTACGTCCCGCCCCTTTACAGCGACAGATAGACACATTGAGATAGAGAGAGAGAGAGAGAGAGAGAGAGAGAGAGAGAGGAGAGAGAGAGAGGAGAGAGAGAGAGAGAGAGAGAGAGAGGAGAGAGAGAAGGAGCGGAGAGAGCCTGAGAGAGAAGGGAGAGAGAGAGAGAGGAGAGAGGGAGGCTGGAGAGAGATGGAGAGAGAGAGAGAGAGAGAGAGAGAGAGAGAAAGGGAGAGAGAGAGAGAGAGAGACGGAGAGACAGAGAGAGGGGATAGAGAGACAGAGAGAGACAGACAGACACAGACAGACAGACAGAGAGACAGACGGAGAGACAGAGAGGGGCGAGAGAGGGGGAGATAGAAATGAAGATGTAGGAATTGAGGAGAGACTGTTTATCAGCGATCAGCTATGTGAAGAATGATAAACTTCTAATATTCTTGGACACCACATTCCACGCCAGTCCGTGTTGTGTAGACTAATCAAAAACCCTAGTGGCATCTGAATCACTGTGCTGCATTGGTGTACGGTGTGTAAACATCTATCGGTGGGTTTTCCATATACTGCACTACCGATGAGTGTTTTGGCAGTACCTAACTTACTATAGTAGTCGTAGGCCTACTATATCTTCTAGTATACATGTATATACATAATTAATATATATTATGTATGTGGTGTATGGATGTTGCCAAGGGGACAAGAAGAAAAAATGCTTGCAATATACACCACTAGAGCACATTTATTTATTGATCATTGGCCACTGGATGTCAAACATTTCATAATTCTGACATATAGTCGTCAGAGGAAAGGCGCTACATTTTTCCCATTAGAGGCAAGGGATCAAAGACATGATAGTACATACCATAGCCTTTGTTATACATCTCAGGTGAGCGCCCTCCTTCCCAGTTATTTTGGTGTTTAGCACAAATTGCTAATATATATATATATATATATATATATATATATATATATATATACTGAACAAAATAAGAAACTTCCGCTAACTTTGCTTGAACATAACTTGATGAAAACAAACCGGGGGAATAATTGTTATATATGCGTTTAAAGAGTGTTCCATGATGCATCGTTTGGTGTAAAAATCATGGCCATAGGTTAACAGAAACTGGGAGAAATTTTGACCAAGTGTGCTAGGGGTTAAAAATAAAAACACCCACTTAATAACTGGTATGGCCACCTCTTGAATTGACCACTGCAGTGCATCGCAGGCGCATAGAATTGACTAAAGTGTTGATTTCTGCCCGTGGAATATTGTTCCATTCCTGAATGAGCGCTTGATGAAGTTCGTTGACGTTAGCGCGTGGGTTGGGACGACGCCTCAATCGTCTGTCCAGACTATCCCAGGCATGCTCGATGGGGTTAAGATCAGGACTTTTAGTGGGCCAGTCATCAATGAAATCAATGTTATTTGTCCTAAGAAAATTTACAGTGTCTCTAGCTGTATGAGAGGTGGCATTATCATGCTGAAAAATCGAGATGTTGCCGTTGTTATGGAACAGAGGAATGGACGTGATGAGCGAGAATGTCATCGCGGTAACGTTGAGCATTTAAAATTGCCATCAATGACGACTAGTGGTGAACGATAAAACCATGGGCAATGGGCTGCCCAGACCATGACAGAACCCCCACCCCCGAAAACGATCTCGTTCAAGAACACAACAGTCAGCATAGCGTTCATTTCTCCAACGGTAGACGCGCACCCTGGGCCATCCCACGTTGTAAGAAAATCGGGATTCATCCGAAAAAAGAATGGTATTCTAGCGTCGCCGTATCCAACGAGTGTGTACACGTGCCCAATTAAGACGATTTAGACGATGACGTTGCGTTAAAACGCATCCGACGTAAGGACGTCGTGCATGTAAACCGTTCTCCCGCAGATGATTACGAACAGTTTGCCAACTGATTCGGTTATTGTGAAGCCCAGGTGTATTAGCAGCAGTAGCAGTGGCAGTTTGGAATCGATTGCGCAAATGCGTGTTCATGATATAGCGGTCTTGGCCACGTGTTGTAACACGCGGACGTCCACGAGGTGGCAAGTCGTTGGTGCTTCCTGTCGTTCGAAATTTTACGCGAAGATTTCGTATCGCTCGAGTAGAACTCCCAACATGCCTTGCAACGTCTTCTGTCGACATGCCAGCATCAAGCATGCTAATCGCCCGTTCGCGTAAATTATTGGGTATTCTTGGCATACTAAAAATGCTACAATGTAAAAAACGTTAATTTTTTTACAAATTTTGAAGCGTTTTCGTTCACTTGACAACAATGTCAGTAAGACAAGTAAAACAAATTGACCGAATCAAAAGGAAAGGGAGAGAAGCGATCAGAACGATCGGAAACTGTTACAAATGCCTTGCGTATAATTATACTATAAATGCTATGAGGCCCATTGGGCTATTTCTCGTTCCAACCAGTGCACCACGACTGGTATATCAAAGGCCATGGTATTTGCTGTTCTGTCTGTGGGATGGTGCATATAAAATACCCCTTGCTACTGAAGAAAAAATGTAAAGGGTTTCCTCTCTAAGACTATATGTCAAAATTAACAAATGTTTGACATCCAGTAGGCGATAATTAATAAATCAATGTGCTCTAGTGGTGTCGTTAAACAAAACTAACAAACTTTAGATGCTATGAGGAGAACATTATTACGATAACTACGGTTCCGTATATCGGGGTTGCATGACTGCAAATCGTCTCGTTATGTTCATTAAACCCATTAGTCAGCAGAATTCACCTCGATCTGCGGCAAATAACAGCTGTTTGTTGTTAACTCCAGTTTCACCTGCCGGCGTTTGCTTTAATAGGTGTTTTTTTTTTTTTTTTTACCTGTTCATCATTTAAATATAAGAAGGGTGTGATGTAGCTCAGTGGTCATCGCTCGCCTGAAGTGCGATAGGTCACAGGATCGATCACTTTCAGCGGACTCAAATTTTTCTCTCTGTTGCAATGTCCCACGACTGGTATATTAAAGGTCATAGTATACACTAGCTCGAGTCACCTCCCTTTATTGGTATGTTGTAGTACTGTTCTATGGGAAAGTGCATAATTAAAACATACATCTATCTTGCTACTGCTAGTACAACCACAACTACAGTACTACTGCTACGACTGCTACTACTGCTGCTGCTACTATTTTTAATATATTTGTTTCCATAATGAAAGATAGTATAGAAAGAAATGTTTTATTTAACGACGTTCTCAACACATTTTAAGTAAAGATACCGTATAATATGTCGTCGGACATTCGATTAAGGCCCACAGAGGTATATGAAGAGGAAACCCGTAGATGCCACGCCATGGGATAGTCTTTTTTTATTAGCAGCAAGGAATAGTATAAGGCACGGCCTTTGTAACACCAGTTGTGAAGCACTGGCTGGAACGAGAAATAACCCAATGGGCCCACAGACAGAGATCGATACTAGACTGACATTAGTTCGAGTGTCCTCTAACTGCGATCTACGCGCTTTACCACTTGGCTATGTCCCGCCCCGTTTAAATTTGGTAACAATTAAATAATATCTATGTATTTTATTTGTTATAAAATATTATTCTAGTCTAGTGTCCAAACCGTAGTTGCTAGCACCAGTGGGTGCGTCTAGTGGTAGCACGTGTAGGCATGTACGGTACTGTTTGTCTAGCGGATTATTCCAGTGTCGGCACATCAAACTGACCGGCTAGCAGTCCATTTATAGGTCTCGTCCGACGCATTTGTCAAATGTCGAACAACTGTGCAAACATTTTCTAGACCTCCTACAAACTATAAATAACATGTGCTCTATAGCCGTGTACAAGCATTTTTATTCTAATTTGTGTTTTTGTAGTTTTATTAATAGGTGTTTTGGCAAGAAAAATGTCACCGATTTTTTTTTTCATATAAAAATTAGAATGATAAATACATTTTGTTTTTATTGATTAATATGATTTTAAAAACTTTTCTCCCCTTTTTTTTATTATTTATTTATTTACTTCATTATAATTTTTGTTGTTGTTGTCGTTGTTATTGTTGGTTTTCGGGGGGTTTTGTAAAAATCGTTTTTTTTGTTTGTTTTTCAACTTTTAAAATCTATTTTAAAATGTATTTATGAACTAAATGTGTTTTTTTAAAGAGGGATTTTTTTTTTTTTTTATTTCTTTGTGTAAAAATAACATTATAAAATCACATTTTATACATAACACATAAACTGCGTCCATTTGCAGTGTTACTGTACTACATTGTACTTTATTATCTGCATGACACAGGGTCATAATTACCCCACCCCAAAAACAAAAAAAAATACCCGTTTTAGTTAAGTGACCTTTTAGTCTAAATGCAGAAGACCATATATTATGTCTAGCAATGTCAGTGTTGGGGTGCCTCTTATATATTACTAGGCAACGGCATGGTGTGAGTCCACTTCCCTTAAATTTAGGCTGGATACGCTTCTGGATATTATTTTACGTATACTACTAATAATAATTCAAATAATTTTATATAATCTGTTCATGTCGCTGTACGTAATCTACTAAGGGGTGCTATCAGTCACGTGTTAGTAGCAGGTAAGTTGGTGGGAGTTGCTTCCCATGAAGATAGACGCGTAATTGAGCCATTTTCGAATCTGTTAAATAATATATCATACATGAATTCTTATAGACGGGGTATAGGCCCCTACATCCCATCTATCTACCATTTTGTTTGGAAAAATAACTGTTACTAGTGCATAAAAACGTATCGTTGCAAGTAGCACTTTCCCCATGTGCCTATACTGGCCAAATTTCAAATTCCTCCTGGAACTTATAGTTAAACATCCGAATGTAACATTTCTGTACTTCTAATAAACTAGTAAAAACCATATAACCTAGCTATTTTTGTTACCTACATAGTATTTACGAGTTACGAGCAAAGTCAACCTTATACTAGCCCCCTACTCCTCCCTCCCTCCCTCCCTCCCCCCCCCCCCCCCCCCTCCCCCTCTCTCTCTCTCTCTCTCTCTCTTGAAATTATTGAAAGCGGGAAGAAAATAATTACATTGCCATTTACTATCAGCCTCGGTGCGTCGTGGTTAAGCCATCGGACTACAGGCTGGTAGGTACAGGGTTCCACAGCCCGGTACCAGCTCCAACCCAGAGCGAGTTCTTAAGGATTCAATGGGTAGGTGTAAGACCACTACACCCTCTTCTTTCTCACTAACCAGTAACCAACTAACAACTAACCCACTATTCTGGACAGACAGCCCAAATAGCTGAGGTGTGTGTCCAGGACAGCGTGCTTGAACCTTAATTTGATATAAGGTCGAAAATAAGTTGAAATGAAATGATAGAATGACATTTAAAAAAATAATTCTGAAATTACAAAATTAATACTATAACAGATGCTCTCTGCTTGTCTCCTAGCCCGAGTACTCTGACTGTAAGAGAGCTAGACGGTCATTTGGATATAAATACGCTCTCAGATACAATTGTAATGAGAGCGTATTTATGTCCAAATGTCCGTCTAGCTCTTACAGTCAGAGTACTCGGGCTACATGTTTGTTTTAGCTCATGTCACATCTGTGCTGTATGTTAGACCGCTTTGTAGTATTTATATTGCTACCTTTACAATGTTTTTAAGAATACTCATACGAACGTTTTTGATAAGAAATCTAGAGTTGATTCCCTTTCTTTTTTTTCTTTAATACAGTAAGTCATATGACGGCCATCTTGGATTTTAAAATGGCCACCATTTTAACACAGAAATAGCAATATGTAGCCTATTATATTAGACAGGAGTTTAGAAATAAAGTGCACATTGTTTAAATCCAGAGTACCAAGTTCGAGTTTCCACACAACCTAAAGTTTTATAAAAAAGAACGTAGCCAGCCTCCCCATTTTTCTTACAGCAGCTTGTTAAGTTTCAAAATCATAGAACTTCATATTAAATTTGTTCCTTTATTTTATTTTATTTTTATCTCGTTTCCCCATCCAGCTGTAGCAGAACCTGGGGTAAGTTCAGCACGCCGTTTGTCGCTAACGTTTTCTACATATGGGTTCGACCGAACCCCCCCCCCCCCCCCCCCTGAAATCGCTTTTTTTTATAATTTAATATATCTGACATTGATATCTGACATTATTATATTTACTCAACATAGAAATATATGCCCAATATCTCTGCAATCTATTTTGGAAACCCCCTTTTCAAAATCCTATGTACACCCATGTTCTAGCTCTCTTTTTTTTTCACGCTACACATTAAACCGAATGACTAATTCGGGAACCAGTGAAAATAATTTATAAATGTTTGGCAAAAAAAAACCCCAGCTAGATGAACGTAGCCATTATTTTACTTTTTCCGTACATGCGTGGACAATATGCGCGTGCTCGTTCACGCAAATTGACACTTTGCTATTTGCATTCAGTATTTGCACACACGACCGTTCAGGAGACATTTTTCAACCATGAACAAATAAGGTAAAACACTCATACCATGACGTATCACATACTGTGACGTGTCACACAGACATTCAGTCATCTGCCTACTCACATTAATTTTACTACTGTAACACATACTGCAAATACTACATGAGTGGCCGTTATATACCATTTATCTTAAAATAAGTAGTTTCAAAACGGATCTGACGGGTGAAAACAATTTGGATAAGTTTTGAAACAACAAGTTGTCAAATAAATTTTCTAATGGAGACGAATCTAGCATTTTGTTTTTTTACACATTCTCAAAAACTAGGTTTGAAATAAGGTTAAACGTCTTTTCATGGGCGTACATGGGGGGGGGGGGGGTCGATGGGTTCGACCGCCCCCCCCCCCCCCCCCCGAAATCGCTTTTTTTTATAATTTAATATATCTGACATTGATATCTGACATTATTATATTTACTCAACATAGAAATATATGCCCAATATCTCTGCAATCTATTTTGGAACCCCACTTTTCAAAATCCTATGTACGTCCATGCTTTTCCGATTAATTTTATCTCTGTATGGCTCTAGCGGTTGTAGTTAACTAATACGTCAGAAAACAATCAATTTCGTGGGTTTTTTGGTGTTTTTTTCAATGAATAGTACGGTTGTGGCGACTGGGTCATCACCTTGGAGCAGCCAGTGGTATGTCTTTAAATCAATAGACTCATAACAACGAAAATCTAAATTGATCCTAACTGAACATTAATTTTATTTCTTTATCTCTTTATTTAGGAATAATCTATTGTAATATATATTTATTTGTATTTAAATATGGAATGTATTTTAGTTTTATCATGGTTATTATATTGTTGTTATCGACATGTTGAGCTTTCTAAAACATACTTATGTCAGGTCACAACTTAGTCAAAGGAGGATATATAGAATTTTGAGAAGGGAAGACTGACATTTTTAATTGAATACGAGCAACTTGCATCGTTAATAGACTGCACTTTACAATCACAATAGGGGATGGCGATTCCGAGAACTCTACTCGCAACTCTGTTGTCACAAAATAAATCATACTCCCCCAGGGGCGAATCCAGATTTTTTTTTACAGGTGGGGAGTCTAAATTCAACTATTTAACTGGAAGTTGTTAGCGGTAAATGCACTTTAAAATAAGTGGATTGTTGTCTTTTTGTCGTGAGCAGGGGGTCCAAACTCCCTCACCTCCCCACCCCCTCTGAGCCGCGCCTTCTCGCCATTCAACGAGTGCCTTGGTCATTTCTTATATGTTATGGCACGTATCTGTCGAATTGCACAAGCGAGTGCTACGAGTACACCTGTCACTTGACGACTTGAAACAGTTCTATTGAGATGTGATCTTCGGCTATTAGCTGCCAGTGACCGTGGTCTTGAAGCATGAACTGGTGTTATCGATATACAGATCAGGACAAATCGGTTACGTGTTAGCTGGCAGATATGTCAATTCGTCTACTGATACGCTGTACGATAGGAATGAGTGATATGATGAGTATCTCTTGTAAAACGAAAAGAAAGGAATGTTTGTTCAACGACTCATTAGTTAAGGATCTTGGTGTCTAACACACATATATATATATATACTCTTCAAAAAAAGTACGGAACTCTAATAAGAATTTACAATTGCCAAAATTGTAAGGTATATTAGCTGTAGGGAATGGATATATGATAATAGTGAATTAATTGGGCAAACATTACAACCTGCAGTTGTTCAGTATTACAGTAGGTTTTATGACCACCAACGGTCTTGAAGGACAATTAGGGTCAAAAGTGAAATTTGAAAGTTGACGTTTTTTTATCAGTAAATCGCAAAGTCAAACAATAAAAATGACTAAAAACAAAACAATAACAACTGTATGATCAACAGAATGAAAAAGATTGACAGCAATAATGTTCCACAGTGATTAATCGACCTTCCTGGAAATGGTCAAAATCGAGAATGACACCCCACGCACGTGTACGGGGCAAGTGCGTGATGCACGTGCAAACTATGAAATGTGTTTCGGTGTGTTGATAAACAGACCTGGGACCCGTTCCACAAAGCGATCTTAGCCCTAAGATCACCTTAAGTGCATAGCTACCTGATGTGCCAAGATAGCTTCGTGGAACGGGACCCTGAACGTTCTTTACCAGGATGTCTGTGGTCAAAACATATGTTCGGTCTAATATGGGGGGGGGGGGGGGTTAAAGAAAAATAAGGGGAAATCGTCCACTGCCAGAAGAAACTCGCTGTCATAAAGGCTAGGCCTACTTATATATTTATCTAAATCTATGTAATTATCTTGACGTTGGAGGGACCGAACCAGATTACTCGAGATAACAGTTGTTCGAGATAAACATAGCAGGTTGTAAAAATTAAATTTGTTCTTGCCACGCACGGGAATATTTAGATGAGGTTTGGTTGCCTTACACTGGGCTTTTACGAAAAAATATGACCACCTTGTAGATAGCCATTCCTCATTTAGCCGAGACTAAAGTATACGTGTACAGTGGCCGTGTATATAGTCACTTCTGTGTTAAGTAACCGTTGTATTTATGGAATTCATCTTTGTACGCTATATCTGACATTTAGCACGATGTGTGTATGGTAGTCAACTGGACCTGAGCTATACAAAAAAATCCTTGCGAAATGCGGCATCGGGTACCTTAAAGGGACATTCCTGAGTTTGCTGCACTTTTTAAAATGTTATCGACTAACAAAGACTTTTTAACGACTGTAATTACATATCAAATTATTTTTCTGCATAAAATGTTAGTGGCTGTATATTAAACGTGTTTATGATCGTTCTAATATTTGTACTGGATTAAATTTAATTTTAATTTTTTACGTACGAAATTATTTGAAGACAATATCCAGTTTGGGCTTCTTACACATATGAAAACGACCAGAAACACATTGAATATACAGACACTGATATTCTAAACAAGAAAATATATTTAATATGTAAGTTTAATCGTAGAAATATTGTATTAGACGGAAACATCTTACAATGCAGCAAACTCAGGAATGTCCCTTTAAGTACAACGAAGGCGATCGTCAGTACAAATCAAAAGAGGAGAAGCAGTCAGAACGATCAGAAACTGTTAAAAAGGCCTTGCATATTATATTATAGATATTACACTTTGATAATCTTTTCAAAATATTTTATATGTACATGCATGCTAATTTTAACTAACTCAGTAATGTTTATGTACCTGTTAAAGGTGCATCTCCTTTTTCAAAACCCCTTGTTTCCACTTGTCAGACTTGCAGAATTGCACCGGGACGTCTAGGACCCAACAAGCGAAGTGTAACACAATATGTGCAGTTACGCACGAAGTTAAATTAGTGAGAATGAGATCACGGATGACACTTTCAAGACGATCCCACGATGGCACCCTCCTGAGATGACCTTGTTGGTGTATGGCGACGGCCGACTTTCTTAATTGTTTTATGCGAAATGACTAATGGGTTCAGAGCTACATCTAGAGCATTAAAAAAAAAAAATTGAGGGGGTTGCAGTGAAAAATAAAATCAGAGTACGAAAAGAATATAGGGTCTTCTCCAACTACATAAAGGGTGTATACTACCAAATCAAATCTCATTGATGACAATAGTAACATATGTTACTAAAACTCCTACCTAAAGCGACATAAACACCACATATTTAAACACTACCACCCCTCGCCCTTAAAGTGAATAAAAAAAACATTGGAGGTGAAGCTGC
Organism: Gigantopelta aegis; assembly: GCF_016097555.1. Classification (NCBI taxonomy): domain Eukaryota; kingdom Metazoa; phylum Mollusca; class Gastropoda; order Neomphalida; family Peltospiridae; genus Gigantopelta; species Gigantopelta aegis. The sequence continues at coordinate 79,527,915 of NC_054701.1, forward strand.
TCATTTCAGAAATAACGGGTAGCGTCTATGACTACCCTAGTTCCGCACAAAATGTGGGTACTTTTTTTCACAGATACCCCTCACATGCTAATTGACACAGTGGTACTAGATGAATTAAAATTGCACACATTTTTTGACCAGATGAAACTTTTTTTCTTTTTTTTTTACACCCAACACACTCACATTTATTACCAATCACAGAACTTGTGGTGTTAACTTCTCTATCAAAAGTTCGGTGCACCTCAAACGTTGACCCAGCCAGAAGTTATTTGGTTTAGTACTACCTAAAAGAGTATTTTAAAAACTAAAAATGATACTTTTTCGAATTTCGCAACCCACTACCCCTCCCCGCCTCCCCACCCAGCCTCCCGCTAGATACAGCCTTGGAGATATTGTTGTTGTTGCTGTTGTTGTTGTTGTTAGATGTAGTGGCGAGTCGTATTAATATAATTAAACGTGCATTGTCTGGAATATTTTTATTATTTAAGCATTTAGAACAGAAAATCCCATTACGTTTGGTGCATATAAGACGCCGCACTCCGAATTGGTTTCACTACACTGGCTTTTCTAAGTTAAAAATAAACCCACTATTTTGAAAGTGGGACACTTTTGCTGGGCTCCCTCTGGGCTAAAAATAGTACGGTTAGGCTATTGTTGCATTACAAAAACCGAGCGGATTCTAGCAGCCAATTCGTAGCAGCCAATTACGCTAGCAGCCAATTTCAGCAGACCCTCATGGCGACGTTCTAAACACCGGACTCGTACGCCTTTCGATTGTTACCTGTATTTCACACACTTTTAAACAAACTGTTATGCTAATTTTTATTATTCACTACAACTTAGGAATTTTAGAGTTTTAAAGAGTATCTGTATATAATAACAACACAAAAACAAAATAACAACCAAGACTCATTTTCACAGTCTTATTGTTACTAATATCCGTATAAATACAACTTAACCGTTTTATTAAGCACTTTTATAATATCTGAAGTATCACTTTAAAAATCAGTCTGTACTACGGTAATGTAGGATGTTTAACTAGTTTCGTATAGCCCACACCACAACACACATTATAACAGGCGTATGAGTCCGGTGTTTAGAACGTCGCCATGCGTGTCTGCTGAAATTGGCTACTAGCGTAATTGGCTGCTAGGAAGTGGCTGCTAGAATCCGCTCGGTATTACAAAATGGCGATAATTGTTCTAACTGGCTAGTAAGCATTTGACGATATGCGTTAATGACGACAACTCGCAAGTGAATTAAAAGTGCAGTTATGCTTGTATTTGAACTTAGAACTTGATTATATACGATTGAAACCAGACATTGCAGCTTTAATGTAAACTTTATTTTAAGATATATTTGACTGTATTAAGTAGCAACGTGTAAGGTGCATTATATACTGAGTCTACTCACGATTCACACGCAATAAATTATACTTTCTAGCCATGGCAACCATAGACCTACCACAGTTATTTCGTGTCTAACATAGTTATTGGGATAACTGGTGAATGAGAGGGAATACAATTAAAGAAAGGATGGGACGGAAAGGGTTAAAATAATAATAACTAAATGAAATGTCGTAAAACTTATAACTTGGTGGGAGATCATTTCCCATCCCCAAACCCCAACTTATAATGTAAAATAAAACAAGTTTGCATTATTTTAAATATACATTAGTACTGCAAACCTACTATCCATAAATCGTTAATGGGTGGACAACCCTAACAAAGAAATAAAGACATGAAACATTATCCAGACACACAAATTCTTTATTTACGTCTCACCTTGTGTACAGATTAAAATAAAAACAAGAGTTCAAAAGTAATAATACAGTAGTAAAAATACACAAGCCACTCCTATGGAGTTATGAGAGACTTTAAAACTATTAAAACACTATCAGAAATATTTAAAAAGTATTGTATTTCCATAGATACCGGTAAACAACCAAATGCATTTTCCCACCCACGCTAGCACTAAACAATTAATTAGTTTTCAAGAATCACCCTAAAGGCTTAACAAATTAATCTTCAGTGTCAGTGATTATCATAACAGGCATGTTGACCAGTAATATAAAGCCGCAGTGTCAACACTGCCGATTGATGTTGGAGTGATGTTGACGTCGTTTCTGACCGTTATCAGTCACCAGACAGTGGTCGTTGTGTTAGTCCGACTCCAACACGATTTTTAAATCCCCCTTCTGTCATATCATGCGTGTTTCTTGTGTGTCCTCGAGCCACTCTTGAAAGAAGTTTTAATATGGGGGCTAGGGGGTCATGCATATAAAAATAATAATTGATACTGGCTTCCTAGATGACCGTTTATGAGACCTAACAAATACCAGGCGCGTTTGGGGGAGGGAGGATGGGTCGAATCTTTTCTTCTTTTTAAAAAATATATTTTACGGAGGACCATTATCCGAACAGCCACCCCAAAAATACTGCTCGCCATAGTCTATAGCCCCTCCCCTACCCCTGCCTAAGTTCCTGTACAGGTGTCTGAATGCGATATCAACTATTCAGTGCCATAACTGGTATTGTTTTTTGTTTTGTTAGAGCACATTGATTTATTAATCATCGCCTATTCGAAATCAAACATTTGGTAATTTGTACAATCTTAGAGAGGAAACCCGCTATATTTTACCACCAGTAGCAAGGGCTCTTTTATATGCACCATCACTCAGACAGGACAGTACATATCACGACCTTTGATATACCAGACGTGGTGCACTGGCTGGAATAAAAAATAGCCTACCGACGGGGATGGTGTTACTGGACAAGATGAAGTTTGTATCACATATTTATATCTGTATTGTGAGTTCTGTGGGGTAGGGTTGGCGGTGGCGGGTAGGTCAGAGGTTAAATTGTGTAGTACATGTATATACCCCCAATGGTATTGTGTCAATTTTATAGCTATTGGGTTGTTGTTGTTGTTGTTGTTGTTTTTTGGGGGGTTGTTGGTTTGCCTGGGTTGTTTGTTTGTTTGTTGTTGTTTTTGTTTTTGGGGGGAGGAGGATTGTGTTGTTTTTTTAAACAACAAGCCTTCGTCCCTAAAAGGTTTTTATTGATTTGCTTGCCACTCCTAAACATTCTATTATAGCTCCACCTTCACTGGAAATTACGCAAAGATACCAAAGAAAATACAAAGAGCACATTGAATAATTTAAGAAAGAAAAAAGTTAATAAGAAATCCCAATATCTACTGACATACATGTATATCGAATTCTGATAACGTAAACAGTTTTAGCTGTAAAATATTCAACAGAGGTGTCAAATCATATTGTTTACCAATCCACAAAGACAAAAAGAAAAACAATACATATTTAACCACACCCCAGCACATTTTAAACTATGCATATTTGGTGTCTTGTTTGTTTCGATAATTAATTAATCTAAATGAGCTGACCGGTTGTTACCTTTTGGGATACTCCTAGGCGTCGGAAGATGACTGCGACTGGGGGCGGGGAGGGGCCACAACTATATATTAATGTTATTTTCAACTGAGGCGTATGCCCGAAACCTTAGTGGTATAGGGGCATGTAAAAATAATCTCTTTTTTTATATACACTCTCCAATAGATAGGATAGCACATACCACGACAGTTGATGTAACAGTCATATGACACTACATGGGATGGGGGGAAAAAACCGACGGGTCTACCGAAGACGGTTAATCCGACACTCCATCTTACCTCGTGTGAATGTTCTACCATCGAGAGCTCTACACAACCACTATTGCTTGTCCAGAAAGACAAAGCATCCGAAATGATGAAGTTAAAAAGCTACTGTTCTGTTCACGGTTGAAACTCTTGATTAACTATGGCTGCGATCAAACTGACAGGGACTTGCACGGTCACGTTTATTTGTGTAACTGAATATGGCATTACCACAGTTTAGACTTCTCGTATTTTCACACTTACATTTTCTCGCCATTCATCAAGTAACAATAGGGACAATGTCAGATAGGCAACTGCAGCTGTTAAAATGGTGATATTTAATTGAAAATTTCAATTTCAGGACAAGAAAAAGCCTAAATAAAACATGTTGTGAAATGGGATAGTGCTGGGGGTTGGGAACATCACATTTAAATATCTGTTGTTCTGATTGGCATATATAAAATATCAGGTTACTACGTTTTGATATACACAGTTATCTAACCGATCAAATAACCATGATATGAAGACGATTTAACCTTATATATATACAACCATACTTTCTGTGACTCAATAACCCCAAACTGATAATTCGAAGTGTTGTAATGTCACTGCCCGAATAACATCTTCGTTGTTAGCATGATACCCTTGGCGTTGCTATGTAATATCAGGTCATCGTGAAATTAATTTGGAGCATAACAGTGTTTTATAAGGTTAGTAGGAAATGAGTTATATAAACTTCGCTCGTAATATTCTAGACTCTCCACCACCTGCTACAATTCCTGCACAGAGCGGGACGTTGCCCAGTGGTAAAGTACTCACCTGATGCACGGTCGGTTTACGATCGATCCTGGTCGGTGGCCCATTAGGTATGTCAAAGGTCGTGGTATGTGCTAATCTGTTTATGGGATGGTGAATATAAAGGATCTATATGTCAAAATTACCCAAATTTAATGTTTGAAATCCATTAGCCGATAATTAATAAATCAATGTGCTATAGTGGTGTCGTTAAACAAACCAAACTTTAACTTTAAATTCCTGCATACGCACCTGTTTTTTTAGTACGCCCTAACGTTATATGTCGAAGATGAATACGATAAAAACTATTTGATCTAACACGAACACATATAGTATGCACTGGGAGTACCGTTAACCTTTGACACATTTAAATCGCGTTCTTTATGCTCCATTGTTCACATGTGCACAGGAGCGTGACGGATAAAAGTAAAATAGTTCACAGTCTTACATCATCATTTAAGCGAAGACAAACAGTTACAAAAAAGATCTGGGATCGTCTTCACGTGTTACTTCACCTGCCGTCAGTGCAAACAAGGGTGGAATAACATTTAGCTTGCAGAAGAAAAAAAAAAGAAAAAAAGAAACAAAAGACTAAAACAAACTGTATTGTGTAGGTGTTATCTCTGCAACACTACCGTTACGTAACTATTATCATACGGTTGAAATAATATTACGAAGATATTTAAAATTAAATATTTGTCTACCTGCATGTGCTTTGACTGGTTGGGCAGAAAGTCATTTGGGTGTCACAGCAGGGTTTTGTTAGGAAGAAAAACATACAAAAAAAACCCAACAACATTTGTTTGTGTTAACACCCCAAGCACATTTTAAACTATGGCTATTAGATAACTAACATACGGATATTTCTAAATTTTGACATAATCTCAAGGGAGCAAGGGATCTTTTATATGCACCATCACACAGACAGGATAACACATACTACGGTCTTTGATAGATATACCAGTCGTGGTGCACTGGCTGGAATGAGAAATAGGGTAATGGGCCCACCAACGGGCATCCATCCTAGACCGACCGCGCATCAGGCGAGCGCTTTACCACTGAGGCTACGTCCAGCGACTATTAAGTGCCAAACGTATGGAAAGAGCGACACTTTGTCTAAATGCACTTTCTACTCAGCACAACCTTTAATATATCAGTTGTGGTTTGTTTTTGTTTAACGACACCACTAGAGGACATTGATTTATTAATAATCGGCTATTGGATATCACTGAACATTTAGTAATATTTAATTTAGAAAGGAAACCCACTACATTTTCCCATTAATACAAGTTATGGAGTTTTCATGTTACAATTCATTCCATTTTAAAATAAACTACTGTATTGTACAAGACAGCATTTTCGTGATTTATGTTATATGACGAGACCGTTAATCAAAGATGCTAATTCTAAGTCAGTTTCACTTTGCATTTATTGACTCCAATTTTAAGCTAGCCAAATTTTAAAAGTTGTTCTTATATCGTTACAGAAAGCACTTTTCGACATGTTTCTTCCAAACAACCCAAACCCTCCACCTCTCCACCAAGAAAAAGGTTAACTACGTTCCTGCGGAATATTGAGTTTTCGTTTATTTCCCGAGGTCAGTTTTACAAGTTGTATCGAAATCATGGTACGTGCTGTCCTGTCAGAGGCAGAATGTGTATAAAATATTCCTTACTGTAAATGGGTAAATCTGATCGACAAAACCGTAATACGTGATCAGGGCCGTATCTCTGCACAATGCAGAGTCAAATGGGTGTTTGGCAAAATAGTGCCTCGTTTATTATTGTAGCCTGTGTGGCGGATGTAAGTCTATTCTCTTAAATGCTTTAAAATGTGTGTGCATCACGTCATAGACACATTACTACAACTATGGCCATAAAACAACGTGCTGGGGCGTTGTTAAATACTAGTAATTATTCATTACTTTTTTAAAGATACCTTGTTTACCGTCTTGTTTGCTAAATAACTTAGAAAATTTTAGAAAATGTAAAAAAAAACCACAGAAAAAGAAAAAGAAAAACATATCCAGTTTAAAACTGCAGCTCTGGACAGTCACTAAATATGCAATGCTACACACCAGTTCATTCAGGAAGACAATGCATGGCACTTACCTCGATTCCTTTCAGGTGACACAGGTAGGTAATCCGGTAAGGAAAAACCATGTATCCCTGCGCGGAAATCCTTCCAGGAGAGTCTTTGATAACACCTGTAAGGCTAGCCGACAAGACATGTAAGCGTTGCGATAGTTTTACAAGCTGGCTACTTCGCTGTCGTGTTTGCCATGCAAATATTGCAAATGAAACCGGAGACGAACGCCGGCTTTGGGTGAATGCTTCTAAAACCTCTGTGTACACAATTCTCCAGCCGGCCGCCGCTCTGTAATAGACCACGTAGGTAAAAAAACAAGTCCACACGTTTTTCGGGTGTCGCCTAGTACAGGCATAGGCTCACATGCTGGTTATACCTGTGTTAAGTGAAGAGTGTACATACCTGTACAGGTGAGTGTACATACACACCTGTACACCTGTAGATCGTTCTGTTCGGTTATTGTGCCCCGCGACGGGTGTATCAAAAGTCGTGGTATATGCTGTGCTGTTTGTGGGGAGGTGAATGTAAAAGACCCCTGGCTGCTCTGTGGAATGAAAAGCCTAAGTAGCAGATGTGTATCTCCTGGTCTGCTTCTCAGTCTCGATTTGTTTTTGTCTGTTTATGTTCGATTCCCCCCTCTCTCCCCTACCCCTCTTTCTCTGTCTCCTCTCATCCCTCTGTCTTTCTCTTTCTATCTCCATTCTATTCCCCCTCTCTCTCTCTCTCTCTCTCTCTCTCTCTCTCTCTCTCTCTCTCTCTCTCGTTTAAAATGTGCAGTGTGTCGTCAACAAATCGACTGGTTTTTTGCGCTTGGCTGGACGCAGACAAGGCATATGTGTTAAAGATTGGACCCTGCGCTACACTGATTGTGGACAAAGTTCATAAGAAACAGTCTGTTTGGAATGAACAACATAGCACCAACAGTCCTACCGGTGCTACTATTCGATAGTAACCAGCAGTGTGTTTCCTCACCATCTCTTACCAGTTAGTCTATGTCCTACTCGATTTTTTTTCTTTTTAAATTTAAATATCTATATCTATATCTATATCTATATCTATCTATCTATATACTCTTCAAAAGAAGAAACGCAAAACCACATTGTCGTAACATTTGGAGAATTGATTTAATTATTGAATGGCGAGTCCGATAATTACCAAATGTTGCAGGATTGTTCACAATTCACTCTAGTCCATTGTGAGTAAGTGATAGGACACACCACCAAGGTCAAGGTCATCTGGAGTCAATACCGGGTGTGGCCTCCGCGTGTGTTGACAACTGCCTGGCACCGCCTGCCCATTGAAGCAACCAGAGTACGGATGACGTCCCGGGGGATGGTGGCCCACTCGGCCTGCAAGGCTGCTGCCAGCTCGGGCAGGGTCTGGGGCTGTGGTTGTCGCTGTCGCAGGCGTCGGTCCAACTCGTCCCATAGATGCTCAATTGGGTTCAAATCCGGTGATATCGATGGCCAAGGAAGGACATTAATGTTGTTGTTCTGTAGGAAAGCCGTTGTGAGACGTGCTGTGTGAGGCCTGGCGTTGTCATGTTGGAACACTGCGTTGGCGTTGGCCATAACTGGAACGATGTGTGGCCGGAGGATCTGGTCAATGTAGCCCTGTGCATTCAGGTTGCCCTGCACGTGGACCAGGTCAGTTCTGCCAGTGTGTGAGATGGCTGCCCACACCATGACACTACCCCCGCCGAATCTGTCCACGTCCTGCACGCAGTTTGCCGCATAACGTTCACCACGACGCCTATACACGCGACATCTTCCATCATGACGTCGGAGCAGAACTCGGGACTCGTCACTGAACCACACCTGTCTCCATCGCAGTTGAGGCCATTGTCGATGAATCTGGCACCACTGCAGTCGGAGTCGACGGTGTTGTGGTGTGAAGATGACACCTCGAACTGGACGTCTGGCACGAATTCCTACCTCACGTAGGCGGTTCCGTACGGTCTGGTCGGATATCCTGCGCAAACCTGGTATTGCTGCGGCTGTGGAGGTGGCAGTAGTCAATCGTTCCCGAAGGTGGCGTACCCGGATGTAGCGGTCCTGCCCGGGGGTAGTGACCCGTGGTCGACCGGATCTAGGGAGGTCACGTGTTGATCCATGTTGCTGGTAACGGTCCCACAGTCTGGAGATGGTGCTTGGGGACACATGGAATGCCCTGGCAACGGCCGTTCTGGATTCGCCTGCGTCTAGTCGGCCGATGGCATTGTTTCTCTGCGGTTCACTGAGACGTGGCATGTCCTGGATTGTCAACTGTCGGCCAGATACAGAGGCCAGGCAAGCGAACACCCTGCACTTTTATACTGTCGGTGTTCATGTTGCACGTGCAGACAACGCACGTGCAGTGGTGACATGGTTTGCACGTGGCTGCGTTTTTGCGAATTTTCACATTTTGGAACTTTATTGTACAGTAGCTGCGTTTTATCGAATGTAACCGTGGGAATGTGTTTGGGACATGCAATGACCTTATATTCACAAAGCATGAACCGGTATGAAACATAAAATCGGAGTTATAACCCATTTGTACCCTTTTGCGTTTCTTTTTTTGAAGAGTATATATATATATATATATATGCTATACACGGCCAGAGTGGCATTAATACAATTAAAATGTATCATAGTATCTCCAATTCCCGTTCTGGACCGACAGAAGTCTTTCGCTATGTTAGAGCCTATTCCCAGGACAGGTGCAGGGCCGTAGCTGTGATTTTTTTTAGGGGGGGGGGGGGGGGGGGGGGGCAACTGAATAGTTAATAGTCTAAAACTCCTTAAACGGTTAAGAGCATATGAGCATTTAAATTAATTACTGACCGAAACAGATATCAACCGACAGAATGATTCACCATTAATATATGTTAGAATCGTTCGTTGCTATTTTATGCTGAATAGCTGTAGGCTATCATCACTACTGACTACGCCATAATCACTCTACTTAATGCTCAGTGGGACACTACTATTTAACGCTCAACAAGTCATCAGTAGGCTGCTTAACACGCAGTGTGTCGTCAGCGACCTCATCAAAAGTTTAACGCTAAATGTTATGTCAGTCGTTACCTTTTGGCACAGGATGGTGACATAAAATTCAATATGGTGGACACAAATAAACATAGTTGAAACAACATAATTATTATAGCTTGTAATACATGTATATAATTTATTTTTATGTTTTTAGGGTCCTCAAATATGTTTCTGGGGTCTAAAGTACATTTTAATATTTTCCATTACCGTAATTCAAAATAGCTGCCCAATTCTACAAGACTCACGAATTACTTCAAATATAAACAAACGCATTTATTACTCTACACTGTAACAGCAACTGTGATAGCAATTCTACCCTGGTAAGGTGTTCAACGCTTCATTGAACTCATTTAGATTAGTTTTACAAGGTACACTTTAAGATTTGCAACGTAAATGCCCACAGGTAGTTTTCTATTGACCTTTTTTTGTTTAGATGAAAAATGTCTTAGACTCTAGGGTACAAATTACTAAAGATTTACTGTACTTGTGTATTCATTTCATTTATTAATTTCAACTCTTTTTTTTTTTCGTGATTATATCCAATTATGGTTCAAGCACAGTACTGGTGTAAAGAGATTAATGATTCTGTTAAATATGAAGTAATTTACATTTGTTTTTGGCCGAATACAGTCTTGTAATATTGGGAAGCCATCTTGGAATATCGTGTCATACCCCAGAAAGATATATTATAAGCTATATATATTGTGTTGTTTCTAATATGCTTATTTATAAGAACGTTTATGCCGCCATCTTGGAATTTTTTTTGGTGGTTTTCCACCACGAAAACGTAGGCTACTCGTCACACCTTTTTGGGAAGGGCTAGCTTTGCCACTCGCCAATTGAGAATTTTAGGAACAATTGGCGAATTTTATTTTAATTTGGAGGAAAAAAATAATGTAATACTAGTAATTGGTATTTTGTTGGGAAATAACTCGATTTTGCATTACTTACGTGACCATATCGAATATTGGTTCAGACACCTTCACCCGAGACTTTGACAGTGACGGAGTCCTAGGCAGAATATCATGGTTCTTTGAGAAAAAAACTCTGCCTTTATTATGTACAATTTATAGAAACTTCTGCCTTTGAATCTTGGGTTTCTTGTCTTTGTGTAGTCGGTCCAACCAGTGCACCACGACCGGTACATCAAAGGCCGTGGTATGTGCTATCCTGTGTATGGGATGGTGCATATAAAAGATCCCTTGCTGCTAATCGATAAGAGTAGCCCATGAAGTGGGAACAGCGGGTTTCCTCCCTTAATATCTATGTGGTCCTTAATCATATGTCCGACGCCATATAACCGTAAATAAAATATGTTGTGTGCGTCGTTAAATAAAACATTTTCTTCTTCTTCTTGTGTAGTCAGGTATTTGAATCTGATATGTAATGCGCCATGGCTTTTATCTGTTACTGTAGGCAAGTAAGATTTTCCGTGTGTGTAAACAACGTGTGTTAATCAGATTCACCGTGAAATACCAATATATCACACCCTTGATAACGCCGGCCAACACAGATTATTCAATATCCCTATCACGTTACCCACCGGTTCAAAACATCTCTTGTTGCAAGACATAAAGATGCTAAATTACACGCTTAAGCGAATCACTGTATTCAACAATCCGTGTGTGCTATCTGTATATCTATTACAATTGCTTTTCAAATCGCGTTACACTATACGCTTAAACGAATCGCTGTATACAATTCGTTTGTGATGTTGTTACAATTGCTTTTCAAAATTATATTGTTTGGATTGTGGGTATTCCAACTGTGATGAGTTCAGTATCAATTCAACAGTGGCGAAAGTGGAGGGATGTATCTCACTGGTAAAACTAATTTCTGCAGTGCCATGTGTTGTGAGGACTATACCCCCCCCCAGCCCCCCCCCCTCGATTACAATGAAGGACAATCCAGAGTTAGGCCTACCACCTTTCTAGTTCCTAGAGTAACTTTATGCTCTAATGTATAAGTTACTTGTTAAACTTGGTTTACGTTTAGCGTTCGCTCGATGCGCGGTCGGTCTAGGATCGATCCCCGTTGGTGGATCCATTGGGCTATTTCTCGTTCCAGCCAGTGCTCCACAACTGGTGTAACAAAGGCCGTGGTATGTACTGTCCTGTCTGTGGGATGGTGCATATAAAAGATCCCTTGCTGCTAATCGAAAAGAGTAGCCCATGAAGTGACAACAGTGGGTTTTCTCTCTCAATATCTGTGTGGTCCTTAACCATATGTCTGACGTCATATAACTGTAAATAAAATGTGTTGAATACGTCTTTAAATAAAACATTTCTTTCTTTCGGTTTAATTTTTTTTTTTTTTTCAAAGGCTGACCGCCATATTCATGATATTCCATCGATATGAAACATCGTTTAAAGCACGGACGTTCTGAGTTAGTCACCACAACAAACTGTTTAATATACTTGATGTGATTCATAATCAATTTTGCTCTTTTCTTTTTCTTTTTTAGCCTAGTTTTAGTACATAATATTTATTAAAATTAAACGAAAAGAAGCGACATTTTATTATTATTATTTTTTAAATATCTCGGCAGTAGCCATCTGGGCTGTTTACAAAGAGACAATACTGCCTTTCATTATTTCAAGTTCCTTCAAAACAATGGCCATGTCCATATGATTGTAAAGAATTGGCGGCAGTTTGTTCAGATCTTTCGCAGCGAAACATGGTACATCATCTGGTTCAGTGTTATGCAGTAAATTCAAAATATCATGAATGTTATTCTTTTTCTTTTTAACCCCATCTCGCTTTATCATACGTCCACAACTTTCCATATCATAGCAAAGGTCAATTAAGACTGTCTTACCATCCTCAACTTTGTGATCTGTGAAAATATCAGAACACAATTCTACAATGGTATCTAAAAAGAAATGTTTTATTTAACGACGCACTCAACACATTTTACTTACGGTTATATGGCGTCAGACATATGGTGAAGGACCACACAGATTTTGACAGGAAACCCGCTGTCGCCACTACATGGGCTACTCTTTCCGATTAGCAGAAAAGGATCTTTTATTTGCGCTTCCCACAGGCAGGATAGCACAAACCACGGCCTTTATTCAACCAGTTATGGATCACTGGTTGGTGCAAGTGGTTTACACCTACCCATTGAGCCTTGTGGAGCACTCACTCACGGTTTGGAGTCGGTATTTGGATTAAAAATCCCATGCCTCGACTGAGATCCGAACCCAGTACCTACCAGCCTGTAGACCGATGGCCTAACCACTACGCCACCGAGGCCGGTACAATGGTATCATGCAAAACAAAGCAATGTTTTGGAGATGTCGGCAATCCACTCCCGTGTTTGTGACAGTTATAATTTTATTATATATTGATTTTAAATTGTTTTACGATCCCCCTCCAAACCTCCTCCAAAGTTCCCTTGGCATTCCGCCTCATGTCATTGCCCCCCACCCCCTAAATGGATTTTCTAGATCCGTCACTGGGTAGTAAATATGATATATGTAGCCAACAATGATCCGAACCCAGTACCTACCAGCCTGTAGACCGATGGCCTAACCACTACGCCACCGAGGCCGGTACAATGGTATCATGCAAAACAAAGCAATGTTTTGGAGATGTCGGCAATCCACTCCCGTGTTTGTGACAGTTATAATTTTATTATATATTGATTTTAAATTGTTTTACGATCCCCCTCCAAACCTCCTCCAAAGTTCCCTTGGCATTCCGCCTCATGTCATTGCCCCCCACCCCCTAAATGGATTTTCTAGATCCGTCACTGGGTAGTAAATATGATATATGTAGCCAACAATGTTGTTCGTTTCAGGTTGCTAGCAAAAATGGAGAGGGGCAGTGACGAATGAATGAATGAATGTTTAACGACACCCCAGCACGAAAAATACATCGGCTATTGGGTGTCAAACTATCGTAATGCAAATAAATAAAGTGATGATCAACATCAATATAAAAATTTAAGGTTTAAACAAAAACAGTGTAAAGAACTGTGCAAAAACACAAATATCACAGAATTTTACGGATACTGAATTTTACTCAAAACTTCAATTTTGTGCTGTATTGGCCATTCTCAAAGAGAATGTTACACCCCTGCACCACGGTGAGGTTACAGCACACGCAGGGTGTGTGGGGGGGGGGGGGGGGGGGGGGGCAGTGACGAATAAATCTCTAAATCGGCCCCAGTAATGCGCTATCCTAACGGTTAGGATACGGCAATTGAAATCAATAGATTTCTAAAATAATCGCTCGGGTCGCTCGCGGCCGGTTAGGATACAGTTTAATTTTGTATTTGATATTAAAAATCTGACTTCTTTTGTGTTTATCACATAAACAAAACAGCAACGAATAGCTCGTTTATTCTCTTTATTGCTCCGGCACGGTTTTATTGTTTTATTCTTTATCCTTTTGAAAAAAGGAAATCAAGTTTTATTATCGTTACAAATTTAACGACCGCCTCTGGCCTGAAGTATTTGGAGTCAGGGGCAAGGTCTCGCTAATGAATGCACTGACGTGGAAACGTATGACCAAATAAACATAATCCTCTGTCAGACGATGATATTTCCAAGAATCAAACCTTTAACGTGCATATTCGTTTGCAGGCGTATGTGCAGGAATTTATGTAGATGAGGGTCTAGACAGTGGCGAGCGAAGTTTATGGGGGGGAGGGGGGAGGGGGGAATTACGCTCCTCCGGAAAATATATTGTAATAAAAAGAAGAAACTTTGCTTGAGCACGTGGCTCTCTACCCACCCAGATCGGGCTGCTGGTGCTCTCTTGCACTTTCCAGCGCGGGCGACCCCTTCTCTCACTCACGACCGGCCTCGGTGGCGTCGTGGTTAGGCCATCGGTCTACAGGCTGGTAGGTACTGGGTTCGGATCCCAGTCGAGGCATGGGATTTTTAATCCAGATACCGACTCAAAACCCTGAGTGAGTGCTCCGCAAGGCTCAATGGGTAGGTGTAAACCACTTGCACCGACCAGTGATCCATAACTGGTTCAACAAAGGTCATGGTTTGTGCTATCCTGCCTGTGGGAAGCGCAAATAAAAGATCCCTTGCTGCTGCCTGTCGTAAAAGAGTAGCCTATGTGGCGACAGCGGGTTTCCTCTAAAAAAATCTGTGTGGTTCTTAACCATATGTCTGACGCCATATAACCGTAAATAAAATGTGTTGAGTGCGTCGTTAAATAAAACATTTCTTTCTTTCTCTCACTCACACCTAACCCTTTCCTGTCCTGGACGAAAGAGCCAGCGTAAGTCAACACCTGTGCCCATGACAGGCGTGCGCTACAACAGCTTGCTCTGAATGTGCACGTTAAGCCCTAGTTCATCAAGATAAACTCGAATGTAAGTTACATTCGAATTTATCTTGATGAACTAGTTAAGCCTAAAGCGGACCTTGAGCAGGGGTGGGTTTTGACCTCCACCCCCTCCCCCTCCTACACGTGCCTGGTTTCTTTCTCCGTTATTATTCTCATTTCTATTATTATTATATAGATGTTTACACTTATAAAGAACAAATACAATAAATAAATAAAACCACTGCCCTGCATCCTACTTAAGTTTGTTACTTGTATACTCCAGTAAACTCTACTTCTAATTGCATACATTGTATATGCGAATCTTGTGCTACTACAATATTTCCAATTCAAACACGGCAAGCCAAGTTGGCACCAATGGAGACAGATTTCAAAGCTTCCTTCCTTGACCACCCGATCTAATCTAGCGACCAAATTTAATGAGTAGAATTTTTTAAAATTAATATTAATTAGAGATGCGCATCAAAATTTTAAAGGCCCGCTATTTAATTTTTATACGTAAATTTCAAAATTGTCCCCTTAATTTTTTCTGTCCCGAAGCAAGTCACTGGCTATCCAGAGACGGACATGCTCGAAACTCTAGTGGTATATGAGCATGTAAAAATAATTAGCACTTGCACTTGCTTCCTTCCTCACCCTACTCTCTTTTGTTACGATGAACTTTAGTACAGATGCGCAAATGATAAAACATATAATTTTGAGACCAAAATGTTAAAATCCACCGTGACTCTATAAACTGTCCTAAAATTTCTTTAATGAAAAACAAGAAAATCCAATCTAAGGGACAAATTTAGATAATATACTGATGGAATGAAATAAAGGATCACACAGATAGCAACAAGAAATAATACCTGCATCAAAAATCAATTCATATTGGGAGACTTTGACTGGGAACATATAGGCAGCACATTCAACACTACAGACATTCAATCCCACATTACAACTTGGTATGAAATAAAGACACTACTACGCTAGTTGTGAATTAAATTTGGTCTACAATTCCATGTGTTTCCTTATTTCTTTCCATCAGTATAATTCCATGATCATGGCCGACAGTGAAGTGCTCTCTGTGCTATTTTTAACATGTATATTTTATCTCTTGATCAAACCCAAGCAAGGAGCGATTTTAAATACAGAACCAACGATGGGGATGCATAGAGAGGCAGAGGCAGACCTAGGCAGGGGGCAGGGGGCAGGGGGCAGGGGCCCGGTCCCCTCCCTACATTTTGCGAGTTATAATTTTATTATATATTAATTTTAATTTTTTTACGATCCCCATCCAAACCTCCACCAAAGTTCCATTGGTATTCCACCTCATGTCATTGGGGGCCCCCTAAATGGATTTTCTGGATCCGCCACTAAGAGGTCTGAAATTTTCCAAATAACTTGTCCATTCCTTGATCAAGTCTGATGGTCTTCTTGTCTGATGTGCTTTTCTCGTCCATCCTCCGTGCCAGCGTTTCCTATAAACATTACCAGTTTCTCTAAAAATTTAATTCTAACTCTTTTTCCCCCATGATTGTTGATTTAGACAAATGACAAATTTGGGTTATCACCCCCCCCCCCCCCCCCCCCCAACCCTTTTATATTTGCCTATTGCCCCATAACACAATTCGTAAACAATGTGGATGCTACCCAGTATAAATCCTCACTGCACCAATGTCAGCAATGACCCTATATACAAAATATGTTGCAACAAAATATATTCCATACCAAAAGGGTAATTCATATAGAAATGAAAAAGGTCTATGCAAGCTTTGAAATGGGGAGTGGGGGAGGGGAGAAGAAAAAAAAAAGAGAGGAAAAAGAAAACAGGAAAAAAGAAGAAGTGAAAAAAAGAATAAAAAGAGAGTATACCCGGTAATAGGGATTAGTTTAATGCGCCAGCATTTCCTGTTTGATTCGTTTTAGGCCACTTGACATCTAAGATACCCTTTTGTATGTGAATGTGGAGATGCAAGATGTTTGAATCCATGAATGCTTGGTTCAATGGGTTTGCAGGCAAGACCATGATGATGATGACAGAGAAGAAAAGAGAGTCCCATAAGCTTCTTCAATAATGGAATGGTTAGTAATGTTAGGTCAATGAAACCTCATCACATTTTTAATTACCCTGTATGGTTATTTTATTTATTTATTTTTGGACACTTAGTCAAGAATGTAAGAGGAATTCAATTAAATAGCAACAAAGGATCTTTTAAATATACTTTCTCCATCGAGAGAAAAAGAACATACCATGGCCTTTGATATACCATGTGTGGAGTATTGGTTGGAATGAAAAGAAAAAAACTCCACAAAAACATTGGTCCACCAAGGGGAAAGATCCCAAGACCTATTGCACCTTAAGCGAATGGTGAACCACTAAGCTAACCTTGTGTCTTGTGATCACTCAGAAATACAAGTAGATCTACTAGGTATGTTTAAGTAAGACCCTTATTACTAATTTTGGAATACAATACATTCCAAAAGGCAAGACCAACAAGCCATGATATGGAAATGCACCAGCATCTAATGGACATTTGGGAACATTCTCATTTGTTAGAGGTAAGACCTAGGAAACATGAAAATGCCAAGTTTCCATCAGCATCTCTGATATATAAAAAAAAATTTTTTTTATTACGCTGGGCGACTGAAATGTTATAGGCCTAATTAGGGACGGACTGTGTGCATGACATTATTATGCAAGACTGATGGTTAACCACTTGGTACATAACCAATGAAGTAGGTATCTTATAAGAAAGAATTCAAAATATCCTAATATACTGTCCATGATGGTTTCACAAAAGGTATTCCGTTCCATCAGGACAATGCACCTGCTTACATCTCTATGGTTTCCATGACTGCACTGCACGACTGTGACTTTCAGCTTAACTATCACCCACTGTATTCCCCAGATCTAGCACCATCCATTTCCTAACCTGAAAAAGGAGTTAATGGTCAGGCATTGCAAAAACTGATAATGATGTTATTTTTTCTGTTGAGGTTTTTTTACTTGCAAGAAAAACCCTTCTTTGTCAAAGGGATCCAGGCACGGCAGCACAATTGGTAGAAATGTTTGGAGTTCCCATGGAACCACTTTGAAAGTATCAAGTAGGTAGGCCCACAGAGCAAGTCTATCCTAGTTAAGCCAAGAACTTTTTAATCATCCCTTGTAAATAAGAATTCATGACTACACTTCATGTACATTCAACTAAGTAGTTTTCAAAACAAAATGTCTCAATGAAGAAGTTAAATTTTGTTTTGGTTCCCGACACCACTAGAGCACATTGATTAATTAATAATCGACTACTAGATGTCAAACATTTAGTAATTCTGACTCATAGTCATCAGAGGAAACCCACTAAATTATTTTTAATGCAGCAAGGGATCTTTTATTTGCACTTTCCTACTGACTGGAGAGCACATAAAACAGACTCATCCAGTTGTAGTGCACTGGTTGGAATGAGAAAACCCCAATCAGTTGAATGAATCCACCAAGGTGCCACCTTGAAAGTAACAAGTAAGTAGGCCCACATGACAAGTCTGTCCTAGTTAAGCCAAGAAGATTTTAATCACCCCTCATAAATAAGAATTCATGACTACCCTTCCTCCACATTCAATCCATTAGTTTTCACAACAAAATGTCTCAATGAAGAAAAACAACACAAAAACCCAGTGTAGGTAAACAACTGTATTGAGGATTGTTTTGATCAAATGTAAATTCTACTATACATAAATACAATCTCAACAAAAGAAATCAGCTAATCAAATTCATTATTAAAATGTTTGTACAAAGTCATCTTTCTCGCCCATACTCTCTTTAGATACAGTGCCAACCAGTCCCTCCATTGCCATCACCACATCCATGTCAACTGGTTAACAAAACATTAATTGGTGCATTTACACATTCAGGGCCAAATTTACGAAGTCTGTTGTTATTTTTTTAAATGCAGGTGTTTAAGCATAGTAAATGTATATAGATACATACTAAATGTATGTAGATACATAATGAATGTATGTAGATACATAGTCAATGTATGTAGATACAGTCAATGTATGTAGATACATAGTCAATGTATAGTAAATGTATGTAGATACATAGTCAATGTATGTAGATACATACTCAATGTATAGTAAATGTATGTAGATACATAGTCAATGTATGTAGATACATAGTCAATGTATGTAGATACATAGTCAATGTATAGTAAATGTATATAGATACATACTAAATGTATGTAGATACATAATGAATGTATGTAGATACATAGTCAATGTATGTAGATACAGTCAATGTATGTAGATACATAGTCAATGTATAGTAAATGTATGTAGATGCATGTGTATAAGTCAAAAACAGGTGTCGTAAATTGGGCCCTATAATCACTATGAACACAGCTAAGATTTACGAAATACATACCTAGAAAAAAAAGATGACATAATTTATTTTTATTTTTATTTTTTTCATGGTTTTGTCTTACTTTCCTTTCTGAATAAACTTAGTTATCATTTAGAATGGAGTTAAGTTTAGAACGATTATATAAAAACAAGAACAAATTTGGTTGAACATGTATGCGAAGAGAGAACAAATAAACTGGAAATAATATGTATTCTAACGTTTCTTCTTAGAAAACTTAACAAAATAAGAAGTCTAAATATGACTAATAACAAGAAAATGTTTCAATAGCTGCTGTAGAATAGCAATACCTGCTGAAAAATAATTATACCTACATTTTAAATACTTGCTAAAAAATAGTTATATCTAAGGTTTTTTTTATACCTGCTAAAATGTATACCTAAATTGTTAATACCTGGTTAAAAATGGTTATACCTACATTTTTAATACCGTTGTAAATTTGAAATGGGTTCTTAAAGTGGTCACAAGTTGAAACATAAATTTATCTCAAGTCTTCAGTGAAACAATTCGAAGCACCATCATGAAAATCAAAGCAACAGGCAAGTATCCTATTTACCATACAGCAGGTATATAATTGGTTTCCAGCAGATTTAGAGATATATTACAGAAACATCAGTGAACATACTAGATTAACAGAAAGAAAGAAACACCAAGATGATGAGGAATCATACCCACATCTTTAAAGGAAGCCATCATACAAACAGAACAAACATACTAACAATCTGAGAACATTACAGAACAATAAAACTGGTCCTCATGCAAAACACATCCCCTTTAACTCTTTGCAGGCTGCTCAATGTTAAGTCTTTGTGGGCAACTGCAAATCATGATTTACTGCCCACTGAAAGATCTTCATCATGGCTCACAAAGGAAACAAATTTTGATTTAGCCAATTTTTAGTATTTCCTTGAAAATTGTTAAAGTGTGGTTAATTTGAGGAATATTTTATTAATCAAAGATTTAATGTTGTAGCCACTTTGTATAAAAATTAGCAATTGCCTAATTTGGCAATGGACAGGGTGATAGGCTTTATGTCTATCCAAATGTAAATCAGTGTCTCTTCATTATCATACTAAATCATTGAAACCCACCCAAAATAGTTCCAATAATCATGCCAGTGGAAGGAATTACAATAGATTGGGAATCTTTTTATGATTTTTAACAGCAAGCAAAGAGTTAATTATAGCACCCTTCGAATACATGAGCCAATTCAAGTCTTCACTAATGTCAATGACAGGTGTGCTTTTTAACAGCTTGTTTTGAACACAAACTTAATTAAATCAATTGATCTCATCTTCTTTTATCAACTACAATATTTCGTATCAAAATTGTAGCTATCTTTACTAATACAAACATTATCATGTAACAACATTATTCTTATACTGAAAGGAAGAAAAAACAAAACAAAAAACATATTTTGACCCATATTTCATAGTGCACATATGCAACAAAAACAAAAAACCAACAAAAAACCAAACAAAAAAGGAAAGAAAAAAAATAATAAAAAATAACCACAACAAACAATAAGCAGGTTTTGTTTCAACATGGATTTCCTGCTTGTGCAATGGAGGAAACAAGTTAGGACACCAATAAATTATGACATAGGTTTCTTCACTCTAACACAAAACACAGATCTATTCATGAGACAAGATTCTGTACAACATGCCTGGCCTATCCTCTTGTGACCTTTGTGCATATTTCGATGTGAAAATATATATTAACATATATTTAAGCACTCAAGTGTCATTAGCACTTTGCATATAATTAATGAATTCCACAGACTGTTTAATATATCTTAAGCAGCCTTCTCATTATGCGATTAGTCGCGCCGATTTGTTGCATTACAATCGAATCGTACTGTGAGAATAAGTCGTGTCAAGAGTCATATCGATTAGAACATGTCCTATTTCTCACGACAAATCGCATGCGACAAATCGTATGAGAACACCACTTTATACATGAAGTATTAAAGGCATACGAGATGTGGGAGAGTGGTCTCAATGGTTTAGGGAGGCAGCTAATATATATTACACCAAATCTGGGCCAGGTCTGGGATGAGGCAGAACCCCCCCCCCCCCCCCTCCCTTTTCCCCTTCCACTATATCCGAATAATGTAGAATATTTAGTTTTATCTTTAAAATGTTCAGGACAATTTCTTTGCAACCCTCACCCCAGTAAAGAACCATCCCAAAGGCCTATTAGAAGTTTCGTAATATTTTATATAAAATCAAGGCCAGTTTCACACAAAAAAGAAGATACCTTGGTTTCATCTTTGAAATAAAACTGAAACATTTCACCTGAACATCAAAAGGGGGAAAAAAATAAAAAATAAAATTAAATGCAAATTAACTTGTCAATAATAGATAGATCTATTTATATACAGGACATGTTTTGTTACAATCAACTACCTGTAATGTACAGGTTTTAATGGTTATGTTAATTAAATATTTGAAAACTGAACAGTTTACTATAAAAACACATACTCTACAATGTATGTATGTCTGCAGGTTATTAATGTAAATAAGCAAAAACAGATTATGAATGCTAGTGCCTATCTTTAGACTCCAGTTGCAATACATGGTGTAAAAATTATGGTTTATATATGGTTACATACACAGTGACGACAAACATAAATAATTATATAATCCTAAAATATATCAGATTTTAGTAAACACATCACAAGAAAAAGAAAACTGCATTAAAACTTTTCCATGACTGTTGAGAAAATTATATAATGCTGTATTTCAATCCATTTTCTCATACAAAATCCTCTTCTTGCAAAATTTAACATTAATGGAAATATTACCCAACAAAATAAACGAAGACCTTTTAAAACGTTCAAACAAAAACAGACTTCCATTACTACCAAAATTAAAACATAATTAAACGAGAGATAAGTATGTTCATGTATGTTTTGACATCAAACCAACCAAAGAGATTAACACAAAATCTGTTATCTCTCAAAATAGCTATTAATTAATGCGTATGCACATAATTGGTTTAACTTGGTATACAAAAAATCAGTTATTAATGTTTATAGCAGATATATATTTTTAATATTCTCTATGCCAGAAGCAGCACATACCACAACGTTTATTAAGACAGTTGTGTCAATAGTCTTGTGCACAGGACAGTGCATACAACAACCTTAAATAAAATCAACTGGTTACAAGGCAACACATACCACACCTCTTGATGAAGCAATGGTTCGAAATCGAAATAATGTGATATAATTGTTGCCAAGAATAAATAATATAAGTACAAATAGTCAAAACAGAAATAAAAAACCAATCAGCTGTCTAAAACGTTAATCTACCGGTAATTGACTGAAGTTCAATCACTGAGGATTTTAACCAGACTCTTTGTAAAAAAAAAACCCAAAAAACCTGGCATAAACTGCAGCCAGTCGTACATTTTAGTCTCATAGATTCTTTCTTGAAACCTTCATGTAATGTATAAGATGTTGGTGAAGGTGTCATTGTGCTATTTTAGGATGCGACAAGGCTGTGAAAAATGGCCAGACCATACAAAGACAGGATAGGAACATTTGGTTATCAACACCTCAGCACATATTAAACCTATGGCTATTTGGTGTCCAACATATATGAAATCAGACACACTTGGTCGAGAGAAAGAGAAAGAAGAAACCCGCAAAGTCTACACCATACACATATTATAAACCTACACTTCCATCATGAAAATGGTTGGACTATTTTCACCAGCTGTTGAAGTTAAAGGTAAACCAATACTATGTGAAGGAATCAAGGGACAGAGACATTTGTTGATAAGAAGTGATAATATATACTGAATTCCAATGAAAACGCAATTATCAGTTGGCCAGTTATCAGTCATTATTGCTAAGGCATTTGTGAGATTGCTATGCAACACAGTAACCCCAACTCGTTTACAATTTTGAGGTTAATTATTGCCTACCAGAATACATCCAGTTATACAAAATCTGTTATATGTTTCATTTCCTTGTTAAATGTTTTATTATTTGTTAAATGTTTTATTATTTCTCTGCTAAATGTTTTATTTCTCTGTTAAATGTCTTATTTCTCTGTAAAATGTTTTATTATTTCTGTTAAATGTTTTATTTCTCTGTTAAATGTTTTATTATTTCTGTTAAATGTTTTATTTCTCTGTAAAATGTTTTATTATTTCTGTTAAATGTTTCATTTCTCTGTTAATGTTTTATTATTTCTGTTAAATGTTTCATTTCTCTGTTAATGTTTTATTATTTGTTAAATGTGTTATTATTTCTCTGTAAAATGTTTTATTTCTCTGTTAAACATTTTATTATTTCTGTTAAAATGTTTTATTACTTCTGTTAAATGTTTTATTATTTCTCTGTAAAACATTTTATTTCTCTGTTAAATGTTTTATTATTTCTTCTCATATCCTTTTTACAAGTACAAATCTGACTTGTGCATTTTCTGTGGAGTTCAGTATATTTAACATTTCAGTTTGGTGTGATGTTTTCTGACAGTAGTACCTTCAATTAAGTAGTTTTATAACAAAAGCTATCTCTACCTGCTTGTGAAGAAATGTACATATCATACTACCTCTGTCTCAATCCGGTGTGTTTGAATACAGCAGGATTGACAAACTAACTAAACTGAGGTAATGAATAAATATTTGATAATAAGGCACGGTTTTTGACGACCAGGTGTTAAATTCTATTACTAAACATGTTTCTAAAAACAAAAATTAAATTACAAAAAGTGCATCATGTTACAAGACATTTTAGTATCTTGAATAAATTGCAGTATTTAAATTGCAGTATTTTCATTTTATTTCGGTTTCTATGTATATATTTTCACAAAATGTGTTTTTTAAAAATAATATTCAAACATTTAATGATCAAACATTGAATAATCAACCAACACGATATCACTACACAATCTGGTACATGTATTTATAAATGAAATTACTATTCAAGGTCGGTCTTTAAAAACACAGAACTTGAATGGTTACATTGACAAATGTATTCTGTATAACGATAATCATGTCTTGAACAACTTGTGACAAACACAAGCTATAATGACAGCAAGACTTGTTACGCTTTTGTAAAATTATGTTTCTTACAAATTAATAATAACTATTCCTTTGAGGCTTTGTGAACCTGTCCAAATAAAACCAATAAATGATCTTGGGAATTATGAAATCAGTTAACTATGGAAAGACAACTACAAATTAGTTTGTTTATGAAAAGATAACTCCAGGACCCTGTTTTACGAAGCGATCTTAGCGCTAAGTTCACCTTAAGTACATATGTTAGCTACGCACTTAAGGTGATCTTAGCGCTGAGATTGTTTTGTAAAACTGAGGCCAGATCACTTTAGTTAGCCAATTACAAGGTATGTTACTCAGTACATAATATACATGCCCATATTTGCTTAAGATTCGGGCATGTGTGCCCTGGGCATGAGTACAGACATACACCGGAAACCCTGCCCAAAGCATTTGCAACTTACAAAATGGGACATGCCTTATATATTTTAACAACTTTCAGTATGGGACAATGTATTTACTGTATGCTGAACCCTAACATTAATTAACGTCTGGGTCTTTGGTCCATGTCTCTTTGCCTGTTAAATAAGTATGATCTGGCATGTTGACTAACTGGATGGCTACTGATTTAATACAAAATGTATCTCATACAGTTTTTTCAGCATAGAAAATATTCAAATGAACTCTTGGCTTAAGAAAACATAAATTTACTAAGCTAAGCAAGTTCCTTAAATAAAGTTCTTACTTGATAAGAATTATTACACTGTGGTAATAGGAAATCATATTTAGAGTCTTTATACCCAGCAAGCATTACAATCTATGTCAAACTGTCGCTGTACACTGTGGTAATAGGAAATCATATTTAGAGTCTTTATACCCAGCAAGCATTACAATCTATGTCAAACTGTCGCTGTACAACAGTGTTCGCCATGATCAAAATCAAAGCGTGATGAAGATAACTATCCTGAAATTTATTGCAAGGTGATCAATTTGCCACTCTCCTAAAACTTTCCAGGAAAGTGTGGAGGTGAGTGGGAGTGATCACTCACCTTAATTCTTGGCAAATTTATACAGTGCAATAGATTTATACCTAATATATACAAAATTACTGGCTAAATATCTTCATGGTCCCAAAGATCTTTAGAATAAATAAATAGTAAAGCTATTGTAATGCTTTTAGCACTCCACAGTGGAAAAAATTGATTTAAATTTAGATAAAATTTAAGCCTTTCAGCCATTGCAGATTTTCACCATTCTAACTTTAAAGACTGAATTTATTCATATCTCTAGATAAATGGTAAAAACTGCAATAAAATATATTTTTGTATAGCAATCAGATTTTACAGAAATACATGTACATTAAAGCCACATGTTGCAAGTTTTTTTTACATGTCAGCAGGTATGGCTATAGTAAAATTTGTTTACATAGAATGAATTCCTTATAGCATGAAGCTGGTTTCAAGGACCTCTTAATATTTGACATCAAATGCAAATTTATTTTTCATTAAATACACACATTACATAAACAATGTTTCATATATTACTAAGGCGTATTAAATATAATTTGTTCATCAGATTATTTTTAACATTAGATGAATCACTACATTTTGATGCTACATGTTTTACAAATCTAAAGGTTGAGAAATTAATTTTTCAACAACAAAAAAATCCCAAAATAATTATCCTTCCAAAGCAAAACGAAAAAGAAATAAAAGTTCATATATGGCTTTGTTAATTCTGCAATCTTTATTATATGAAAACTACTGGCATTAAATACAGAATTCACCAATTATTTCTAGAGAAGAAACTTGGTTCATGTAGGTATAGGAAGACGGCAAAACGAAAATGTAAGACAGTGCACATACAACCACCAACCATGTACCAACACAAGTTAAACATATGCATTGCATTTGTATGTGTTCATGCCATGAGAGAATCACAGATCCATTTTCATTTATCTTCACGGTACATAAAATATATTCCATACTTCTGTAAACTCCTTAATTATTCTGTGTTTAAACAAACTCGTCAACTGTCCTGATTTATTTGGAATAAATTTCAGAATTGTACTCCGTTTCCTTGCAGAGGTGTCCAATTCAAGAATGTGATGACAGATACTGCTGACATCAAAAATGTAAATGACCCTAACACAGCCATGTGGAGTTCCACTTGCATAAATATATTCATATATTTACACTGTTAAAACAATAATCCTACAACTTTTAACAAACACCAGCTTGCAAACATTACTGAGTCTTGAAAAGTTGGACAATTATTGCAAGCTTTCCATCAAAGAGCCAGAACAGGAATGATTTTAGTGCCAGTAAAATCTGAAATTCCAAATACAAATCTGGATATTTTATTTTTTATCTCTGCATCATTCAGTGACATTCAATAAGAGTTTCAGAATTATGCAATATATCTTCACGTTTCTTCCTTCTTCTCAGAACTGTATCCCGTAACTCTGCAATGACGTAGGGGATGTAGGGGCCTAATTCACTGAAGTCTGGCAACTTTGTGATCTCGCAGACCAGTGCAAAAAGACTTGCAGTGAACGATGCGATGCTGCTTAAGAGATCTCTGTGAATTAGGCCCCTGACGTTGTGGCCGACCGGTATTTACGCTGTCTTGAGGCTGCCTTCAGTGTACTCACTACTGCCGACAGCTGGTGGGTTTATTATGACCCTGTGGCTGTCAGTCTCTCAAGAAGTGGGTACAGTGCCAAGAGAACAGCGAAAAGCAACATCAACAGAGGTATGCAGGAACAGAATGAAAGCTGGAAAAGTAACAAAACAATTAAACATGGATGACATTGTTTATATCAGTTAATTGTGCCCAATAGATTTTTTTGTAATTTATGCTATAAGTATACTGATGGAAAGAAATAAAGGATCACACAGATAGCAATAAGAAATAATGACTGCATCAAAAATCAATTCATATTTTCAGAAGTTGACTGAGAACATATAGGCAGCACAGTCAACACTACAGACATTCAATCCCACATTACAACTTGGTATGAAATACAGCCATTACTACGCTAGTTGTGAATTAAATTTGGTCTACAATTTGATGTGTTCCCTTATTTCTTTCCATCAGTATATTTATTAAATGGGCATCACAAGAAATTATTGAGAGGGTTCATTTTTGTAATGGACTAGTAAATTTATGGTTAATAAAAAAAATATCTAACTAAAACAAAGCCAACAAAGCAAAATATAAACTGTTACAAAATATGGACTGAAATGTATGAGAAGGGTGGTCAGAGGGGAACTGCCCCCCCCCCCCCCCCCCAATCATCTCCTGTGCTGGAGCAAACCCTTCATTTCAGGTAAAATGAACTGCCCTGAAACCTTTTCACCATGTATTTCCATCATTCTACTTATAATATTAATTGTAATGTATGTACGAATGTGTAGTGACTCATTGGGAACCCAATATACCTGTTTGGGAGTAATACTAACATGAATAAACAGTAATCTAGATTTTGGCATTTTTGTTTAATTCGGGTGAAATTCAGCCTGCCCCCACCTCCCCCAAAAGAAAATGGAAGCCTGTATGACAATGGCAGAATCTCACCATTTTACTTCTATCTGAGAGTTTCCTATAGTCATTACTCATGGTGTCTATCTCTGTGTTCAGCCTGGACAGCTGCTCGGAGTATTCCTTACAACGAGCTCTGAGACGTGCGGTCTCCTCTCCAGACCCACCAGCCTGAAACAACACAAACACAAATACAGAAAATAATACACAAATACCACATATGATATTACTTTAAATTAGAACCACAATGTGAACTTTATCATCATCTCATAGGCAACAGGATTCCAGCAACTAGAGGGACCAGTAATACATTAATTCTACTCCCAATACGGGAGAGCGGGGTAGTGTATTATTTTTAGAGTTGGATGGGACAGTGCCCCCCCCCCCCCCCCCCAAGCCCATGTATCTCAGATAGATTCCCAATCAGAACTACAATTTAAAAAACCCAAAACAACCCCAAAACCCTGCAGTCATCAGAATTAACCAAATAAAATTTAAAACTAAGTGTCCAAATCTACTCAGATATGTTAAACAGTCCAGTCTTGAAGAAAATGGCCTATACCAAAGATTAAATAAATTAAAAAACCCAACCAAACATACAAAGAAAAAAAACCTAACAATGGAAAATAAAACAGCTATACCCAAGATTTTGAACCTGAATCTAAAGATGCAATTAACATTTAAAAAATTAAAATACAATTTAATTTAATAAAATAAAACATTCTTGTAATATGTATTAATACGAAAATTCATTAGTGTAACTGTAAACCAAGTTTCAATGGAAGAGGGATATCTTGTAAGAAATGATTAAATGCAACCACCACACTCTCCCAAATACCCCCCCCCCCCCCCAAACCAACACATAAGTTTACACTATTGCCATCAGACACACCTGCCCCAATCTCGCCTTCTGTCAAAGAAAAACAATAAAATATCTGCCACACGTACCAGCAGCCTGCCTGAAGACGTGGTGGCGGCCAAGCCATCATCTGCGTCGGGCAGATTGCGCCGCGTCAACACCGAGCTCGACTCCAGCTGCATCTTCTCCGCCTTTAGATGTTTGTGGGATTCCTGAAGCTTGTTGTACTCCGATGATAGCTGAAGGTTTTCACGACGTAGTCTGCAAAGAAAAAAAAAATGTTTCAATGACGACAACATTTATCTCTATCCTGAGTGCAAGAGCTTGTGAACAATTTAACTATTCTTCATCCTATCAGATCCTATCATATTCAAGTAATGTGAGACATAAAAATCAGAGTTAATGTGAAAGTTCTGTCTCTTAAAAACACATAGGTGTGAAACATTAATTCTGACACTTATCAAATAGAATTAACATTTTCACATGAGTTATTTCTTTCAAAGCAGCAACAAGGCAGGGTTTCTGTCAGAAGGTAAAACGGGTATGGCGCCATACCCAAATTTTTGGGTAGATTATATTTTTTAAAGTTGATTTTTTGACAAAATTAATTATTCTTATCATAACTGTATAATTTTCTTAACCCTAACCCTAAATTTAACCTAGTTTCTTTCTGGAAGAGCCCCCCCCCCCCCCCCATACCCCCTATTGACTGTGGTTGCATTCAATTCCCTAGCACCATACCCACAAATGTCTTTCTGGCAAAAACACTACAAGGGGTGTGTTATATGTACTTTTCCTTCATGTAGGTCAATGTATATCAAAACTGCTGATATACCAATTATGTCCCAATGCATCCACTATTGAGCAACTGATTCCATATCACAGACATAATGTCATCAACATAATTTAAATTACATACATATTATGATAAACCTATTCCACAAAATTACAAAAATAAACTGATTTCATGATATCACATACATACATCTAGTTATTAACCTATTGCATGAAGCTGCATACATCATTATTAAGAATATATATATTGTCATAAACGTATTCCCTGATATTACATACATACAATATCAAAACCTATGTTACTTCAATAATATATACGTGTTCGTGATTTATATAGTACATGTGTACATACATATTCATCTCTGCTTCCATGGCTTGGATCTGTTTTTTCAGTTTGGAACACTCTTCCTTTATTTTGGAACATTCATCCTTGGATGCCAGCAATTCAGCTAAAAAAACCCCAACAACAACAAAAACAAGTTAACAATAATATAATTAATTTGCTAAAACACAATGACAAGACACTGGTCGATCCTGGACTATACTGAAAAACAAATGAAAATTTCCATTGATTCACTAGTTCCAAGAGATGAAAATTACCTTGGACTGAAAATGCTGAAAGCATATAAGGGTCTTATTTTTTTTCAGTCCAAAACACTGTTTAATGCAATTAATTTTAAAACTAAAAACAAAGATTCAAACTTGTATAATTTACTCATTGTTCCTAGTCCCTGTGCTGAATATATAGAGCTTTTGGCCTTCAATCTTCAGCTATTTTAAGATAATTTGCAACAAATAGAGTTTTCAGATTGGACAAAGTTTTGGAGATTATTTGCAATAAATAGTTTCCAGATGGGACAAAGTTTTGGAGATTATTTGCAATAAATAGTTTCCAGATGGGACAAAGGTTTGGAGATTATTTGCAATAAATAGAATTTCCAGATGGAACAAAGTTTTATAACACTCATTCCTTGATGACTGAAAAAAAAAATCAACAACAAAACTCAGTTAAATAATATCATTAATAATATTTAATTTGCTGAAGCACAATGACAATGACAGATGGGACAAAAAGAAAGACTCTTATACCAAATGCCTGGAATCATTTACTGTGTGTCTTGAAAAATAAGCCTGTGCTATTATAAGCTATTCATCAAAGAACCATTTTCAGGGCCCGTGCTTATAAAACTTTTAGAGTCCAGACTCAATCTCTAATGATGTTACACACATACAGTTTGGATGGCATTGCCATGATGTTCACGTCTCAGACTCTATTAGAGTCTCAAGTCTAGACTCAATCTCTAATGATGTTACACACATACAGTTTGGATGGCATTGCCATGATGTTCACGTCTCAGACTCTATTAGAGTCTCAAGTCTAGACTCTAAAGGTTTTATAGGCACCAGGACAGGTGGCATCAAAATCTGGAATTCTGCAGAAATATGTTACGTTATCTATCCTTGCAATAAAGATGACAGTTCAAACTGAGGTGGTGTGTTTGGTAGTGGACATGTTGGATCGATCATACTGTCATGAAAAGCACAGTCATTGTGCAGTGAAACCCCTCAAAACTGGACTAAAAGTAAACTGGAAATTATCTTAAAACCAGACGTTTGCCTCAGTTTAAACTCCTGTAAACCGGATACCCCTAAATACTGGACATTTCATGTGGTACCTTGGGTGTCCAGTTAGGAAGGGTTTCATTGTATATTCACTTACTGAAGCTGTGATATTCTCTGATAAGAATCCGTGAAAATACTTTTCAGATGTGTAGTAATTGCCTTAAAGGTAGCAGAGAGAGAGAGAGAGAGAGAGAATGAGATACAAATTCTGCTAACTTCACATAAAACTACTATACTTATTACCAATTAGCAGAAACAAATTTTTTTATTTGTTCTTTTCTAAAGACATAACAGAACACATCACAACCCTTAAAGGCATACTGTCACAGATCACTGACGTGTTTCATGGCCTAACAAAGTATTACTTAAAAATATATATATTTGATTTGTCCTTAAACGTTCTTTATTCAACCATCTACGTAACTACCATACTCCACTTATTAATGATATTTTGTAAAAAATAATTGAATTATGGCAATGGTCCATAATTCAAAAACTAACATTGCTGAGAGGGTTGACATGAATTTTACTCCATCATGATGTAGTTAAAGTGATGCAATAGTTAGATTTGGTCTGTAAACATTAATGTAATTTTCATTTTTTATTCATTAAAAGAGAAATAAGGTCCTTAAATCTGTGACAGTATGCCTTTAATGTACCAGCTACATTATTAATGAATCTGGAAGAGAAACAAGCACACCAAACATTATTAATATTATTCATCATACCAAAAGTTAGTACCAAGATGCCACTAATAAAAATTACATGCACGTAGAAAACAAACTATATATATATATTTATTATGATACATGTGAATAGGAAATATTATTATTAGATAATTCATAACTTCAGTAGAACTGAAATAAAATAATACATCATCACATTTGTCATTGCCTAGGATGCCGTAACGGCTGCCAACAGAAAAGTAATACCTTTTTTCTTCATAGAGGCAAGACAAAAACAAACTCTCAAGGACTATGAACAATACTGTTTTATTAATTACCATACTGTAATACACAACCCCTGCAATTAAGATAATATCTATGGAAAAAGACATGCTGTTATCAAATAGTCCACAACAAAACATGTGCCGATTGCCATGAGCAATTGCAGAGGTTGAATACATAAACACATACATGACGTTAACACTGTGATAACTGAATCTCAGTTGCCAGCAAGGGCAATGTTACAGTACCTCTACAATTTAACAGCTTTCCACTCAAAGGATTGTCACATCCAGAATGTAACTCTTCTACAGAATATCTTGCCAATATGTCCTTTCTTTCCGATTCTCTTTTCTCAGATATCAGAGCATCTTCAAACTTCCTCGTTTTGTCTGGTCAAATGTGGATCACAAATGTATGATACCAAGTTAGATTACAATGAATTGTACAACACCATGCAGAATTCTGAACAGACATTCCAGAACAAAAACTTTGAAACTGGGAGAATGAATCCACAAATCATCAGTTAATGCCATAAGGAACCCATCAATCGTGAATAATAATTGCAACAAAATTCTCAAGATTCAACAATAGAACAAAAGTACTGAAATAATATTTAATAATGAAACAAAATCCATGCAAACAAACGTACACATACTTGTAATATCAGTATTATGGAATAGCTTCAAATAACCAAAGAAAATAAAAGTAACTTCAGAATCAGTTGTCAAAGAAAAGTAGAAACATAACAACCCATAATTTTCAGTAAAAAATAAAACAAAACACCAAAATTTGTTTTAGTAAAAAATAAATCTAAAAAAACAACAAACAATTTGTTTTTTAAATGAACAAATCTTGGGAGTGCTAAAAGACAAAGAGAAGGAAGGAAGGAAACGTTTTATTTAATGATGCACTCAACACATTTTATTTACGGTTATATGGATTAACACATATGGTTAAGGACCACACAGATATTGAGAGGAAACCCGCTGTCGCCACTTCATGGGCTATTCTTTTCGATTAGCAGCAAGGCATCTTTTATATGCACCATCCCACAGACAGGATAGTATATACCATGGCCTTTGTTACACCAGAACTAACTACTTCTTATATAGTTCTATGTATACACATATGCTGTGTCATTCAAAATCCTCACATTTGTATAGACATTAATAATTCACACAGCAACATCACTCATATCTCCTTGGCTGATTCCACAAATGAAAACCTTGTTAATATGACTGTGAAAGACATAATGCAGTCACAGAAGATTCAGATGTTTGTCAGTACGACTGTGAAAGACATAATGTAGTCACAGAAGACTCTGATGTTTGTCAGTATGACTGTGAAAGACATAATGCAGTCACAGAAGACTCAGATGTTTGTCAGTATGACTGTGAAAGACATATTGCAGTCACAGAAGACTCAGATGTTTGTCAGTATGACTGAAAAACATATTACAGTCACAGAAGACTGATGTTTGTCAGTATGACTATGAAAGACATACTGCAGTCACAGAAGACTCAGATGTTTGTCAGTACGACTGTGAGAGACATATTGCAGTCACAGAAGACTCAGATGTTTGTCAGTAGGACTGTGAAGACATACTGCAGTCACAGAAGACTCTGATGTTTGTCAGTACGACTGTGAGAGACATATTGCAGTCACAGAAGACTCTGGTGTTTGTCAGTAGGACTGTGAGAGACATAATGCAGTCACAGAAGACTCAGAGGGTTCATATAAGCTTTTGGAGACAAAATTCAAGGACTCTTCAAGGCCTTATTTTAGCCTTTTCAAGGACTCTTACTAAAGAAACATTTTCTGGATTTCTTGATGTATTAATAGTGAGGCTAATCTGTGTGGATAATGTAATATCCTTCTTTGGACCTGTATTGTTATGTTTTGCAGACACCCCCCCCCCCCCCCCCAATTTTTTTTTATTTTTATATATATTTTAAAAAACCTAATAATTCCATGGAATTAAATATCTCGCCTATCATAATCTGCTTAAAAAATATATTTATGTTGAATTCATGATTATTTTGTTAGATTAAAAAAAACACCATAAGAAAATGTATTTACTATATATTTTTAAAAACATGTATTAAGAGCAGCCTGGGTTACCAAAGTTTCATTGATATAGGAATTGTAGTTTAAAATAAAGTTAAATGTTGCAAAAAATTAACACAAAACTGATAGCAAAAATTGATGTTGCTTCTACTGCTAGAAAATTAACACCTATTCCAAATCTTCCAAAATAATGGAGACAAAAGACATTACCAGAAATGACCAGTTTATTGTATATCATGTACAACTGATTAATGTGTCATGTTCCTAGTCCAAACTCTTTCACTGTTCAGATTAAAAACCACAAACCAATGATCAATTCTTTAATATGGATCAACATGTATGGTACTTTTTCAAAAGTTAGCATTTAATAAAGAATCTCCATCTCTTATTCTGAAGAGGTATAAGAAATGTAAATAACGGGGCTGAAATCAAAATTATGTAAACATCAGCATCACATTAACCATTGATGGGCAGACATCCAGATAGACTGACACCCAGACTTAAAATATGATTCTGCCAAATCGCATTTCGCTTTACATGTGTGCAACTGCTATACAGAGGTGCACCAGTCTTGCCTGTACAGTGGCAGTACAAGGAGGTAGATTGGTCGTGTCACTTTGTACAAGTATGAGTTGTAGCGTAGTGTCTGTTTTTGTATATCCAGTACTCACGAGGGTTGGATGAGAATTAAAGGTACATATAGTGAGTATATACAGGAAGTGTGCTAAAAACAATATAAGCTAATTGGTTATATGATACTTCGTATGCACTGGCTTTGTGCCTTGATTACACATGCATAGAATAGTGCATATTATGTATGTTAGTATATGTATATATACTGAGAGGCATAAATAACACAATGGGTATTTCACTGAATAATCTCTTATAGAAATGTCAAATTACATATATTAAGTATGCGGACAAATAACATATTGGTGTGTTTATTACAACAATACATCATTGCATATGGAAATCCTTTTGCATGTGCATTGATGACTCTCGTCTCCCTATAAAAGCAACCATTTTTGTGTTTTCTGTCTTTTTTTTTAATATGCCATAGTAAGTAATGTTAAAAAATTGCTGTTTTATTGCCAAAAAACCCAGTTGTGTTTTTTGTTTAAAACCACATTTTATTATTTTTAAAATCCCAATCTTCTTTCAGTTACAGTTGTTACCAGTATGTCATTTGTTTGTATGCCTAATACTGATGACATAATATTTCTGTAAGAAAATATAAACGAAATACCCAATGTGCTATTTATGCCTCTCAGTATATATTCGGTTCGATATATGAATAAATGATT
Source organism: Gigantopelta aegis (assembly GCF_016097555.1). NCBI lineage: Eukaryota > Metazoa > Mollusca > Gastropoda > Neomphalida > Peltospiridae > Gigantopelta > Gigantopelta aegis. The sequence continues at coordinate 79,563,332 of NC_054701.1, forward strand.
AGGTTTATGATATCCCTTCTCATTTCCATTTAGTATGAAGTTAATACTTTGTATATTATTAAAAATGGACCTAATCCATCCAGATGATTGAAACGGATATAACTTCGACGTGAGGTGGTTCTAATGGCTACCAGTCCTGTGGGTCCATCCGGTACCACAATGGGTGACACTATCTACAGTACTTTTGCCTTTAACAGACTTTCCAGACACAGACTCTACTACAGAATATTCTGAGCTCTGAGAATCCAGATGATCCTTTTTAAGAGACATCTTTTTCTCAAATTCCAATTCTTGTTTAAGCTCTTTGACTTTATCTGGTGAAAGGTGGACCACAAATGTAGGATACCAGTTGAGTAAGACACCAGATATCTTGTATGACAACAGTTCTGATTTCAGTGTAATGTGCAAAAAGATGCAGAATAAATCCCCAGGAACAAAAGTAGTATGTTCAGGGTGGTGAGCGCTTACCAACAATTTGACTCGTTTTAGATGAAGTGATAGATTTAACAGTTGTTGTGGCAGTACTCATGACGGGAAAGGGTAGGCTCATCTTTCGTAAACATCTCAAATCATCACTATTTTGACAGTGATTCATGAGTGCATGTCATCCTAGCTATAATACCTCCAATGAGTCCTATCCTGTGCTTGTTTTGATTTAGTAAACTAGTCGGGGAGTGCCAGTCCTCTTTGTGAAAGTGCAGGAAGGATGTATTGTCTAGTAAAGGATCTGCCCAGGAGTGGCTGTCCTCCTAAAGATGAGACACTAGAGATTTGTGGAATCAACCACTATTTTGCCAAATGCCCATTTGACTCTGCAATGGCAGAGGTACGGACTTGATCTCAGATAACGGTTTTGTTGTTGGAAACTAAGAAAATCAATTCACACACTTAATGCTCGAGTATATTCACAATTAAAAGAAAAGTTTTATGAATTACACAAATGAAAACAAATCAAGTTATAATTGTGAAAGTAAAAGTGTTTTGGAAATAACAACACCCCCCCCCCCCAAAAAAAAACAACTTATTTTGGTGTGCAATTTAGAAAACAATCAGCTTAGAAATAAATAACTTGTACTAAATTCCATAGTATGAAAAAAGGCATTCCCTGTAGGAAGCATTATAGTTGATATTATTTTTTGAACCATTCAAATCCAAAAGATAGTAGTAAAGACCCAAAAAATCCCAAAACCCTCCAAATAAACAAACTTTAAGTAAACAACACAACTGTAACGTGTGCCCTTACCTTCTAATGAGGCAATCTTTTTAACATATTTCTTATTCTCTCTGTGCAATTGCTCTATCTCTTCTAAAATTGGCAAACCACAAAAATTATATCCAACAAACAATGTAGGTTTTTTTTTTAAAAGATCATGACAAGTGAACATTACTTGACATGAACTCACTGCTCATTAAATTATCCATTTTGTAGAAATTTAACAAATGTATTCTTTGGACAAATGTATTCTACAGACATATAAAGAAGAATGCACCAAAAAGTGTGAATTCATGAAAAAGAATTCATGAACCCTGAAGAGACAAGTTAATAGTTTTTCATGAATTCACACTTTGGAATGCATTCTTATTTTTTTTAAATAAATGCCAAATTAGCTACTATTTTATATTATTTAATGAAAGAATTGGTTAAAATAGCAAGGAATATTTACAAAACTAATAATCCCAGTGGCAGATCCAGAAAATCCATTTAGGGGAGTCCTCAATGACATGAGGCGGACTGCCAAAGGAGGTTTGGAGGGGGATCATAAATTTTTTTAAATTAATATATAATAAAATTATAACTGTGGCAAAATTTTGGGGGAATCAGGGTCCCCCCTTGATCCGCCTCTGAACCCAAAAGGACATGAGCCTTTCGGATCTAACCTGAACAATTTGGCCAGTAAAGTCTCAGCAGTGGATGGCTGGCATTAAGCATGTTTCACATGTAAAATGTGTTATTTATGATTTCCAATTTAGCATTCAACAGTCTTCATTGTATTTCATCTGAATACATTATTATCACAAGTATCCGATTAATACGACTTAAATTACATGTTCATTTGAGGATGCCAATGTGTGGTCTTGTAGGCTAAAGTGTTGTACCTATTTACAATGTACAAGTTCAGTCAGTTCAAATCCTCAACCTAAAGGCACAAAAAGTTCAAATTACATTGTTCTCAACTGTAGATTCGTGAAAAACAATTCACAATTAGAACAATAATGTGACATCACAGGTATGGATTAATTTTTGATATTACACCAGATGCAAATAAAGAAATACTCCATCAATATTATGTTAAAGGAGACCGGACACCAAACCATATATACAGCGTAATGAATTGTTTGCCGTCATAAACCACAACACGCAACTACCACGCTCCCCTTATTAACTAAGTTAAGTGTGCCAGTCTTGGATGGGTTTTTTTTTCGCCGATTTCGGATGTTTGCCAGAAACTGTCGACAATTGATGAGCTAGACCCGTGACGTCATCGATGAGAGGAAAACTGAAGAAACTACCAAGCAGCATGGACGAAATTAGCGATTCGAGTGACGAAGAATTGTGTCCAGCTTGTGCTAATGGCATCAAACCGTCTCAGTTTGAACCACTTATCAGAAACTTTGTCCCTGGAAATCAACTGCCGACGAAGACGAGGAAGCCACATGGCCATAGACTAGCATACAAGCATTTTTCAAAACATAATTTTTTATGACATTTTTAATGTAAACTGAAGCAAATGGACCTAATTAGAAGAAAAGTACACAAAATTTAATAATATTTCATCATAAATCTTGTTCAGCATAGATGTAAATATAACACGTCAGTGGATATTCCATAGGCCGATTTCGCAAATTTGCAAAAAGCGTACCCTCCTCACCAAATCACGATATAATAATTTAACAAAAAACTTTGTTCTCTTAACTAGTTACCCTCCAAGTTTTAATGTGTTTGGTTAAACCGTGTATTTTTAATTATTAAGAAAATGTGTTACCAGTCTGCCGAAACTGTCCACAGCCGGGTTCAGAAACACAGAAATGTTGGAAAATATTATACTGTTGCCACATACTTATCGACAATATTATTATGTAGTCTTTGCATTTATTAATATAAAATACAACAGATCCGTAGGAACTGGGGAGGGGCGGGCCTAGGGGCTTGTTCTCCACCACACACTCTAGGATGAAAATGTATGTTTTAAGTTTTCACTACTTTGCATAAATAAAGATGATATAAAGATAAAAATCTAGTTTGTATCCCTCACTAGAGACTGTATTCCCCCCCCCCCTCCCCCCACTTCAAATATCGTTCCTACAGGCCTATGCAAATGTAGATACTATGTAGAGGGTGAGGTTAGGAACCAGTTCCTTTTATCTTTAGGATTTTGTAATCATGATTTTAAACCAACTGTTTCAGGTAATTTGCTCCACATACTGACATAAAACACATTTGTTATGTATTGGAATAAAATAAAAATAATTACAATATATCCAGTGTTATTTTCTTTAATCATTCATGGATGAAGAAGGAAGTCCTGATGAAAATATATTACAGGTTTCAACCTCTGCCAAAGGTACCAGGTTTTCTGCCAGAAAATAATTTGAGGGTACGTAATAAAACAGGCCCGTAGGAACTGTGTGTGTGTGTGTGTGTGTGTGTGTGTGTGTGTGTGTGTGTGTGTGTGTGTGTGTGTGTGTGTGTGTGTGTGTGTGCCGCCCTCCACTTGTGAGTTTTTCTTTATCACATTAATTTTTGCCATTGTAACCAAAATCTGATGTAGAGTTTATACCTGGTCCGTCAGTGCCGCCCCCCCCCAACCCCCCAAGTCGTTCCTGCGGGCCTGTAAAAACTAAATATATTCAAAGGAGTATATTGGGTGGTTATAGGTTTGAAATGTTTTTTTTATTGAACATTTTATTTCATGCACTTTTATAAATTTTAAACAGCAATTATGTTACTATAATCTATCGAAAAAATAAAACATTATATATAGACATTAATTTCTGAGATTTTTTAGTACATACATGTAAGTTTATCCTCCGCACCCTCTGGCAGAAACACAGGGTAGGTATTAAAATAATTATTTGGTGTAGAGTATTTTTAATATGACATACAGAAAGCATTGAAAAGTACAATTTTATTATGCTTTAATAATCGACATTAGCTTTAAAACTAATTAACCATCATTCCTTCTGGCCACAGTACATATGTTGTTCCTGCCAAAGTGTTAGCATTTTAATTTTAATGACAATATACTGAACTGACTATAAACATTGTTAACTAACATAATAATTCATGTTTTGAAGGTGTTTTGTTATAAGGTTAACAAACCAACTAGATCAAGAGACGTTAGTATGGAGTCGTTATGGGTTGTCGGTGAAAATTAATTTGGTAATTATAGGTAAATAAATGTAAAGTTTAAATATTCGTATGTGAACAAATTGCAATACCTTTATTTAATGTATATCTTAAGTACATACTTGTTTTAATTTTTACATTGTAAATGTACCATAACCTGCTGTATTTAGTTGGTGTAAAGCCCGTTCGATGACATTAATGCTTTAAAACAACTTTCGTTTTTTTGGAAATCGAAACCATGATGTTGGCCATTTCTTGGGATGCATTGCTGTTACTGTTGCAGTTAAACACTGCACAGTTAACCATCATATAATTACGTCGACAGTATATAATAACACTAATTATCTTGTAAATTAAATTTCCGATAAACCTGGAGACCAAAAAAAAAAAGAAAAAAAAAAGACAACTAAAAGGCACAACCAAAGAATCAACACGTGTACCGGTAACTCTCACCGATGACGTATTGCCTCGCTTTTGTTCAGATCTATGCATAATCCCGCCCACTTCTGTTTTTACCCCAAACCTAAGACACGCAGCTGACCGGTGCCTCGCAGTGAGCCGGGCGTTAGAGTAATGCGGTCTTTGACGCTAACTTAATCCATTACACACTACATGTCTTTTGGTGTCCAGTCTCCTTTAAAGACGTTAAGTAAAAACCCATATAACCTTTAACAGTTGTCAAAACATATCCTCACCTTTTAAAGAGGTATTCTTTTCAACATGTTTCTTACTTTCCTTGCGAAATCTCTTTAACTCCTCTACAATGAGTGAACCATATAAATGACATCCAGCAAAACAATAAAAGGGATATAAATTAAAGTTACAAAAGGAAAAGACTCATCTCCACCACTACACCTTTGATTATAGAATAGAATAGAACAGATGTTTAAAGACACCCCAGCATGAAAAATACATCAGCTATTGGTTGTCAAACTATGGTAAATGCAAACAAATAACCTTGGATTAACACCTGATACCATATACAGTGTTCACCATGAATAAAATCAAGGTAAGCTGAAGATTACTGTACTAGAATTGTGCTAGGCGAGCAGTGACATGGAATTTCAAATAAAATATATTCAAGTTTTTACTGCAAGGCAATCAATTTTCTGTTCCCTTAAACAATTCCAAATGAATGTGAAGGGAAGCAGACACTGATATGCAGGTATAACAAACATTACAATGCAACATTCAACATCAAGCAGAAAAAATAATAATTCCAGAACAAAAGCTTTAGAACTGAGAAAATCAATTCAAAGACCAACAATTAGTGGTATTCAACTTTGGGTACTTCCAGCAGTTCAGATGTCAGTACATTTTACATCAGTTTCAATCCTCAGATATTGTTATTACAGCATTAACAAATTCATATAACAAAACATTCTTCATTAAACAGACTAGTTCATGACTTACACACAGGCTCCACTAGGTGGATTATTACCGGGAATGTCCTGGTTTCTTACCATTGTTAAGATGTTGCCAACTAACAGAGACCTTTTAATGACTATAATTACATATTAAATATATTTTTCTGCATGACATATACATTGTATGTGTTTCAGGCCTGTTGCTTTTAAAAACGTTTAGAGTCTAGGCTCAAGACTCTTAATAGAGTCTGATACGTTAACACAATGGCAAAGCCATACAAATTGCATAATTGTGACATCATTAGAGATTGATTGTTTGTTTTGTTTAACAGCACCACTAGAGCACATTAATTAATCAATCATCAGCTATTGGATGTCAAATATTTGGTAACTCTGACAAGAGTCTTAGAGACAAAACCCACAACATTTACCCATTAGTAGCGAGGGATCTTTTATATGCACTTTCTCACAGACAGGAAAGCACATACCACAGCCTTTGGAATGAGAAAAAACCCAATCAGTTGAATGGATCCACCGAGGTGGTTCGATCTTGTGATGCAAGCACCTCAAGCAAGCACTCAACCTACTGAGGTAAATCTTGCCCCTCAGTAGAGATTGAGTCTAGACTGTAAAGGTTTTATAAGCACGGGCCTTGATCATCCTATAGCGTTTGTTATAGGACAAACTATTGGGAATCCAAATCCAGTTTTGACTATTTACAAACCGCATAATGATCAGAAACACATTAAATATATAGACACTGATATCCTAAAGAAGAATCTGTATTTAGTATCTAATTTTAATCGTTAAAAAATTATATTACAATTAATCATTGAATAAAAGCCTAAGTGTCTACATTGTTCGCGACAACTCAGAGACCTGGCCTCTATTCAAGGCAGGCTTCTGGGGGGTTTTCAAAATCATTTTCCTATCCTGCTGTTCTAGTCATGTGGTTAAAAATGTTACGTCATGCAATGGAAGTGACGAGTATAATGCAGTCTTTCACCTGACAGAGCTAGAATAGCAGAAATAGGCAGGTTTCTATTCAAGGCAGGCTTCTGTTTATTTCGCGACACTTGACTCTAATCGAGGCAGGTTACTATTCAACGCAGGCTTCTAATCAAGAATTTACGGTAGTTAGAAACACCTTACAATGGCACCAAACTCAGGATAGTCCCTTTCAAAGAAAACGAGTGTTTGTGGAATAACGTTTAAGAAAATGTTAAACTACAGCTTTGTTGTCCATCTTGGTTTAGAGTATGCATCTGAGGTGATCGCTCTAACCCCAAGTTACATCCCACCCATGAATATTAATGTCTTGACAATTTGTCTAAGTGATATATATATATATATAAAGATAATAACTTACGAGTTACAAGGAATTATGGATTATCTGTCCCATAGTGTAAATAGTTTAGAAACTTCAACTTTAAACTTCTTACATGACACAAACTATATAATATACAAGATGTGAAAGTCTGAGGAAACTGATGACGTCATGAAAGAAAAGCAATGACCAAACTAACATCATGACGTCAACAGGAAAACATAGCTTCTAACTTTCCCTTGAGAAAGATAGAAAATACATTCACCTGCATCTCACTGCCTATATGGGCAATATAAATATTAGTACACTAAATGATCTACCATTCCAAAGAGATATTTCCTGGTATGTCACCAAATATATAAACTTCAAAAACAACTCCATCAATGTAACTCTTGAACCTTTTAAGCCAGAGGTGTAAAAGTCAACAGGAACAACCCCCCCCCCCCCCCTGCAGTAAACAAACTCAACTGTCGACAGATAACCTTACCTTCAAAATTCTTTTCAGTATGTTTCTTACGTATCCAACGCGCATCAAATAACTCTTCTAAAATAAGCGAAACATAAAATGGATGTTTTCTTATGTATTGGTGCAGCCAATACCTAATATTTGACTGAACTGAGCACTTTTGGTTAAAAGCATGAAACTTGGCTCATAGATACATTGACCCATTATGAACATTTTCAGATATGGATACAAGTCAGCAATGCTTATGTTTTCAAACTTTTTTTTGTTGTGTTTGTGTGTACCGTATATGGTTAGTAACAGCTACCAACAAAGAAAATCACAGCTCCTAACCTAATATTGAATTAATGTATTATTTACATTGAGATCATAAATAACCAGAATTCTGTGGAATTAAATGTCTTGACTCCCATAAACTGATTTATAATTACAAAAATAAAATTAATAAATTTTTTAATTTATTGCATAAAAGAAATAATATGTGATGTAAAATTCAGGATTATAATCTATTCTTTATGAAAAAATAAAAATACTTCTTTGAAAAAAGTGTTTATAAACATAAATTGAGAAAAACATTCAAAGGAAAGAAAGGAAAGAAATGTTTTATTTAATGACGCACTCAACACATTTTATTTATGGTCATATGGTGTCAGACATATGGTTAAGGACCACACAGATATTGAGAGAGGAAACCCGCTGTTACCACTTCATGGGCTACTCTTTTTTATTAGCAGCAAGGAATCTTTTATATGCACCATCAAAATAGACACGATAGCACATACAGAGTCTTTAATATACCAGTCGTGGTGCACTGGTTGGAGCGAGAAATAGCACAATGGGCCCACCGCCGGGGATCAATCCTAGACTATAAAGTTTCACTGATCTAGGACTTTTGGCTTGTGAGCAATGGCGCACAACACAAAAAATTAACACTGAGCTAATTAAATGTTAAAGTATTCAAATTAACAAGAATTCTGTAGAATTAAATGTCTCACCTACCATAAACTTATTCATAGACGTTCATTTCAGTGCTTGTTTTAAAAAAAAAGTAATAATACATTTGACCACCATTGTGATAAACATCTATAGGTGCAACTATAAACCAAGTTTCATTGATGTAGAAATTATAGTTTGTGAAAAATTAAGCCAAATACAAAAGCTTAACGTTAAGCAACTGTAAATGCTAAGGTTGGTGCCGTCACTGCAGCCATGGTTGCCACTGAAAAAACAACAACAATACCTATGCCTCACCTTTTTAATTCATAAAGGTGAGACAAATATTAAAGAATTTGTTGAAATTAGCATGCAAGTGTTAATTATATAACTGTGAAAGGTTATGTTCTTACCTTCTAACGAGGTAATCTTTTCAATGTGCTTCTTACAATCCACACGCAACTTCTCCAACTCATCTACAAAAAGATAACCACAGAAATTAAATGCATGACAAACCATGAGCACTGAACTAAAAATCAGACCCAACTCATCTACAATAAAATAACCATAAAAATTAAATTTGTGACAAACCATGGGCACTAAACTAATAGTTAGACCTAGCTCCACTGATGTTTGCTATTAAAAAAATATCACTACCATTGAAATAACACTGATTTCATTTATCACAAACTCCGACATTGATATTTTTATTATAGAATGCACAGGCTTTTTAGCAACTTTATCCTATTCAAAACAAAAAGTTTGTTTTGCTTGATGACACCACTATGATCATTGGCTATTGGATGTCAAACATTAGATAATTTTGACATATAGTCTTAGAGAGGAAATCTGCTAGCTACATTTTCCCATTAGTAGCAAAGGATCTTTTATATGCACCATCCCACGACCTATGATATACCAGTCATGGTGCACTGGCTGGAGCGAGAAATAGCCCAATGGGCCCACCGACAGGGATCAATCAGACCGCACATCAATTGAGTGCTTTAACCACTGGGCTACATCCTGCCCCTATTGAAAACAAATTCTAGTGATATACTACAAGGTGTGGAATATGGGAGCTACCTCTACTTCTGACATTTTAATCTGTTATGGAAATGCTAGAAATTGAGAATCAGTTCTAGATACTTAAAACTAATCAGTTTTTTCTTTCTTCGTTTTTATAACAATATCTATTTTAATATTTGTCATTCTTAATGTCGGATTTGCTGGCACTAATTTTTTTAAATCTGATTAAGTGTACAATGCTTTAAGATGGAGAGCAACAGCTGTTTGTGAAACTGATTATCAAAAATAATATTCTGTATTCTGATCGACAATGGAATCTTGTTCCCTGTAAATTTTGAGCCTTCTCCAGTAGAACAGCCAATAGTCCTTTTTATTTCTGACAGTTCAGCTGTCGACATGTGATGTTCTTATAGTATTAATTATTTATTCTCACACCACACGGACTGACATATAAACTGGTGTTGAGTAACTGGTTGTAAGATATTAATACACGGACAGTAACACAAAGGACAACACACTAACAATAGCTGATGTTCACACTGACAGTACTATATACTAAGAATGTTGGAAACAGACAAAAAAACCAATCAGCTGAATGGATCCATTGAGGTGGTTCGATCCTGTGATGCAAAAACCTCAAGCAAGCACTCAACCGACTGAGCTAAATCCACCCTTGAGTCATGGTTTCTGTCAGAGGGTAAAACGGTTATGACGCCATATCCAAATGTTTTTGCAGATTTTATTATATTTTTTTAAGTTAACCTTTTGACAAAATTAATGAATCTTATCATTTTCTTAACCCTAACCCTAAACTAAACCATTTTTTTCTGGGGGTGGGGTCCCCATACCTTTTAACTGTGGTTGCATTCAGTTCCGTAGTGCCATAGCCAAAATTACTTTCTGGCAGAAACACTGATGACTAACATTATAACTGATCTTCATCTTCCACTAACCGTAATATTATGATCAACACTATCGCTGTCTTTATAGTAACACTATGATCAACACTAATATTTTTTGTACACTAACAGTATCACTATGACTAACATTACAACTGTGATATTTACCTTCCACCAACAGTAATATGTCCAACACTGCAGCCATCTTGGTACATTAACAGTACTATAACAAACACTGCAACATTCTTTGGTGTCCACTCGTCAGTGACATAACACTTCCAACTGACAAAACAACTAGAACTAAATACGCAAACAAACTTTGTCTAATTCTATTTCTCAATGACAGAAAATGTTAAATTGAATGGATCATTTAATGGGGCTGGGGCAGGATAAAACATTTAATATTTGACTAAGCATGACACAACTTAAAGATACAATTCCTAAATTGTTAACTACCAGTATAGCGACCATGACATTAGAATATAAACCCTGAAAACGTGCATGTCTTGAAAATACATGTTCAATAAAAAAAAAATAGTTTTTTTTACAACACAACTAGAGCACATTGATTTATTAATCATTGGCTACTGGATGTCAAACATTTGGTAATAATATATATTTTATGTACATATACATGTACCACAGCATTTAATAAACCAGTTTTGGGACACTGGTTGGGATTGGGGAAAAAACCCAATCAGATAATTGGTCCTCTAAATTGATTTGATCCTATGACCCAAGCACCTACAGCGTGTCTCTACCAAGTGAGCTGGATCCAATGATAGGATCAGTTTTATGAATAGGGATTTTTCATCTCTGAGCATTCCTGAATGTTTTACCTTCATGTCATCAATTCACCAGCAATTGGAGAAAAAAGGAAGACAATATCACATGACCATAAAAGGTGCCGCCCTGGGCATTATGGAAGGATTTTTAGCCAATTGGCTTTTGGGGTCTTTGGACCAGTCCATTATAATGGGGGAAATGCAATACGTCAGAGGTCAGAGTTAAGTTAAAAAGAAACACAGCTATCACAAAGAAGTCCCTAAAATGAAGGACTTCTGAATTCTCTACAACATTGTCTTCTTAATGCATTTTTTTCAACAGTAAATCTTGCCAATAATGGCAAAGTTAAGTACTGAACTTCTGCTCTTAGACAACTACAATACTGTCTTTCTGCATGCATTTGTTTAAAAGTAACGTCTTGCCAGTACCGGCAATGTTACAGTACCTCTGATTTTAGACAACTACAATACTGTCTTTCTGCATGCATTTGTTTAAGAATAACGTCTTGTCAGTACTGGCAATGTTACAGTACCTCTGATTTTAGACAACTATAATACTGTCTTTCTGCATGCATTTGTTTAAGAATAACGTCTTGTCAGTACTGGCAATGTTACAGTACCTCTGATTTTAGACAACTACAATACTGTCTTTCTGCATGCATATGTTTAAGTGTAACGTCTTGCCAGTGATGGCAATGTTACAGTACCTCTGATTATAGACAACTATAATACTGTCTTTCTGCATGCATTTGTTTAAGAGTAACGTCTTGCCAGTGACGGCAATGTTACAGTACCTCTGCTCTTAGACAACTGCCGACTCATCACAGAGTCGGATCCAGTAGGTGACATTGTGCCCTGAGTCTCTCTACGATCCTTTTTCCGCATTTCCAGTTTCTCCTTTTCCAGGTCCTCTTGGATCTGTTTCACTTTATCTGGTGAAAGGCGGATCACAATCATAAGACACCTCACATTTCGCATGGTAACACGCTAGTTGACAATGCAATGTGCAAAAAGCAGCATGCAGAACATTCCAGAAAACAAAAGGAGTAGACATTGGGGAAACTCGAACCATTGACATCATGAAATGATGGGTAAAGCATGCAAACCAAAATACATTTGGGAAAGAAGACCCAAAAATAGGACATTTGAAAATAAAATCCTTGACAAAAAAATGACCACAAATATCGACAAATACAATGGTCGATTCAAAGGAAACTCAAAAGTCTAGTCTAGTAACTTAAATAGAAATGGAAGGAAACTGCCCATTCAAACACATGGTTGAAATCAGCATCAGGAAACAGTTATGATTTTAAACTAATGAAAAGGAAGAAGAAGAAGAAACTTAAGGGTCAGTTCTATAAGAAGATAAAAACTAATCACAATAAAACTGCCTAGCAAAAGATTCTGTATACTTTTAAAATCCAAAACAAACAGTTACTGGACTTTGACTCTTAGTAACACAAATCAAATGAAAAACACTGATTACTGTAAACAGCATAAAAAGTCACAAACATTAACTTGATACCAATATTAAAATATAGGAAATTGACTTTTTAGTGAGTATCTCAAAATTACTGTTTGTCATGTGTATAAACCATTGGCATAATTATCACAGTAGGAAAACCCCAATTATTTACACCTGAACAAATCACCAAATATAAGTTGCTTTGTCTCATTTTTATATACAATTTGTCATCAAATTATATACATGATTATGTTTCACATGAATGTGTCTTACTAACTAAACCAGATGGACAAAGATGGAAGTTCTCCCCTATTGTTAAGCAATAAGAACCAGGGGCCTGATTCACTAAACTCTCGCAACTTTGTGATCTCACAGTGCAATATTAAAAGACTTGCAAAGTGGATGCGTTGTTGTCTAGCAGAGCCTAAGAGAACTTTGTGAATTATGCCCCAGAAGTACATGTAAGTAATTTTTTTTTTTACTTTTATGGTTATGTTCGATCAAATTTAGCATATTCAGTCATATTTCTGTACAACACAGAATCCAAGACCAGTTATGTTTATCCTTTTCACATTGCATTGTGCAATAACAAAACACAACTCTACAATCAGATAATCTATTTCTTCCACATTTTGTTGTAACATTCGTTAAGATACATGCTGAATCTTTAAATCGTAAAGAGAAATTGCAGACTGAAGTATTCCATAAAACATGTTTTGCATAAAAGGAATAACTGTTTTCAATGAAGTTCTGAGTGAAGAATGGCTGAGTTATTTAAACCATAGGTTAGTATGAATAACATCTTTCTAACATAAATGTTAGTCAAGTTCTGGGTGAAGAATGGCAGTTATATGAACCACAGGTTAGTATGAATAACATATTTCAAACATGTATGTTCCACTAAGTTCTGGGTAAAGAATGGCAGTTATATGAACCACAGGTTAGTATGAATAACATATTTCAAACATGTATGTTCCACTAAGTTCTAGGTGAAGAATGGCAGTTATATGAACCACAGGTTAGTATGAATAACATACTTCAAACATATATGTTCTGTTAAGTTCTGGGTGAAGACAAATTATATTACCCATAGGTTAGTATAGATAACACACTACACTCGAGTAATAAAAACAATATGATAAAGCTTTGACTAAGAATATGCCTATTACTAGAAGATGATGTAGGACTCAGGAGACATGCCAATCTAATACTTACTGCGTAGTTGTTCTGCTTCATTGTGACTTTGTTTGGCTGTCTGTTGAGATTCCTGCAGTTGTCCTGGAATCACGGAATTGACAAAATTAAAATATAAACATTTGTTTTTAAATCTTGTGTCTATGGGGAAGTGATTAGTCTTTCATTTCAAGGCTGTATTATTTTTTGTGGCATTTCCCATTAAAAAAATATTTATTTTTAATTATACTGTACAATGTCACCAGATTAATTTTGATGTTTTATTGAAATTAATAAAGCTATGGAGTTATATTGTAAGCACAATTATTGTTAATTAGCTATAAAGTTTATTTTACATTCCAAAATAGAGACCTTACTAAAACACAATATGACAATTGAAAGGGTTAATTTAATCAAGCGTAAGTTAAGAGAGATAATATAAATGGAAACACTAACAGACATACAGAGAGAGAGAGAGAGAGATAGAGATAGAGAGAGAGATAGAGAGAGAGAGAGAGAGAGAGAGAGAGAGAGAGAGAGAGAGAGAGAGAGAGAGAGAGAGAGGGAGGGGGGAGAGGAAGAGGGAGGGAGAGGGAGAGGGAGGGAGAGGGAAAGGGAGGGAGGAAGGGAGGGAGAGGGAGGGAGAGGGAGGGAGAGGGAGAGAGAGAAACAGAGGGGAAATAGAGGAGATAGAGATGGTGTGAGTGCATGTGTGAGTGCATGTGCATAGAGGAAAAGACAATATTATGTTACCTTTGTATTTTATAAGTTCAAATTCTGCTCGTCTCTGGGCTTCCCTGGCCTCATCCAAAAGAGCTGAAAGCAAAACAAAATCTTGTGTTGGAAAAAGGATGCTAACATTGCTTAGACTTGTAGTTAGAGATGAACATTGAAAAGACAAGAATGCACACATGCTTCTTACATATTAAAGGAAAGGATGTTCAAATGGTTTTTTGAGGTGGGTTTTTTTCGCAACTGTAACCTGATCATGATCATTTTCTGAATTAGTGTTAGTACTTCCCATACTGGAAAGGAGTGCTCAAGGGCACATTACTATTTATGCAGGTAACATACTAAAAAGGATGCTTCAAATTGTTTACATAATTTCTCAACCAATGTTGCACTAGGCAAAAAGTGATGGTCTTTGTGAGAATACTACAATTATATAAAAGACATATCTAGCAGAATCTAAGAGACAGACTGGCCAAATCTAGCAGAATCTAAGAGACAGACTGGCCAAATCTAGCAGAATCTAAGAGACAGACTGGCCAAATCTAGCAGAATCTAAGAGACAGACTGGCCAAATCTAAGAGACAGACTGGCCAAATCTAGCAGAATCTAAGAGACAGACTGGCCAAATCTAGCAGACTCTAAGAGACAGACTGGCCAAATCTAGCAGAATCTAAGAGACAGACTGGCCAAATCTAAGAGACAGACTGGCCCAATCTAAGAGACACAGACTGGCCCAATTTAAGAGACAGACTGGCCGGCCCAATCTAAGAGAGACAGACTGGCCGGCCCAATCTAAGAGAGACAGACTGGCCGGCCCAATCTAAGAGAGACAGACTGGCCGGCCCAATCTAAGAGAGACAGACTGGCCCAATCTAAGAGACAGACTGGCCCAATTTAAGAGAGACAGACTGGCCCAATCTAAGAGACAGACTGGCCCAATCTAAGAGAGACAGACTGGCCCAATCTAAGAGAGACAGACTGGCCCAATCTAAGAGAGACAGACTGGCCCAATCTAAGAGGCAGACTGGCCCAATCTAAGAGACAGACTGGCCCAATCTAAGAGAGACAGACTGGCCCAATCTAAGAGAGACAGACTGGCCCAATCTAAGAGACAGACTGGCCCAATCTAAGAGAGACAGACTGGCCCAATCTAAGAGACAGACTGGCCCAATCTAAGAGAGACAGACTGGCCCAATCTAAGAGAGACAGACTGGCCCAATCTAAGAGACAGACTGGCCCAATCTAAGAGAGACAGACTGGCCCAATCTAAGAGACAGACTGGCCCAATCTAAGAGACAGACTGGCCCAATCTAAGAGACAGACTGGCCCAATCTAAGAGAGACAGACTGGCCCAATCTAAGAGAGACAGACTGGCCCAATCTAAGAGACAGACTGGCCCAATCTAAGAGAGACAGACTGGCCCAATCTAAGAGACAGACTGGCCCAATCTAAGAGAGACAGACTGGCCCAATCTAAGAGAGACAGACTGGCCCAATCTAAGAGAGACAGACTGGCCCAATCTAAGAGACAGACTGGCCCAATCTAAGAGAGACAGACTGGCCCAATCTAAGAGAGACAGACTGGCCCAATCTAAGAGACAGACTGGCCCAATCTAAGAGAGACAGACTGGCCCAATCTAAGAGACAGACTGGCCCAATCTAAGAGAGACAGACTGGCCCAATCTAAGAGAGACAGACTGGCCCAATCTAAGAGGCAGACTGGCCCAATCTAAGAGACAGACTGGCCCAATCTAAGAGACAGACTGGCCCAATCTAAGAGAGACAGACTGGCCCAATCTAAGAGACAGACTGGCCCAATCTAAGAGGCAGACTGGCCCAATCTAAGAGAGACAGACTGGCCCAATCTAAGAGACAGACTGGCCCAATCTAAGAGAGACAGACTGGCCCAATCTAAGAGACAGACTGGCCCAATCTAAGAGACAGACTGGCCCAATCTAAGAGAGACAGACTGGCCGAATCTAAGAGAGACAGACTGGCCGAATCTAAGAGACAGACTGGCCCAATCTAAGAGAGACAGACTGGCCCAATCTAAGAGACAGACTGGCCCAATCTAAGAGACAGACTGGCCCAATCTAAGAGACAGACTGGCCCAATCTAAGAGAGACAGACTGGCCCAATCTAAGAGAGACAGACTGGCCCAATCTAAGAGACAGACTGGCCCAATCTAAGAGAGACAGACTGGCCCAATCTAAGAGACAGACTGGCCCAATCTAAGAGAGACAGACTGGCCCAATCTAAGAGACAGACTGGCCCAATCTAAGAGAGACAGACTGGCCCAATCTAAGAGAGACAGACTGGCCCAATCTAAGAGAGACAGACTGGCCCAATCTAAGACACAGACTGGCCCAATCTAAGAGAGACAGACTGGCCCAATCTAAGAGAGACAGACTGGCCCAATCTAAGAGACAGACTGGCCCAATCTAAGAGACAGACTGGCCCAATCTACGGAAGGAAGGAAATGTTTTATTTAAAGGGACAGACCCTAGTTTTTAAACACTATGGCATAATTTTCACCTAGACTATAGTTTCAACCAGTAAAAATGGATAGTAAGTTTGGTTAATTTACAAACCTGTAACAAATGTGGATACAACAGAGTGAAACAAAGAGTCTGTGATGTTGAAATACCCTTAAAAATAAACTAAAACGCGACTCCGTAACTTGCGTTTTTACAAATATGAAAAATGCAGTTTGTGGTATTAGAAACACTTCGTTGTACAGAAATGGATTACCTAAACAATAAAATATATGTAATGTTTGATTTCATTGATCATAAACTGCTCTAATAGTGAAAAAATATGCCTTAGTGTTTAAAAACTAGGATCTGTCCCTTTAACGACGCACTCAACACATTTTTATTTACGGTTATATGGCGTCAGACATGGTTATGGACCACACAGATATTGAGAGAGGAAACCCACTGTCGCCACTTCATGGGCTACTCTATTTGATTAGCAGCAAGGGATCTTTTATATGCACCATCCCACAGACAGGGTAGTACATACCACAGCCTTTGATATGCCAGTTGTGGTGCACTGGCTGGAACAAGAAATAGCCCAATGGGCCCACTGACCGTCAGAATCTAAGTGACAGACTGGTTAGAATGTAGGAGACAGACTGGTCAGAATTTTAAGAGATCCAATTTGTTCAGGAAAGTAGCCAGTATAAAAATGTGTAAAGACACACTGGCTTATCTCACTGGAAAACTGAAGCTTAAGGCTTCATATGGGTACAAAAAACCAGATGAGCAATATTTTACTCTAAAGTAATATTTAAACAATATTTCCACATAGGTCGTTGAGTATTCTGCAAGTATCTTACCTTTCCACTTCCTGTCCTCATCGCTGGAGTCTAGTGGTCAAGCAAAATAAGCAATATTTCCTCAACGAGAGAAAAAACAATCAGCTGAATGGATCCACCAAGGTGGTTCGATCCTGTGATGCAAGCACCTCAGGCATGCTCTCAACTAACGGAGCTAAATCCCGCCTCTTATAAAACTTTTAGTCCCGAGTCAATCTCAAATGACGTCACACACATACAATTTGTATGGCGTTGTCATGACATTACTGTCTCAGACTCTTAGTCTCAAGTCTAGACTCTAAAAGTTTTGTAAGCACCAGGCCAGGATGTCTGATGGTCACACAAAATAAACAATATTTCCCTGTAGGTTGTTGAGTATTCTGTCAGTATCTTACCTTTCCACTTGCTGTTGTCGTCGCTGGCTGTCGAAGGCACGGTCTGGTGGTCACACAAAATAAACAATATTTCCCTGTAGGTTGTTGAGTATTCTGTCAGTATCTTACCTTTCCACTTGCTGTTGTCGTCGTTGGCTGTCGAAGGCACGGTCTGGTGGTCACACAAAATAAACAAAATGTCCCTGTAGGTTGTTGAGTATTCTGTCAGTATCTTACCTTTCCACTTGCTGTTGTCGTCGCTGGCTGTCGAAGGCACGGTCTGGTGGTCACACAAAATAAACAAAATTTCCCTGTAGGTTGTTGAGTATTCTGTCAGTATCTTACCTTTCCACTTGCTGTTGTCGTCGCTGGCTGTCAAAGGCACGGTCTGGTGGTCACACAAAATAAACAATATTTCCCTGTAGGTTGTTGAGTATTCTGTCAGTATCTTACCTTTCCACTTGCTGTTGTCATCGCTGGCTGTCGAAGGCACGGTCTGGTGGTCACACAAAATAAACAATATTTCCCTGTAGGTTGTTGAGTATTCTGTCAGTATCTTACCTTTCCACTTGCTGTTGTCATCGCTGGCTGTCGAAGGCACGGTCTGGTGGTCACACAAAATAAACAATATTTCCCTGTAGGTTGTTGGAGTATTCTGTCAGTATCTTACCTTTCCACTTGCTGTCGTCGTCGCTGGCTGTCGAAGGTACGGTCTGGTGGTCACACAAAATAAACAATATTTCCCTGTAGGTTGTTGAGTATTCTGTCAGTATCTTACCTTTCCACTTGCTGTCGTCGTCGCTGGCTGTAGAAGGCACGGTCTGGTGGTCAGTGTCTTACCTTTCCACTTGCTGTCATCGTCGCTGGCTGTTGAAGGCACGGTCTGGTGGTCACACAAAATAAACAATATTTCCCTGTAGGTTGTTGAGTATTCTGTCAGTATCTTACCTTTCCACTTGCTGTCGTCGTCGCTGGCTGTAGAAGGCACGGTCTGGTGGTCAGTGTCTTACCTTTCCACTTGCTGTCGTCGTCGCTGGCTGTCGAAGGCACGGTCTGGTGGTCAGTGTCTTACCTTTCCACTTGCTGTCATCGCCGCTGGCTGTCAAAGGCACTGTCTGGTGGTCAATGTCTTACCTTTCCACTTGCTGTCGTCGTCGTCGCTGGATGTCGAAGGCACGGTCTGGTGGTGCGGGACGCCATTCAGCGCAGACACGCCACTCACTCGGTTGTCGTGGTGGACCAGCGTCATGTCCGCCTTGTCAGACTGAGGTATCTTGTACAGGTTCAGCTCAGCCTCTAGCTGCTCTATCTGACCTACAGAGGTTTTAAAAAAGGCCAAATTGTTCAAAGCATAGTTAAATTAGGATTTATTTTTACCTATATGAGTAAAAAAAAAAAGGCCCAGTTGTTCAAAGGATAGTTAAATTAGGATATTTTCTGACCTATAGGAGTAAAAAAAAACAAAAAACCTGTGTTGTTCAAATGGGTTAGTATAATATTTTTATTTTTATTCTTTTTGGACAAATACAAAATAAACTTTACATCTGATTATGTACGGATGCCTTTGGTTGTTCTAAATCTAGTTTCAATATTATGTTTTCAATTATTACTTATATTTTTTTACCCGTATCCCCCGTATTATTTTTTCAATCTCTGAACCATGCAGTCAAGATGTTTAGCTTTATTTATACTATTCTCTATCTGATCTTCTGAATTCCATGATTGTATTCATCTAGAATTTTACTTTTAGTACTTTAATATTATCCTCAGGACAGGTAATTCATGTAGTACACCACTGGCTATGTATGGAGTTGATCTTGATCTACTTCCTTACCTTCTAGTGAATGTATCTTACCTTCTAGTGAATGTATCTTACTTTCTAGTGAATGTATCTTACCTTCTAGTGAATGTATCTTATCTTCTAGTGAATGTATCTTATCTTCTAGTGAATGTATCTTACCTTCTAGTGAATGTATTAGGTCATTGCTGCTTTCACACTGGCGGCGAGATTCCTTAAGTTGCACTGAAATAACAAAGATATAGCACATATATAAAAACCAGCCCCTAAAGACCATTAGTGTATAAAATAATGTAACATACAATCTTTTTTCTTTCTTTTTTTAAATATTTCAAAGCTACCCAGACCAAATATTTAGTTATTTCAGTACTTCCATTAAAAAAAAATAAAAAAAAATAAAAATACAAACATCAAATGTATTATTTCAGGCACCCGTGGTTATGTCACTATAGAAACAAAAGGGCATTACTAGCTGCAAATGTCATATATGTAGCATGTTAAAACTGACTTCTGCATTTTTTGTTATTGAACCAATTCAAGAAAACTGGTTACCAGAAAACTTTATTGATACAAAATTAATGTCTCAGATTTCCATGCAAACCAGTAGAGATGCATATACTTGTCTTTCTTCCAGTGGAATGTTTGGAAAGATTTTATCAATATAAACACTTGAATATATTTTTGTACAATTAGTAGGCTGTGCATTTAAATAATGAAAACATATCCTAGGGTACCAAATTATAGATATATGCAAAGGTTTATTCTCAGTAACCAGTCAGCCCTCTAAAGTGTGACTGATCTGGTCGCAAATTGGTCGCGTATGCGACCATTTTTTTCATTTGGCGACTAATACATTTCATACTATCTATATAAAAATGCAAGTAGGCGCCATCTGGCTCCTAGATGAAAAAGTTAACATAGCGGGCTGCTAGTGCACACTTTATCCCTCTACCAAAAGATCCTGTTTATTTTATATGCTACAGGAAATGTGTACAACCTGTTAATTTTGTGATTCACAGACTGCTGTATTTTTTTAATATTGAAAATTAGACTAAATAAAGATTCATTCAATCAAACTTGTTTGAGTAAAATATTTGCCAACCTAGACCACCTTGATTCCCTGAAATATATAAATCCCCAATTACCCAATAATACCCAGCAACATTTTTCATCAATACACTGCACCATCTGTTAAAATATTGGGCTCCCCATTTTGCAATATCATTTGTGATACAAACATGATACATATCACTGAAACAAAATTATAAACATGACACCAAATATTATTGAAACAAACATTGTGAGTGTACAAACTATGCGCACACACGCACACACACACACACACACACACACACCAAAAAAAAAGAAGAAAAAAAGAAGAATTATAATAAATATTTAATAGTATGTATTGCACATAAGACAATAATTTCATAAATACAAACGAATATAAAAAGAAGCACAAAGCAACACAAACTGGAAAAGATAGCAATTCAAACAGCAATGCTGGTAGCAGAAGTTCAATACCATGCAATTTTAATACACAGTCAACGATTTACTTTTTCAAAGTTCTGTGTCCATAGATATAATGAACATCTCAATATTAGATATTCTACTATTACTGCCATCAATTACAAATACTATTTTACACATCTATTTTATTTTTAAACATATCTTCTTTTTTTTCTTGTGGGGAGAGGGGAGAGTTCTACTTTTACTATTCTATCTCTTTCTATGGGTTAGTAAACTGTCATAATATTGTTGTTATGATAATTGATTTAGTTAGAGTGACAGAAATCATGTTGCTACAACATCAGCTACGCCTACAGTACTGGGACCTAATTCACTAAATTGTCGCAATTTTGCGATATCATAGTGCAGTGCAGTGCAAAAAGACTTGCAAAGAGGATGCTTTGTTGTCTAGCAGAGTCTAAGAGACACTTTGTGAATTAGGCCTCTGAACAGTAGCAAGAACTCTTTTATATGTACTTTCCCAAAGAGAGAACAAAACATACAACAGAGATTTTCATATAGAGAACGAAAGTTTTAAAAGTCAGACAATGTCCCTGACGATGATCCATCCTACAGTATCAAGTAAGAAACATTGATACCAGTGTAAATATGTCAATAAAGTACTTTATTAAACCAACTAGAACATTACAAATTTTTTTTATTATTTAACGATGCACTCAACACATTTCATTGACGGTTATATGGCGTCAGACATATGGTTAAGGACCACACAGATGTTGAGAGAGAAACCCACTGTCGCCACTTCATGGGCTACTCTTTTCGATTAGCAGCAAGGGATCTTTTATATGCACTATCCCAGACAGGGTAGTACATACCATGGCCTTTGATATACTAGTCATGGTGCACTGGCTGAAACGAGAAATAGCCCAATGGGCCCACCGACGGGGATCGATCCCAACAGAACATTAAAAATATGTGAAAAAAATGGCTGACTTGCAAATATCCCCATCATTTCCAACATTAGTACTTACAAGTATCTTAACCACTTCACTATGCAATAATTAGTAGATTTAGTGAAAATTCTGAAGAAGCTATCTGCATCTCTGAAATTGTTTTGGTGTGAAGTCTTTGTTATTTCATCATGTTTAAATTTTATTTAAAACTGCTCAACTGAAAAAGAAAAACCAATTGATGGATAACCTTTCCACATATTGTGATACATGTTTTCATTGATTATATACAAAGATGATTAGTAGGATATTACAAAATCCACAACATCTGCTAATTAAGGGAGTACATGTATATATGATGGTGGCCAGCTACAGATTATATATATATATGGGCCACCGGTTCTGACTAACCACTTACATTTTAAATCATGTTGTGTATTTTCCATCAATTGGTTCAACTGTGTGTCGGTAAGCTTTAAGCTGTCTGCACAAATAAAACAGAAAGAAACAAAATGGTGAAAAGCATGTTAGTATAAAAGAAGGAAAAACTCAAAAGGCATGGAAATAAGAACAATCCAATGAAATAAAGAAGAAAGAAGCAAAATACGAGTCGAAGTTACAAAAGGTGATCATCGTTAAACGTGGACAAAATAAGACATAATGCATGTCATTAAACATGTGCATTTACCATAAATTATTAAGATAATTTTAAAGACAAATTTAATATATTTTATATAAATTATTAAATGTATATGGCTGTTTAGGAAATGTGTATTAATACATATGGCTGTTTAGGAAATGATTATTTATCATAAATTATTAAGATACTTTTTAAGACAAATTTAATATATTTTATATAAATTATTAAATATACAGGGCTATTTAGGAATGTTTAATATGACTAAACGATAAATCCTTTCGTAAATTCAGCACTATAAAATTAATAACTATAGCACAATAAAAGAAAAACAGCAATTATAAAACAAAAGTAAAGAACTGAAAAGTAGACTTGGTTCCATGAATACATAGATTCATGTAAAACATTTTGGGTCATTTTTCGTGAACAACAATTCAGCCGTCATTCACAATTCAAATAAGTTTTCCAGGAATGACAAAAATCTACATTTAGTGTTTCCTATTGAATTTGGATCTCATTTTAAAGTCAAGCTACATGTAGATTTGTTACACTGGTGGTTTAAACTGTTCATCCTTCCTGTGGAGAAATTTCCCATAGTCTTTACAGACTTTAACTTACATACATGTTGTACTCACCAATTTTTTCTCCGTATGTATCAAAGTCTGTTTGTTTAGCAGCAAGGGATTTTTTATATGCACTTTCCCATCCCACAGACACTAGATAAAGTCAGTGAGACCGTAAATCACATTACAGGCCTAACCAGCTAATCTTACCCAATAGCAGCAAGGATTCTTTTACATACATTTTCCTAAGACAGGACAATGAAATCTAGTAATGGAGCACTGGTTAGGATGGAGAAAAAACATGATGGGTCTATCCAAAGGTGATAAATGCTATGATTCTAAGAAGTCTACTACAGAGCTACACCCCACCCCCTATTCTACATGACGGAAACAATGGAGCTACACCCCACCCCCTATTCTACATGACAGAAACAATGGAGCTACACCCCACCCCCTATTCTACATGACAGAAACAATGGAGCTACACCCCACCCCCTATTCTACATGACAGAAACAATGGAGCTACACCCCACCCCCTATTCTACATGACAGAAACAATGGAGATACACCCCACCCCCTATTCTACATGACAGAAACAATGGAGATACACCCCACCCCCTATTCTACATGACAGAAACAATGGAGCTATACCCCACCCCCTATTCTACAATGTACATGACAGAAACAATGGAGCTACACCCCACCCCCTATTCTACATGACAGAAGCAATGGAGCTACACCCCACCCCCTATTCTACATGACAGAAACAATTCACAGAGTTCCATGCAATTTGTTTTCAGACTCTTAACCATTGTAA
Source organism: Gigantopelta aegis (assembly GCF_016097555.1). Classification (NCBI taxonomy): domain Eukaryota; kingdom Metazoa; phylum Mollusca; class Gastropoda; order Neomphalida; family Peltospiridae; genus Gigantopelta; species Gigantopelta aegis. Next base: position 79,587,777 of record NC_054701.1, read on the forward strand.
GCAGGCACAGGATCAGAGCAAACTGATGTGTTGTGAATGCTAGATGTGTAAAACTGATAAGCATTAAGTCAACTATAACCAAACATTACAAACATCTACATAGGCTTTGATTAGCAAATCGAATTGTTTTTAAATGTTATTAATAATTTACATATATCAAATGTGACTAGGACATGTTGGTTTTCAGATAATATGTCTGCAATAGCAAGACAATATACTTCACGCATGAACTAAACAAGTGATTATGAATAACAGACCTTACTATCAATATCACGTAATAATATCTTTGCTTTAGACTTACTGCTGTCATTTTAAAAATTATTTTTACTGACAGTGTTATATATTGAACAACAACAATATATTATGAAAGTCTGTTTTTATGGTAACATATTCTAAGTGATATACACTGATAATATATTATGCATTTCTGTTTTTATGGTAACATATCCTGTGACAACATATTCTGCAAGTCTGTTTTTATGGTAACATATTCTAAGTGATATACAGTGACAATATAATTGTGCAAGTCTCTTTTTAGGGCAACATATTGACAGTGATATTCAGTGATCTAGATTAACTACCTTGTCCTACCACTAAACCCTTTGATAGATTAGGTGTCAGCACATAACATCATTCTCAATTAAAACATCCAGCTAACAAATATGTTTTAATGTTTCTGCAAGCACATATTTCATATTACGTTTTCTGTTGTCTTTTTCACGGATAACTAAAGATATTTTAATAGTCAAGGAAAACACTGATTGTATGCCCACCCTCAGTTATGATGGCATAGTGTATCTAGTTGAATCTATTTTTTATAGTAATAATAAAAATGCAGTGGTGTTTAATAAAGAAGCTGAAATGAAATTGTTCTAAATATTACAGGTTCTACCAATTGCATACCTTCATGTCAAATGTAGAACATTAATACAAATGGCTGCTTACAAAATATTTCATGATTCCACCAAACCACTGACACACTAACCTAACAACCCATCAACCCAAGTACAAACTCCCATATCAGCAGACACAACCAAAATAACAAAATTAATTTATCTAAAACCCACACAATGACCACAATTCAATGGTGTATATAAACATTATTATAGTGAGAGATATCAAAATCAAGACAAGGTCATTATTAAGAATAATGCTGAATTATTCCCTGTAATAAAAACTGGTCATCATATCTCCAGAACTTATGAAGTCAAACATAACAAAAATGAACAACAATATTTGAACACAATTGTAAATATAGGTAGTGTTTGATTTGAACAAGTTTTTAAACGCTACATTCGAGTTTGTAAATCTAACACCTTGAACACGACCCAGACACATGGGATAGCATTCTTGGGTTCAAAGTACACGTATTCAATTACAAATTTTATTGAGCATGTGAAAAAGCAACACAACCCTTGGGTGCTCAAATCAAACTTGACCATATATCCTCACCTTCTAATTTAGCAACTTGTTCGATATATCTGAATGCATCCCTGCGTGCCTCTAACTCCTCTAATAGGAATGAACAATACACATGAAAACCAACAGAAATACAAAGAGTATCAAACTAAAACAACTAAAAATCGGTTTATATAACTGATGAAAACAATCTAAAAATAATTGAAGTAATTGAAGTACTTTTCAAAGCACACACAAGATTATCAACCAATCAGCATTCTATTAAGGCTGATTTTCATGTACGAGATTATGGTAGTAAGATGCAGAAACGGACATATAGAAAAGTTAATTCTGTACTTATCAATAGCAGTTTTTCCATGTGCACAGAGAGGTTTTTGGTGATAAAACAAAATTTTGTTTAATGACACCACTAGAGCACATTGATTAATTAATCATTAGCTAGTGGATGTCAAACATTTGGTAATTTTGAAATATAGTCTTAGAGAAAAAAACCACTACATTTTTCCATTAGTAGCAAAGGATTTTTTATATGCACCATCTCACAGACAAGATAGCACATACCACAGCCTTTGATATACCAGTCATGGTACACTGGCTGGAACAAGTCACTGAATAAAGTCAAATGACTTTAAACCATATGAGGTAAATAACAGCAAGCACTGTAGATATTTGGAAATATATCCTCCCTCACTATTTACATGTACAAGCAGGTTTAGTCCTAACATGTATTCACATTCTATATATATTATAGTCCATTCTGTAGTCCCATATGATACTGTTACCAATATAACATTACATGTATTTAGACCCATATTATAAAAGTGTGTGTATATATGTGTTTGTGTGTATGTGTGAGTATGTGTGTGTGTGTGAATATGTGTGTGTGTGTGTATGTGTGTGTGAGTATGTCTGTGTCTGTGTATGTGTGTGTCTGTGTGTGATGATGATGATGATGATGATGATGATGATGACGACGATAATTTATATACATTGTATTTGTTTTATATCCAACTAAAAATAAAGTATGCCGTAGAAGGCATGCAGCCTGTTATCATAACAGTTACCAATATTTACAGATATTTCAGACAAGTGTAAACCGTGATCACCACATTTCTCAAACCTCCAAACCTCCACAGTCCATTGTATTAAAAACCAAGAAAACCAGTTTAAAACAACTGTAACCAAACACCCTTACCTGCTAGATCTATAGCATATCCAGAATGTGTTCTTTTAGATGCCTTGTGTGTTGCAATCTTCTCTAACATGAGGCAATCAAAATCGTATATCAATATATGTAAATTAACATCAAAATGTATATTCATCAGGTACGGCAAGTGAAGACTGAACTATCTCTAACATAGGAAATCAAAATAGTATATCAATATATGCAAATTAACATCAAAATGTATATTCATCAGGTACAGTGTGTGAAGAATGAACTATCCCTAACATGAGGCAATCAAAATAGTATATCAATATATGCAAATTGAAATCAAAATGTATATTCATCAGGTATGGTATGTGAAGACTGCAAGAGTGAGGGGTGTAATTGCTCAACTAGTTTGCCTTGGAGTTGACTATGGCAAAGACCCAAATTTAAACTAAGAGTGCTTTTACAGAAGTACATTATGTGTATCAATTAATAAGATTTTTGTTATCTATGTCTTACTTATGCACTAACCTGTATTTCATTAGTCAGGATAAACACCCAATGGAGGCGTACTAAATATTAATGGGGTTTTGGTTTTTTATTTGTTTTATTTGATTTTGTTTGTTTGTTAAATTCAAGTCTAATCTGAATAATGAATCAAAATCTGAGAATATGCAGTATGTGTGTGTGTGTGTATGTGTGTGTGCGCGTGCATGTGTTTGTGCTTGTGCTTATGTAGGTGTGTGTTTGTTATTGTGAATGAGTGCATGCCTGCATTTGTGTGCAAGCTTGCATTTGTGTGCAAGCTTGCATGTATGTGCATGTGTGTATGTGTTTTTTGTGAAAGGAAGAGTGGTAGATATTTCACGATTCAAGATTTTAAATGCACTATTGTGTATGGTACCAACATCACAGCCGAAATAAAACTATATATTATAATAGTAGATATTAGTAAGCTTACTAAAGATAATTAAAAGTTTTTATTATTTTGACTAGCAACTAGTAATGTAATTTCAATGAACAGATATTTTCATATATTGTTTTAGTATTACATAATGAAAGACCATAACATCTGTCTCAAACCTAACAGAAAAACATTAAAAAAAAATCAACAAAAACTGCCAACACAACTGAAAAGCATACCTTCTAACAAAGCAATTTTCTTTTTATATTTTTCACAATCCTTGTTCAACTTCTTTATCTTATCTAAAATGAGTGTACCATAATAATGAAATCCACAGCTGAAAGTAATTGATGAAAACTTGATCTACTTAGCTAAATATATACCAGGGACATATATATATATGTAAGATTATTAACCAATAAAAATTATGTAAACTCATAATTTGAGTCGTCTAGGATAAAAGTTGTTAACTTTTTGATAATTTGAATTTTACTACCATATTTCGATGGTAAGCATATAAATAAAAGTTAAAAGTTTGTTTTATTTAATGACACCACTAGAGCACATTGATTAATTAATCACTGGCTATTGGATGTCAAACATTTGGTAATTCTGACACGTAGTCATCAGAGGAAGCCCACTACATTTTTCTATTAATGCAGCAAGGGATCTTTTATATGCACTTTTCCACAGACAAAAAAAAGCACAAACCACTGCCTTTGACTAATTGTGGTGCACTGGTTGGAACGTGAAAACCCCCAATCAGTTGAATGGATCCACCAGAGGTGGTTCGATCCTGTGACTCAAGCACCTCAAGTGAGCACTCAGCCAACTGAGCTAAATCCTGCCCCTGGTAAGCATACAATGCTAAGTATTACTGGTATATTGAACATGAATTGTCCAGTAAAATGTTACGAATATTTTAATGTGTTTGTGGTTAGGTGAGCTACAATATTTCAGCTTTCAATATCTAGATGAACTGAATTTAAAATTTGTTTTGCTTAACAACACCACTAGAGAACACTGATTTATTAATCATCAGCTACTGAATGTCAAACATATGGTCATTCTGACACATAGAGAGGAAACCCACTACATTATTTCCATTAGTAGCAAGGGATCTTTTACATGCATCATCCCACAGACAGGATAGCACATACCACGGCCTTTGATATACCAGTCATGGTTCCCTGACTGAACGAACTGAATTTAGTAATTTCCTGATGTATAGCATCCTTACCTTCTGAGGAGCTCTCTTTTGCTGCATGTGTCTTAGAACCCAATCGCAACATCTGTAAGTCTTCAAATAGCAGTGAATAATAAAAATGGAAACCATTAAAATACACTGATATTGAACTAAACCAATTACTCATATTCATCCCTCTAAGAACTGACATCGGTCATGCAAAACCAATTCAGGTAACTCGTTTCATTTCTGTATAACCTGTTACAACTATGTAAAAACCCATTCCATTTCTGTGTAACTTGTTACGACTATGTAAAAATCCATTCCATTTCTGTGTAACTTGTTACGACTGTAAAAACCCATTCGATTTCTGTGCAACCTGTTACGACTATGTAAAAACCCATTTCATTTCTGTGTAACCTGTTACGACTATGTAAAAACCCATTTCATTTCTGTATATCCTGTTATGACTATGTAAAAACACATTTCATTTCTGTATAACCTGTTATGACTATGTAAAAACACATTTCATTTCTGTGTAACCTGTTACGACTATGTAAAAACCCATTTCATTTCTGTATATCCTGTTATGACTATGTAAAAACCCATTTCATTTCTGTATATCCTGTTATGACTATGTAAAAACCCATTTCATTTCTTTATATCCTGTTATGACTGTAAAAACCCATTTCTGTATATCCTGTTATGACTATGTAAAAACCCATTCCATTTCTGTGTAACCTGTTAGACTATGTAAATGATGTTCTAAATTTAACGTGCGAACAAAAAGTGTGTATTCAACTACAGCATTTGTTTTTAAAGTCACAGTTGGATTTCAGTGATCATAAATAGCTCTAATAGTGAAAAATATGCCTTAGTGTTAAAAAACTAGGGTCTGTCCCTTTAATATCATAAATGCAGCTATATTTTAATTTAGATTTGGGTGGACGAGTACAGACCTCGCTGTTTAAGGAGAGCTCTCACTCTCGCTCACCATCACTCCCCTAAGATTAGTTCAAGGAGAGTCATTTTTAGCTCCCCTTAGCATAAAAATGTATATGGTATCAATCTGAGTTAAGGGACCAATTAATCTCTCTCCTCGATGGGTACGGTATGTATTTAATGATTTTAATTTTTATTATATAGGTAAACAGGACTAATATATTACTTAAATAATGTTACTAATAATTAAAGAGTTTTTGTTTTGTTTATTAAGTGTGATATAAATAAATGTTAATGTGATCATCACTATATAGTCACATAGACCAAATAAAACAAGAACAAAAAAAACTTTTAACTTATTTATTTTCTTACCTTCCAGTGAGGAAATTTTTTTCCTAGCATCCATGCGGACATCGTCTAACTTTTCTAACATGAGAAAACCATGAAATGCATTAAACTACTTGATAAAAAAACATGGCTTTAAAATTGGGACGTAATTTATTTAAAAGGAATCCTACAACTGGATGTACATGAAATACAGTACAGTTGGTCATAATTTGTACTTCAGTAAAAAAAAAAACCAGTCATGTTTTATGCAACATCCTAGAAAATCATAGGTAGATGAACATGCATGTTATGTATATTTTTTTCTTGCACACCCATGTAGGAAATCACCGTTGTGTATCGTAATCGTATACAACGCATGTTGGAGATCGTTTCTGACAAATGATGATAATAGTCTGAGCCCGGACCCCAAATATGGGCAATCAGTATCACCTCAAAGTGATTTCTGACATGGACTATAAACAATATGGAAAAAGAACTTCCTTATGTTAACTGTCTGTAATGAATGAATGGATGAATGAATGAATGGATGAATGAAGAAAGAAAGGAAGGAATGAAGGAATGAATATGTTATATTGATCACTACTGATTTTAACAGGTTTTTAACCAACAACAACAAAAAAGATTATATATATAATTTATATTTCACAGAATTTTACAAAGGCTTTATCACCGTATTTCTCAGGTGTTTCAGATCAAAAGGTTAAAAATCAAGAAAAACTTTTAATATAGTACCATAAATATATATCTATCCTTACCTTCCAGTGACCTAATCTTTTCCCTATACATCTTTGATTCCAATTGCATATTCTCTATCTCTTCTATAATGAAATCCATTAAAATACCAACATATTAAACTCATGAAGAGCTTAGTCACAAGTCATACCAGAAATATGACTGATTTTGTAACAAAACACAGGGATTCCACTGACAGAAATGATTAAAATTAATGTTACATTTTTAAAACATGAAGGTGCAACTATGGATAAAGTTTCAATTATCTGGAACTTTAAAGTCTTTGAAAAGCAAAGCTAAAATGAAAATGTGATGTAGAACTAAACATAAACGTTGATGTCATCATTATTGGAAAAGTAACTTATATCTTGCCTTCTAAATTCATCAAGACTAAACCAAAAAACAAAACAACCCACAAGTAGCCAAGTACATGTAGAAAATAAACACATCAGTATTTTGTTAACCATACTACTTATTACTAAACAAATATTTTCAAATATTTCACCATATTACACATCCAAAAACTCAAAACTATAAATTCTCTCAAACATTTGAAACCAAAGAATGTCCAGGAACGAGCCATTAACACAACTCAAACACAAATCCTTACCTTCTTGCATGGCAAGTCTTTTAACATACATATCACAATCGGTTTGCAACTGCTCTACATCTCCTACAATTGGTAAACCCCAAAAAAAAGAAGAAATGATATCCTACAAAATTCAAGGATATTGACTAGCAACTTGGAAACTTGGAAAATTGTTTAACGTGCACATTCAGAGCAAGTTGTTGTAGCGCACGCCTGTCCTGGGCACAAGTACCGGCCTCAGTCGATTCTTCTGTCCAGGACAATTGACTGGAAAGTGGACCTACAAGTATATATCCCCACAAATGTCTGTTACCAACAACAGGTATTTCTGGTGACAGAAAATACTGATTTTAAAATTATTTCCATAGACTTTATTATTCAGGCCTGTGAGAACTGAAAAGTGGCTTAAATCATTTATGGGTTACACAAAAACAATTTCAGGTAACCCATTTTGTGTTTACATAACCTATCAGGAGGACCATGTACATGGTGTCCTAAATTTAATGTGCAAACAAAAAATGGGTTATTCAAAACGAGACTTGTGCAAATGATGTGTGAAGTTTGTTTTTGTTTAACACCACCACTAGAGCACATCGATTAATCAATCATCGGCTATTGGATGTCAAACATTTGGTTATTATTACTTGTAGTCATCACATGAAATCCGCTACATTTTTCCATTAGTAGCAAGGGATCTTTTTTATGCACCATCCCACAGACAAAATACCAGTCATGGCTAGAATGTGAAATAGCCTAATGGGCCCACTGACGGGGATCGATCCCAAACCGACCGCGTATTAAGCGAGCACTTTACCACTGGGTTACATCCTGCCCCCATGATGTGTGAATGAAACGAATGTTCTTGTATCTTTCAAAGAACCTTCAGTAAGTAACAGTCTTATGTGTGCTTCAGCCACCTGCTTCCTCTAATCCATTTCCTTGATAAACTGGTATATACAAGTAAGTTAAATACTTACTTTATAAACTTTGTTAATTCAGGCAAGCATGCATTATGTTTACATTATTCATGGATCCTTAGAAGTATTATTTATAATATTAATATGTTCAGTTAAAGACACTGGCTTCGGTGCATGGTAAAATGGTTAACCCATCAGACTTCAAACTGATATAGCAGAGCCCGTGCTTATCAAATGTTTAGAGTCCAGACTCAATCTCTAATGTTGTCACACATATACAATTTGTATGACATTGTCATGACATTACTGTCTCAGACTCCATTAGTCTCGAGTCTAAGACTCTAAAAGTTCTATAAGCACCAGGCCAGGTCCACCTCAGACCTGTCAACCCTCCTGGATTCGGCAGGAGTCTCCTGGTATTTGATCAAATCTCCTGACAACCTGTGCAGGAGACAATTTCTCCTGTTAAATGACATTTTTGTAGGCATAAAAAAAAATCAATCCCCTTTTGCCAAAATAACATAAAGGAAGTAGCTATGACAGATCTGAAGTGCCAGACTCTGGCCCAGAGTTGACAGCAATACACACAATGTTAAAATCACATGTCACAGCAAGACAAAGAAAAGACCAATTAGCTATATAAACATACTTGTGTCAGTTAATTTTGTATGTTTGTGCAGTTGGTAACAAGGGTATACTTCAATAGATTTTTTTTTTTTTACAATTAATAAATGTTGTGTTTGATATAAAGTTATCCACGGAAATGGGTATAATTCCGGTATATTTCACATAGTGTCCGTTATGAGGTTTTACTTATGATTAATGGAAGTACAATGTTTATTGCATCATTATAATGATTTTAAATAAGTACCACACCACTGTTCCTCATTATAGTAAAAAATGAATATTAATTTCTAAGATTTATATAAATTTGTCTTGAGTACTTCAATTTGGGTACACTAGCCACAAATGATGATGTAATGTAACCTGTAAGTGTAATGCTGTAAATGTACTAATTAAATTTTTTAAATTTCTTGTTATGTTCTTAAAATTTTTGGATAAAAGAGATTTTTTTTTAAATATTTATTAAATCATAACAATATTTAAACTTTAAAAAGAAATATATACACATATATATATATTTTTTTAAATTATTATTTTTTTTTTTTTTTCAAAGCCAGGATCTAAGGTTAAAAAGTATATATGACATTATGTAGTGTTCATATAACTTATTGTAATAATATTTACAACAACCTTGCGATTTTGGGTTAAATTGTGTGAAGTTAAAAAATCTCCTGTTTTTTGACAAAATCTCCTGCTTTTTCAACACACACCTCCTGCTTTCTCTTGACTAAAGGTTGACAGGTCTGGTCCACCTTCCAGTACCGACTCCCACCCACGGTGAGCTTAACCACTGTCATGGACACACAGCTGAGGTGGGTGTCCATGACAGCATGCCTGAACCTTAATTGGATATAAGCATGAAAATAACTATGAACGAATAAATGAATGAATGAATGAATGAATTTAAAGTCACAGCAGCATGGACAGTTTGACTAAATGACACAATTAACTAAATATTAGATAACAATCCTACATGTACTTCCAAGTTCATACTTAGGACTATGTTGGTTTATGCAAGTTTAATCACTCAAGTTTGCTCAAGGCTTTGTTCAAGCACTCAAATGTCCATATAATCATTGCATAATATTACCTCTGAAGTTTGATGGATTTAACTCAAGAAAACTCTTCAAGTCAACCGATATCCTTACCTTCCAATGAGGCACTTGCTTGAAGATGTTGCTTAACACCCGTGCGCTCTTTCTCTATTTCTTCTACAAAGCAGGAACCAATAAAATAAGAGTGCCATCAATAAGCAACGATATTTAGCAAGTCACTGACACTTTTAACGTTTGTTGTCCACTACAAAATACCACTGTGATTTTATCATTTCACCGTATATTACTAACACACAATGAGAGTGATATATAGAGAATACCAGCCTTGGTGGTGGTGTGGTTAAGTCATCGGACATAAGGCTTGTAGGTACAGGGTTCACATCCCGGTATCGGCTCCCACCCAGAGTGAGTTTTAACGACTCAATGGGTAGGTGTAAGGCCACTACAACTAACAATTAACAACTAACCCACTGTCCTGGACAGACAGCCCAGATAGTTGAGGTGTGTGCCCAGGACAGTGTGTTTGAACTTTAATTGGATATAAGCACGAAAATAAGTTGAAACATAGAGAATACTACATAAGTGGCCATTACAAATCATTTATCTTACGATTTGTTTCAAAAAGGTATCTAACAAGCAAAAGCAAGCTAGATAATATATTTTTTAAAACAACAAATTGTGGGATATATAACATCTAACTAACACAAGTGTAATATTATATTTCTTACATATCCGAAATAGTTGACTACACAAAATGCTATGAATGTACTTAGTAAACTGTATTGTTTTTATACATGTCACAAATCACCTGACTTTATATATGAACTAAACAATACTTTACATGTAGTTCAATGTAATTTAACATACCATTATGAAATCCCCACCAACCCACCCAATCAGTCAATGGCAACCAGCAACTGAACTATAACCCATTATCAAAGAATGAATGAATGAATGATTGATTAACAATACCCCAGCATGAAAAATAGACCAGCTATTGGATGTCAGACTATAAGGTGAATGAATGAATGAATGAACGAATGAATGAATGAATGAATGAATGAACGAACGAATGAATGAATAAAATACTAATTAAAGAGATCCTTACAGAATGACAAATAATAAGATTGCAGCACTGTATATCTTAAAACATTTTGAACGAAGAAATGTTTTATTTCATGATAAACTCCACACATTATTTATTGTTATGTGGCATTGGATAGATGGATCACACATAATGATAGGAAACCCGCTGCCACCACTCATGGGCTATTCTTTTCAATTAGCAGCAACTTATCTTTTATATGTACCATCCCAGACAGGATAGTACATACCACACTCTTTGTTAAACCAGCTGTGGAGCACTGGCTGGAATGAGCTCAGTTTGCCCACCAATAAGAACTCGATCCTAGACCGACTGCACATCAAGTGAGTGGATTACCATTAGACTTTGTCCCATCCCCATTAAAACTCTTGAAGCTGAAGAGACTAAAGTAAACAAAACCCTTCAAAGTTTTGTCTGTTTAACAACACCACTAGAGCATACTGATTTATTAATCATCGGCTATTGGATGTCAAACATTTGGTAATTTTGAAATGTAGTCTTAGAGAGGAAACCTGCTACTTTTCCATTAGTAGCAAGGGATCTTTTATATGCACCGTCCCACAGACAGGACAGCACATACCACAGCGTTTGGTATACCAGTCGTGGAGCAAGAAATAGCCCAAACCGACCGTGCATCAAGCAAGCACTTTACAACTTGGCTACTTGCTGCCCAAATAGAAAATCTCGATCAATTTACAATAAAATGAAAGAAGAGTCTGTGACACTGAAACTGGGGAAATATTCTCCAAAATAGACTAGAGCTTGTCTCCATAACTGTTACTGCTCTGAGGTACATGTGTTTTTAGAATTATGAACAATGTATTTTGTGGCATTACAAACACCAAGATAACCATAAACATTTCGGATAAACAGAAATGGATTTAATCTAAATAATGCCCAAATAGTGAAAAATATGCCATAGTATTTAAATACTAAGAGTCGTCACTTTAAAACAATGGTGAACATACATATGCATGTGTGCATGCTTACCTTCTAATATAGAACTCTTTATAATATGTTTCTCAGAAAGAAGACGTACCATCTTTAGCTCTTCTATAATGAGGACACCATAAAAAATATAATACATCCAAATACAACGGTGATTGACCAAACACCATTAAAATTTATACAAGTAGGATGTAATCATAGGTCGGCAATGCTGAATTAATTTATTCCCATTGAATACACCAAATATATTGTTAAAATATTTATTTTTTATAAAAAAATTTTTTTTTATTAGTACACGAGAGTTAAAAAACTTATTAATAACCGATCACAGAACCAGTTTCATTCTGATCTAACTGTACTTTTAAATATGATAGAACCAATATATGAGAAAATGCATCACTTTCTACATTCAACTCCAGTGTTCACCAACATTCCCAATTTCATACAAAACTTGGAAATTCATAGCGTATCAGGGTTTCTGCCAGAGGGTAAAATGGGTATGGCACCATACCCAAATTGTTTTGCAGATTTTACTTTTTTTAGTTAACTTTTTGACAAAATCAATGACTCTATCATTACTGTACGATTTTCTTAACCCTAACCCTAAACTAAACCCATTTTCTTTCTGGGGGAGGACCCCCATACCTCCCATTGACTGTGGTTGCATTCAATTCCATAGCACCATACCCACAATTTTCTTTCTGGCAGAAACACTGCATATCTAACAAATGCTTAAATCACTCCCCAATGTAAGACAGTTACTATACTTCCACTGGATAAATTTTAATTTTTTTAAATTAAAAAAAAATAAATAAATAAATAAATAAATAAAATTTGAGAAATGTCTTTTAACACAGATGTATTCGAACATATTCTTACCTTCCAATGAGGCTATTTTTATAATGTATTTCTGGTTATCCATAGGTGCCTTCTGTAACTGGTCTACAATGAGTGCGCCATAAAAATTAACTTCACCACATTACAATGATGATATTCTAAAAAAACACCTAGCTCCATGATTATAAAACATTTTATAACTTTGACTCAAAATAAAACTACTAATTCTGAAGCATAACAAGCATCATTAGATCAAATCCAACTTTAAAAATCTTTTATACAAATAACCAGAAGCTGAACTATTTTATGGATAAATGTCTAGGTCTAAAATGTACATGCTGTATTAGATTTCATAAAGAAACTTACACAAATTATTATTATAATTTTTTTTAAATACATGTGATTGCTATTTTTACATTAACATAACTCAACTTTTATATGCATTACACTTCATGTGAATATATTACTATATTGAGTTATAATACTAACATACCTTAGATAATTATCAGACAGGAATGTTTATTATTAATTTAACATATACATTTTTTAGAACTGTAACAAATGTAAAAATATTTCTACTGAAAGATGAATTATTCATGTAATTTTAAATATGTCAGAACTTATATACAAGATCAATTATTCATTTAATTTTAAATATGTCAGAACTTATATTTATAATCAATTATTCATTTAATTTAAATATGTCAGAAACTGTATACAAAAATAATGTAATCATAACATAACAGTAAAACTTTCACACTAAACATAAGAACTTTCAGCAAACACAACTGCTTTTTTAAAAATAACATGTTTAAAAGTGAGGTAAAAACCTCTTAAAAATGTAACATTTGTATCAAATATTACTTCATTTGCATGCAGTTTAAGAAGCGAATTTGTAGTAAATCATAAAATATTAATCAACAAAACCCCAACAAGAACATGAACCAAGTACAAGAAAAATATCAACTAATCAGCATTCATATAACTCATTTAAAACTGGAATAATCCTGGGCATTTGTATTTGAATTTGAATTGTACTGAAAATAACATCTCGTGACTGCTGTCTATGGTGCTTGTGACAAATCTTTATAAACACAATAAAACTAGACAGTTACAATAAAATGTTTCATTTCCACTCGGAATAAGAACTGACTAAGAACCATAGTGATGACATCTTTCTGGGTTGTTTTTTTGCACTTTTATCAAGTAATAATCATTAACAATATCCTGAGGAAGTGCCAGGAATACTATAAAGTTTCAAATGTTTAAAGACATCATTAGAGCACACTGGTTAATTAATCTCCAGGTATCAGATGTCAAAGATTTATTAGTTCAGACACATAGTAGTATGTTATAGTATTCAGAGAGAGAGAGAGAGAGAGAGAGAGAGAGAGAGAGAGAGAGAGAGAGAGAGAGAGGAGAGAGAGAGAGAGAGAGAGGATGGAGGGAGGGAAGGAGGTAGGTTAGGGAGGGAGGGTATGGAGGGAAGGAAGGAAAAACAAAAAAGGAAACTGCAAACAAATAACCTTACCATCAAGTGCGGATATTCTTATCAAATATTTCTCACAATCCCATTGTGCCTTTTCTAACTTTTCTAAAATTATTCCACCATAAATAATGTATTAATTACATTCTCCATGGGCTATTCTTTTCAAGATCTATTCTTTTATAACAAGCAAATATGACACTATGGGCTGAAGTTACAAAGCCTGTTTATGACTTACATGCATGTAACTACATGCAATTATAATGTATTTACCTGCGTTTCAGAAAAACAGACTTCATAAGTTCGGCCCTAAGAGTCAACAAATTCAAACTTAAGACAAGGTTCCAGTTTGAGACCCAACTCAAATTATATAAAATCTGAACAACAAACCTATTAATATTTTTAAAATTGTACCTCTGCACAAGACAAGACATAAAAGAATGTATTGACAAAATCATGACTGCACGCTCCAATAAGCATGAACTTAAGAGTAACTTAATGTCTATGAAAATAATTAGCATTACAACCAACAAAAACCATCAGTACAGATTTAATAGTTCATTACGTTCTGCTAACATAACATATATCATCTTAATATTACACATACAAAAAGGGAATGTCATCTCTAGGGGATGCATGTCATATTTGACAAGGAGAGACCACTTGCTAGGCAAATTTCTCTATGAAGTAAACTATGGTAAGCATTGAGAACTTGTCATCTAACAATAGTAGCTGAATTTATTTTCAATTTGGTGTTTCAGTATTTGAATATTGGGACAAAACCTTGTTTGAATGGGATAAATTAAAGTTTACAATTTGTGTAATTGTATTAAAAAAAACCCACCCCAAAACAACAACAACAACAAAAGACTCATTGTAAAAGAATATGAGTCAGTGTTATAACGGCCAATAATGGTTTTCAACATTCTGAAATTTGTATCATCATTGGTCATTTCATCAGTATAACTTTCTAATATATGTATTTAATATCATCATTATTAAAATGTGAAAAAGACAAACATTAACTGCAATAATATATCTTTACCTTCCAACACGGCAATTTCTTTCTTATTGTTCTCACTTGACTTTTTTAATTGTTCTAAAATGTCCACCACAAAATTATATTCATCAAATGTAAATAAACTTAAATCTAAAAACAAACAATTAAATTCATCAACATTTGTATTAAATAAAATTGTCATTATAAAGCCCACTTAATAAATTTGGTAAATTAAACAAAATTAATTTAACTAATGAAAGCCCACAAGAAAATGATCTACTAAACTAAGAAAGGAAATGTAATGTTAAAGTTTGCTTTGTTTAACGACACCACTAGAGCACATTAATTATTAATCATCATTAATCAAACATTTGGTAATTCTGAAAAATAGTCTCAGAGAGGAAACCAGCTACATTTTTCCATTAGTAGCAAGGGATCTTTTATAATGTATGTACCATCCCACAGACAGGATAGCACATACATGTGTACCATGACCTTTGATATACCAGCCGTGGTGTACTGGCTGGAATGAGAAATAGCCAAATGGGGCTACCGAGTGGGATCGATCCTAGACTGACTGCGCATCATGCAAGCGCTTAACCAATGGGCTACGTCCTGCCTCAGAGTGAGGAAAAGAGAACCCTTTTAACATGCCCCTATACCACTAAGGTTTCGGGCATGTCCATCCCGAGTCTGGCCTCTGGATAGCCAGTGGTCTGGTCCAGAACAGACCGCCCCAGAAATGTAAAAGTACAGTTCATTTTATTTAAGGACACCGCTATGCTCTAGAGCAGATCATCAGCTATTATTGGACGTCAAACATTTGATAATTCTGACACATAGTCTTTAAGCTAAGATGGTGCTGAAGTATTGAGGTACATGTATGGCAGCCCATGATGTCAAAATACACCATTGAAAAGGAATCAGAGCTTTTATGCATATTACATAACTGTATGCACCAGAATGAGGTTTAACACATGTACATGTATGTACAATTTTAATAATAGTTAAAAGCAATATTTAAATGTATTTCTGCATAGCAAAACACAGAATCATGAAATAAGTTTTTAAGTAATTATGGGGCCTGGAAATGAACCATTTTTACAAAAGGTATATTTGATAAAACTCTTTACTCTCTACTGTAAGCTCATTAAATTACTCAAATTGTCAAATGATCTCAACTTAGGACTATTTCAGTGAATGCTATAGAATAAAAACCAAAAAAACAATGCATATATCCTTACCTTCAAAATAAGCACGCTTTTCAATACATTTCTTACATTCCTTTTGTGACTTCTCTAACTTTTCTAAAATGAGGGAACCATAAAGATAAAATCCCTCAAAATACAATAAAATTAAACCAAAACACAGACCTAGTCCAATGTTTGTTATCTTCCAGAAAGTTAACTATTTATATTCCCAATGACATCATTAATATACAATAAACTATTTTTCAACCATTTGTACTTGTGTTTAAACACACACACACCAAAAAAAAACAAAAAAAAAAAAAAAAACCAAGTATAAGTCATATACTTAGTACTCTGCACAATGCAGTTCAGATATGATCATAAGTCATTAATACAGTTCTCAGAACATTCACCCCACAATATTTTTAATAAAAGTGGCCACAAACAAACTCTTTCCATGACTTCAAACAACCAACAGATTTCATCAGCAGATTAATGAACAAAATAAACAAACTACCCAAAACACAAGGTAATACAAAAACAGAAATTTGAACACTGGAATCTTTATTACTTTATTATCAACCCAAAATTCTCACACACATACAATAAGTTATTATTTCTATTAAATAAACTAGTTTCAAGACTTACAACTAAAATTTTAACTGTTCAATAATTCAATAAGAGAAGAAATAAAGAATAACACAACTGTAAACTTATACAATTACCTTCCAATGCTGCAATTTGTTTCTTAAACTGTTTTTGGCTGTCCTCTAATTTGCCTAATATGAGTGAACCATAGAAATGAGATCCATCAAAATACAATGATATTAAAGCTACTAAAATTTATCAATGAAGCTAATCAGTGAAAACTTACAAGGATTTGACGCAGCTAATTAATTAATTTTTTCAGCACATTATTAATCAATTAGCATTCAGTCCCTATCACCTAGTTATGTTTCATTCTAAAATTGGTGGTTTATTTAAATATCAAGCATAAAGTAAAAAGATCTTCACTTTTTTTCTTTTTTATACAATACCGTGATTCTACTATGTCCAAAGACATTATAAATATATAAATATTTAACAATATAATGCTTATACTATGAAAGTTAAAGTTAAAATTTGTTTTGTTTAACAACACCTCTAGAGCACATTGATCAATTCATCATTAGCTATTGGATGTCAAACATTTGGTAATTATGACACGTAGTCATGAGAGGAAAACCCGCTAAAGTCTATACCACGGACTTTGACCAGTTGTGGTGCAATGGTTGCTTATGCTATGAAGATATTTTAAATATTGACCTACTCAATGATCATACCTATAGTATACTGTCCAAACACTACACATGCGCAAACATGTATAACAGTTTCTGACTGTATTATGGGCCTATGGCCTTTATATTGAATAAAAATTGTCTTGTCTTGTCTCATTGATCAGAACTAATGTTTTCTAGGATTCCACTTAAAGTTTTATTGTAAAAGAGAACCATTGCTGTAACTGTCCATCCTTTGGAATCCAAAAAAAAATCTTTTAACACAAAACTGTAACCATATATGTATATCCTTACCTTCCAATAAGGAATTCTTTTCCCTATGTAACTTAGCATCCATTTTCAACTTCTGTAACTCTTCTAAAAATTAGTGAACCAGATGAAATTAGATGAAATATTAATTATGAATAACCAGTTATTATATTAAAATAAAACAACAAACAAATAGCTGCTTGCTGTCAGTTAGAAATACAGTGAAACACCTTTAAACAGGACACCCTCTTGATCAAGTAAAAAGTCCACTTTTAAGAGATATCCAGTTTAGAGAGGTTCTCTTATGTACAGATATTTAAAAAGGGCCCATGAAAAACGTCACATTTTGAGGGGATTCCGGTTTACAAAGGGTCCAGTTTTGAGAGGTGTCACAGTATAACAGCTAAACATAGGACTGTGGTTCTCATACGTACACTGATGACTATAGATAATGGAAAATAATGTATTTGTTTGGTAGTTTTATTAGCACTTTTACAGAAACATTTCAAAGTGGGATATCAATCAAATTCTTTGCAAACTGGTTTGTTCTGATATCAGCAAACATTATGTCATTCATAGAAATGCTTAAAATACTCTTCATTCTTGATTTTTTGGAGGAAAAACAAAATGGTACAACTCACTGTGGTAGATGACTATTAATGACATACCTCACCCATCTGTAGATGATTTTTAATATACGATAGTTTGTAAAGTAAAACAATGTTTTACAAATAAAAATACAGTATATCCACAAACAAAGAACTTCTGAATCAAACAATTCATTTGAATGAAATGAAAAGTAAAAGAAAAATAGAATATGTCATGAAAACAATGGGTTCAGAAAAAAACATAATAGTTTAATGAGTACATGTGTACAGAATATTAACCAAATATTTTAACACAATTGTGAACATATCTTTAACAAATCCTTTAAAACAATTGTAAACATATCCTTACCAAAGACTTTAACACAACTGTAAACATATAATTACCAAACACTTTAACCGAACTGTAAATACATAATTACCAAATTCTTTAACACAACTGTAAACATATAATTACCAAACTCTTTAACACAACTGTAAACATATAATTACCAAACTCTTTAACACAACTGTAAACATATAAGTACCAAACTCTTTTAACACAACTGTAAATACATAATTACCAAATTCTTTAACCCAACTGTAAACATATAAGTACCAAACTCTTTAACCCAACTGTAAATACATAATTACCAAATTCTTTAACCCAACTGTAAACATATAATTACCAAACTCTTTAACACAACTGTAAACATATAAATACCAAACTCTTTAACACAACTGTAAACATATCCTTACCTTCTACTGATGTATTTTTTTGGGCATATTTCTTATTCTCTGTGTGTACCATCTCTAACTCCTCTAAAATGAGTGAATCACCAAAATGCAAGACAATTAAACTCAAGTGTGGACCTAGCCCCTGAAGTGTTTATTATCAACCAATAATATTACCGCTTGTGACATATACAATGTAATGTTATCATTTTCACTGAATTAGACAATAATTTTAAAGACTTTTTAAACTGAAATTTTAATTTTTTAAGGCAACATTCAAAGTGAATGGAAAATGAACGAATAAATGAATAAATGAATGAATGAATGAATGAATGAATAAATGAATGGTTTAATGACATCACAGCACACAAAAAACCATTTAAATTATTTTTGTGTTTGTGATAGCTCATAGCACAGTACATGTAACATGTTGTTATGACATTCATAAATGTGTTGATTACTTCACTAACCACAATTCAACTTAATTTTCTCGAAAATAGTATATAGGTAAAGTATATTTTCCTATACCTCACAAAAACTGTCAATTTATATGACTCTCACAACTTATGAAATCAAGATGGCTTTAAAAACAACTAAACACAATGGTAAACATACAATGCATATTCTTACCTTTCAAATGGGAATTTCTTCCCTTAAGTGTCTCAAGCTCCATTTGCAACTTCTCTAACTGATCTACAACATGTGAACCAAGTAAAATCCATTACAGCCATTACAGATTTGCAACTTCTCTAACTGATCTACAACATGTGAACAAGTAAAATCTATTAGAGCCATTACAGATCTAGCCATATGAATAACATCAACTAGAAATATAATCTCCACCAGATCAAAATTAACATTCGTTCACATTCAAATTGTTATATGTGTGTGACTTCATAAACCACAAAAAGTTAAAGTTTGTTTTGTTTAATAACACCACTAGAGCAAATTGATTTATTAATAATTGCCTATTGGATGTCAAACATTTGGTAATTTTGACATAGTTTTACAGAGGAAACCCGCTACCTTCTTTCATTAGTAGCTAGCGATCTTTTATAGGCATTATCCTACAGAATGGATAGCACATACCACAGCCTGGCTGGAACAAAAAATAGCCCAATGGCCCCACTGACAGGGATCGATTCTAGAGTGACTGCGCATCAGGCATGTGCTTTACCACTGGGTTATGTCATGGCCATCATTAACCACAAATGCATCAAGACCATCATTAATCACAAATATATCATTAACCATAAATGCAGTCAAATATCAAAAACCGTAACAGTTTAACTGACAAGGATAATTCAAAAAGCATTATGAGAGTACATGCTACAGCAATACATGTCCCCTACCGAACTCAATTTTTTTTCGTAGTATCTCCTAAATACAAGGGCCATACTTCTGTGAAAAGTGGGTAAATCACCATAAAAGTTTAACTTGATCAGTAACAGTACATGATAAAGGTATATACAGAATTTCATATCAATATCTTCAGGCATTGCAAAACAAGTCTGGAAAACAAATGTTTATATTTCCTAAGTTCAAAGGCCATAACTCCATTGGAAATAGGTAAATTGCAATGAAAGTCAAAGTTGATCTGTAACAGTATATGACAATGATATATACCAAATTTCAGCTCAATATCAAGGTTTTGTGAAACATTATTCTGGAAGAAAAAAACATCACATCTCCTAAGTTCAAGGGCCATAAGTCCATCAAAAATGGGTAAATCGCTATGAATGTCAAACGTGATCTGTAACAGTACATGACAATGATATACACAAAATTGCACATCAATATTTCAAGGCCTTTTAAAACTAATTTTCACATCTCTCAAGTTAAGGGCCCTAACTCCGTCAAAAGTAGGTAAATCACCATAAAAGGCAAACTTGATCTGTAACAGTACATGATAAAGATATACACAAAATTTCAGGTCAATATCTCAAGACTTTCTGAAAAAAAAATGTCCAGAAAACTATATGTGGGACAGATGCACCTACAGACAGACAGACAGACAGGACGGAGATGACACCTATAGTCTCCACATATTTTCACTTTTCCAGTTTTTCATGCATTACAATATTTATGTGATATTACTAATTGTGTGCAAATAAGGCCCAAGGTCATTTTGTAAAGTATTATGCATAGATTATAGTTACATCCATTGATTGAATTACATAAAACCTTTTTTTAAGTATAGAACACAAAACCTCACAAGAACAATACAATGCATTAAGTTAAAACCAACCATATTTAAATGAGGAACCTAGCAGTATTTTGATACCAGACTTTTTTTTCATGTATATATCTGCCTCATATTTGATCAACATTAAAAACAACAACAAACAAACTTTCTCAAATATTAACATTTGATAATATAATCTTTTATTCTAACATAATGAATGCAAACACTAACAATCAGAACAAATATTTAGGGTATTTTACCAACTTTATGTAGTAAAACACTATCAAAACATCTTTGATCAAACCTCTTTATTTCAATTTGACCCCCCCCCCCACCAAAACAATTAAAAATAAAATAAAAATAAAATAAATAAATAAAAAATAAAAATCCAGAAACACAAAGTTCTGTAAACACAACTGTATCCTTACCTTCAAGAGATACAACCTTTGAAACATATTTTGTAGAATCCATAGTGACCTTTTTTACCTCCTCTAAAACAATTGAACCATCAAAATACAAGGATATTAAATTGAAAGGCAGTTCTACACGATATCCCTCGAATGTTTATCACATAAAGTACATGTATATACTGATTGTATTATTTCTATTCACACTTAAGTCTGGTAATATATAATATTACCAGGCCATAGGATTTCAAATTTCATGGGAAACACGTTTTCAGTTCCGTGCCTTATGATCATGGGAACCAATCAGAAACTGTTTTTAAAATAATTATATATATACTATTTTCATTGTTAGTCATATTCGATATCATAATAATGGGAAACAAAATTTCGGTTCCGCTTATTTACCAACATAATACCGACATAGTACCGAAAATGATTGTTGCCATGAAATTCAAAGGCCTATATCACACTAAACAATTTGAGGGTTATGATGTTTTCATAATTATCTTCTGAAAGTTAGTTTTATTGGATGAAGAATATTATTTTTAAACTAACCAAGTGATAAACTAAATTTACTTTTGAAAATTTATAAACTTTAAAATCTGAATTATTGAATTCCCATCCAACTAAATTGTGCATGTTATCTGCTTTGAATTACAAACACTGAACATCCAAGCAGAATACATATCCATTGTATGACTTCTTTGGCAACAAGGACAATCTGAGATTTAGTTATGCTTTTCTTTCTGCTTAAATATTTCTTGTCAGTGGTATTCAGTC
The DNA here is from genome assembly GCF_016097555.1 of Gigantopelta aegis. Lineage (NCBI taxonomy): Eukaryota > Metazoa > Mollusca > Gastropoda > Neomphalida > Peltospiridae > Gigantopelta > Gigantopelta aegis. Next base: position 79,610,426 of record NC_054701.1, read on the forward strand.
AAAGGAAGGAAGGAAATGTTTTATTTAAGGATGCACTCAACACATTTTATTTACGGTTATATGGCGTCTGACATATAGTTAAGAGAGACATTGAGAGAGTAAACTGATTGTCACGACTCCATGGGCTACTCTTTTCCATTAACAGCAAGGGATCTTTAAATTATATGCACCATCCCCCAGACAGGATAACACATACCACGGCCTTTGATATACCATTCGCGTCAATCAAATGAAGCAAACTCTTTAGAACCAAACGAAATGAATGAATGAATGAATGAATGAATGAATAAGCATATGAACACAACTACAAACACGTGGTCCTCACCTTCCAATGATGAATTTCTTTGAATATACATCTTACATTCTGTTTGCAGCTTGTTTACCTCTTCTACAGTGAGTGAACCATAAAGATGAAATCCATTAAAATACAATACTTAATGACACAGATGACGAGTTCACACTAAAACATGTTATCTACAAATATCACTGCTTGTGGTACAATATTGTGGGTTTGGTTTTTATTTTAATATTGAATATTTAAAATGAGATATAATAGTGTGTCAACTATTATTTAGCTTTCTTGACGATCAAGATTTCAGCACTTAAAGACATTATAGGACCGTTCTGAGTCTGTTGCTATTATTAAGATGTTGCTGACTTACAGAGATGTGTTAATGACTAAAATGACATAGGTATTTAATGAAAAACATTCTGCATTATATATTAGTGGCTGTATGTTAAATGATTTTGAGCCTGAGACATGAACGCCATGGCAACACCATACAAATTGTATGTGTGTGACATCATTAGAGATTGAGTCTGGACTCTAAAAAGGTTTTAGAAGCACAGGACCAGGACATGGTATCTCAACAAATATTAGTTGTAAATGATTCCACAGCTACATGTGTATCTCTTAAACAATAAAAACAATCAAGAAATAGAGAATAACTAGTTAATGACGTAGTATATCGGCTTTATTCTGTGAAAGTAAGAATGGGAAATTTCGTGAGGCTTAACAAATGAAATTTCTCATTCAGCCTAAACAGGATAAAGCCAATATCCTACATCATTAACTAATTATTATTTTTATCCTGCAGTCAAAGCTATTATTTCTGTTATTTCAGCTGATGAAGTCAAATGAGCAATTCTGTAATGTAACTGTGGCAATTCTGTAATGTAGCTATGGCAATTCTTTAATGTAGCTGTGACAATTCTGTAATGTAGCTTATGGCAATTCTGTAATGTAGCTGTGGCAATTTGTAATGTAGCTATGGCAATTCTGTAATGTAGCTGTGGCAATTCTGTAATGTACGTGTAGCTGTGGCAATTCTGTAATGCAGCTATGCGTGTGATGTCACATGCGTGAATCCATAAGTCAAAATCTGCTAGTATACGTTTTTGACTTTGCTTTACTCGGTCATCATAATCGGCCGATAGAAAACAGTGGTTGCAGGATAAAACATTTGAACACAACCATAAACATAATCCTTACCTTCCAATGATCTAGACTTTTCCATATGTTTGTAAGACTCCAAGGACAATTTCTTTAATGACCTTAATTCTTCTAAAATGAGTGAACCATAAATTCTTTTTACAAATTATATTCATTAAACACAAGGACAAAGAAAAAAGTTCCACTTTTTATTCACTTTGTTACAACTTAACAGGTAAAAAAAAAAAAAAAAGATAAAACTAAATAAATAATTTTAAAATAAATTATAACTGAAATAATATATGCAAATTAATATGGTTATTAACATGTATACAATTATGTATTTTAGATTATGCTGAAGTTAAAAATGTATATAGAAGTATACGAGGGTATGTCAAAGATGTGAAGTTTTGAAAATATTTATTAGCCTACATTATGGGGAAAAGATACTATTGCATACAGCGCCACTATATGTGGCAGCGGTAGACTACTTAACTACCAGAATGAAGGTGGCATGACGTCACTAAGGATAGGCTTTGCAATGAAACATACACAGTGACGTAATAAAATACTGTCCATCTATATAGGCTTTTAGTTTTCAAAACATGTTTTTCACATAATTTTTGTTTGTGTGAATGAAGGGAAAACAAGACAATGGTTTTGGCAAAAAGATATGATGTTCTGTGAAATGAAATAAAGTTCTATCAAAAAGTGTATGATTTAAGGAGACTGTGGTGTACTTCCATGTTAATCGTAAAATGGACGGCAATCACAGGACTCTCATTTTGGCTTCGTATTCAATATAATATCACACATCTTAGTGTTATTTCTTTGACTAGTTTGTCACGTTTGACAGGCAAGTCATTTTATGATATTAGTATCAGTACAGGAATAATGACACCCCCCTCCCCATAAAAATCAACAACTGTTATATCAACATGTCTCCTTACCTTGCAATGACTGAATTTTTTCAGTATATGTATAAGCCTCCCTGTGTGCCTTCTGTAACTGTTCTACAATGAGTTAACCATAAAAATATAAAGTTTGTTTTGTTAAATGTCATCACTAGAGACAATTGATTATTTAATCATCAGCTATTGGATCAACCATTTGATCATTCTTACAGTTCATTAGCAGCAAAGGATCCAACATTATCACTATTCTAAAAATATATATTTGGCAAAATGCCTAAATTTAATAAAGTGTCAAGTAGAAGTGGCACCTAGAACCATTGGGTTTCTTTTTCATTCATTTCAACTGATTTCTGTGCTTATATCCAATTAAGGTTCAAACACGCTGTCCTGGGAACACATCTCAGCTATCTGGGCTGTCTGTCCTGGACAGTGGATTAGTTGGTTGGTTAGTGGTTAGTGAGAGAGAAGAGTGTGTAGTGGCTTTACACCTACCCACTGAGCCCTTAAGAACTCGCTCTGGGTTGGAGCCGGTACCGGGCTGGGAACCCTGTACCTACCAGCCTGTAGACTGCTGGCTTAACCACTGTGTCACCAAGGCCGGTATTGGGTTTCTGTATCTTCTTGGTTATCTCTTGATTATTTTTTGTCATGAAATATTATCAGAAAACCCCCAAAACAACAGGAATAAAAATGATGAAAACCCCCAAACCGTAACACAATTGAACATGGTTCCTTACCTTCCAACACATTATTCTTTTCAACATAGTTCTTAACATGCATAGTCATCTTCTTTACCTCCTCTAAAATGGGTTAATGATGAAAATGATATTCATCAAAAAGTAAGGCAGTAATGTCTCTAAAGGTTGATTGAGTGTCATTTTATTACTTCAACTGACTTTTTTCATAGAAAATGAAAATTACCCCCCCCCCCCCCCCAAAAACAAAACAAACAACAAACAACAACATTTGTATATACAGCTGTACATGAAAAAAATTACTTTGCATTTTTGATAGTTAAATTTGTCTGCACATTTTATTAATAAATCCTCATATATCCTACACGTTTTCAAAGTACTTTGACTTGAGACTTAATTCCCTATCATTTTAACATATTTGCATGACAAAAATAACAGTGTTAAAAGATGGATAAAATAATCAATGAAAGTGTTCATACCACTAGGGTTTCGGACACCCCATCCCAAGTCTGACCTCCGATAGGTTTTGTAGTAAGCACTCATTAATGATTTCCATTGTTCCCTTTATCATCAACCCATTCCTGCTATCAAATTCATTTAATCTTTTGCACAAAAGCAAGGCCAGTGGGCATTGCATAATGCTACAAAACATTTGCATCAATTCAATGTAGAGCTAATGTTTATATTTAGAGTATAAATAGGATATCAACCAATTACCATTCTGTTGCCAACAATTGTTAATAATATGTAATGACAAAACCATTATACATGGTCAAAATTGTATTTCTGCACAATGAAGAATATGACGGAATGAAATCTACTAAGTAATATTAGGTCAACATTACTTCATTTCTAATGCCTAACAATATTTAAAAATATTATAACTTGCAAAAAACAACAAAACCAAAACCATCACTAGTATCTCTCAAACCATTGAGTCAGATGGATAAAAATAACGAAAAACATTTAGCGCAACTGTAAACATATATTCTTACCTTCAAGAAAGTTATTTTTGTCAATATATATTTTACACTCCAATTCAAACTTCTTGGACGCCTTTAACTCTTCTATAATGAGTGGACCATGAAAATTAAATCAAATGTGTGTTTTAAACTAAAGTTTGTTTTGTTTATCAACACCACTAGAGCACATCGATCAATTAATAATAAAAAACATCTGATAATTCTGACATAGTCTTCAGAGAAAACCTGTTGCATTTTTCTATTAACAGCAAGGTATCTCTTTGATATGCACTTTTCTATTAACAGCAAGGTATCTCTTTGATATGCACTTTTCCACAAGACAGGATAGCATATACTAGTCATGGGGTTCTGGTTGGAATGGGGAAAAACCTAATGGGTCTGCTGAGAAGGTTTGATCTAAACATCCCAGATAAGCACTCTATTAACTGGGCTAAATCTAAACACAGTCATAACATCATGTGTAAAATTACTCAGATTGTATGTGCTGCATTGAAAAATCTAACGACACACCCACACCCACACACCCTCGCATGCAGGTATACACATTCTCTCTCTCACACACACACACACACACAATTTTCACATAAAATAAAGTCACGAGTCAAATAATTTCATAAACTTTAAATACTGCAATAATTACTGTCAATGACCATACCCGAGGACAGTTCATTTGTACAACTGTACTTTTAATGTGAAGTTATGTTTTGTTTTGTTTAATGACACCACTAGAGCACATTGATTTATTAATCATTGGCTATTGGATGTCAAACATTTGGTAATTTTGACATATAGTCTTAGAGAGGAAACTTGCTACATTTTTCCATAGCACATACCACAGCCTTTGATATACCAGTCGTCGTGCACTGGATGGAGCGAGAAATAGCCCAATAGGCCCACCGACGGGGATTGATCCCAGACCGACCGTGCATCAAGTGATCGCTTTACCACAGGACTACGTCCCGCCCCACTTTTAATATGAAGATCCACATCAAACAGGAAATAAGAGACATCAGCAATTCGAAAAATTTCAATTAAACTTCCAACAGGAAATTAAAAATTAAAAGCCATTAGAAAAATTTCAGTGGAACTTCAATCAGTTTTCCTTTTCAACCAAATTATGACAAATGTAATACTGTACAGAATGATATCACTAAACATAGGTTTCCAAGAAACCAATTCAAATGAGGGATGTTGGACATTATCAAAACTGGTCAGATGGATGGACAACCAAACAAGATGGCTGAAGGATCACACAGTATGGTAAATGGCCGTCTATCACAATATTTAGCCTTCAAAAATGAAAACGTAAGATGACTGTAAACATATATTATGTATATCCTTACCTTCTAATGCAGCCGTCTTTTCAAAATATTTCTGAAAATTTCCATGTGTCGTCTCTAACTCTTCTAAAATGAGTGTACAATAAAAAGGAAATCTGTCAGAATTACTTAACCGTAACATGGACCTTCATACACCCCTGTGAATGTTTGTTACAAATCAGAAATACTACCACCAAATTTTATCTAAAACACTGATTTCTTTATTCCATGGAAACTACTAAACTTTACATCTTTTTGACATTAATTCTGAAGATCACATAAACCAACTATAACATGGACCTTCATACACCCCTATGAATGTTTGTTAAAAATTAGAAATAGTACCATCAAATTTTTATCTAAAACAATAATTTGATTTTTTATTATACGGTACTAAAATTTACATCTTTTTTACATTCAATTCTGAACATCACATAACAATTATTTGAATAAAATTAACTACTTTTAAATAAATAACATTTTAATTTTTTTTTTTAAAGTACAAACAAAATGTGAGTGTGAATATAATCAAACAATCAGCTACTGAAGTGAAACAATTATCCATCATTTCACTGATTCTACTAACAGTACTGTAGTCTCAACATGGAGAACACCAGTTTCTTTTCACCCAGAATCCATCATGTCACAAATCCTTTTTTTTTTTTTTTTTTTTTTTTTTTAAATGTCAGATTCTGATACATATGAGTTGCCGATTCCATTGGAGTACTTCTGAATTAATTTAACATACATTCTGTGATTTAGTGATTATCTTTTATTAGTCACATGACACATTGCTATTAATTCGAAATGCATTATTATAAAAAATACAAAACATTAATAAAAACCCCAACAACTAAAACCACAAGAGAACCTGTCATCACAGAGATGATACTAAAATATATCAAACAATAATTGTTAAGGTACAAACAATATTTCTTACTGAATACTACATGTTAGTAATGAATATAGAGACACCTATGGTCTGCTTTAATCAAAACTGACAAATATTAGCACAAGTATCTTACAAATAGACGATGGACACTTGTTTATTTTTTCACTATATATTTCTCAAACAACTGAAATCAGAGGGATTAAAAAACCCAACTAAATTAGGTCAACTTTCAACACAACTGAGAACATACAAGTGTATATCCTTACCTTTCAGAAGGTTATTCTTTTCATGATACACCTTACATTCTCTATGTGCTTTTTCTAATTCCTCTAAAATAAGTGAACCATAAAAATTAAATGTCACCAAATACAACAGTGTTGAACTCCACAAAAGAGAAGAACATTAAACTTAAATAGGACATGTAGACCTAGCCTTATAAACATTTGTTATCAACTAGAAATATCAAAGAAAATGTTTTATTTAACGACACACTCAACACATTTTATTTACAGTTATATGGCGTCAGACATATGGTTAAGGACCACACAGATATATAGAGAGAAAACCCGCTGTTGCCACTTCATGGGCTACTCTTTTTGATTAGCAGCAATGGTTCTTTTATATGCACCATCCCAGACAGGGTAGTACATACCATGGCCTTTGATATACCAGTTGTGGTGCACTGGCTGGAACGAGAAATAGCCCAATGGGTCTTCTGACGATGATCGATCCCAGACCGACTGCGCATTGAGCGAACGCTTTACAACTGAGCTATGTCCCACCCCAACTAGAAATATAAATGCTTTTATCAACTAGAAATATAAACGCTTTTATCAACTAGAAATATCAATAACCATATCTCTGCACAATGCTCAGTCGAATGGGCATTTGACAAAATAGTTGATTCCATGAATCTTTATTACTATATAATGAACAATATAATTCAAGTGATATTTACTATTCTTTTTTATGAAATATACATACAAAATAGTATTGAAAATTAAATCAATGAACAAAACTCAATAAGGACCTGATGTGCTCAGAAAAGTTTGCTAAGTAGAATATCACATATGTCTGACTTTTGTTATCAACTAATATATATGCAAAACTAATTAAAGATTGTTTTATTTAACAACACCACAATATCACATTGATTTATCAATCACCAGTTCTTGGACGTCAACATTTGGTTGTCGTGACCTGTACATGTAGTCAGAGGAAACTCGCTACATTTCTCCATTAGCAGCAAGGGATCTTTTATATCGGGTAATCAGACCTTTCCCCCAGGATCTTTTTAAGTCACTTACATTTTCACACAAATGCAAGTGCCAGCTTTGCTGTCTATGACAATTAATAATCAACTGTTGTTAAAGGAAAGGGTGCTGAGGGCCCTGCACCTAATTAGGTATGAAGGACATGTTTCACCTGTTAGAAGTGTGAATACCTGTGTACTGTAAAGTTTTAAAAGTTGTTACAACCAACAGTTGATTGTCACATACAGCCAATTAAGGCATAGAGGCTATTGATTTAAGGCCCTTACATGATGCCAAAGCGCTTACTTACACACCTAAGGTGTAGTGGCTCCCTATGCCATATGCCTCTGGGGAAACCCCTGGTAATATGACCTTTCCTGCTGACAGGACAGCACATACAATGACCTTTATGGGGCACCTGTCTGAACACAACTGTAAACATATATCCTTCCCATGCCATTTTATTTATATCATATATCCTTACCATCCTTTCCTCTAAGTTGGTCTTTATATTTCTTAACCTCTGCACTCACTTTGTTTAAGTCTTCTACAATACAAAGGTTTTAAAAATAATAAGTAACCGAGTCTATCTACACAAAATTAATTTTATAAATTCTTCTGGCAATAAATGAAAGAATAAAATAAGTTGGGCTTTATTTTTGTCTTTTAGTGATCTATTGTACTTTTAATAGTTCAAATATCAATGCTCGATATATCATCTACAAATTCTCAAAAGGGTCCTTTATATAAATAACAAATTAACTCAAAAACATTCTTAATAAAACTAGTAGTCTGTGAAATCTTTCATTACTTCCACCAACAGATTCGCACAGATACTCAAGCAACATCCCCACACTTTCTATATTTCAAAATAGGACATAATAATTTATAGTAACAACAATCCACTAAAATCCTGAAGTCAACAATAATTTATATCTGTGTAAACCACAAAAATGACACCACTAGAAAACATTGCTATATTAATCATCAGCCATTGGATGTCAAACATTTGGTAAAATTTGACATATAGTCTTAGAGAGGAGACCTACTACATTTTTCAATTAGTAACAAGGGATCTTTTATATGGACCATTCCACAGACAGAATAGCACATACCTTTTATATACCAGTCGTGGTGCACCGACTAGAACAAGAAATAGACGAATGGGCCCACCAATGGCAATCGATCATAGACTGACCGCGCATCAAGCGAGCGTTTTACCACTGGGCTACATAACCACCCTAGTTTAAATGACTACGACAAAATCAACATAAAAGCAACATACACACAGTACGAGTGTGTATGTATGTATATATTCTTACCTTGCACTGTTGAATTTATGGTTTTATAATGCTTAGTTTCCATACGTTGCATCTCTAACTTTTCTACAATGAGTGAACGATAAAAATGATGCAATTAACTAGAAGATCTAGCCCAATAAATGTTTATCAAAAGTTTATAATTATTAAAGCATTTCCATGTATTTTGTCAAATACAAATATTCTTTTACAAGATTGTAAACATTAATTTACACATTTCCAAATTGCTAAGATATATATCACTGTTCATGACAAAGCACGTTAATTATTTCTGACAATATAAATATTATATAACTGACAGGAGAATTTATAAAATCAAACAAAATCACTGTGATCTTTGAACTATGTGCACCTCTATATTTTTAACTGTTTAATTCTCAACATATTAATTTTTACTAATTAACAATCTTTAAAAAAATTAACATCATAACAAAATAATTAAGCATTCATGTATTAATTCATAAGTTAACATGTGTATATCCAATAAATAAAATTAATTAATGAGCCACTGTGTACATGATAATTTTGGCAGAATATACCATTTTGTCGTCTATACTTTTAATATTCTTGACTCCAGCATTGCATAACAGTCATTTGATAACATTTTAGTATTCATTTAACAGCAATCTTGATGCAGATTTCTTTCTATCATTAGATTTTGGTTTTACTTCAAATGTCTATTTTAATAATAGTGGTAATAATAATAATAAGCCTTCTTATCTATGATATTTTATGATAGTATGATAGTATGATCTTGATTGAAATAGTGAAGTGATAAGCCATACCTTAAGGAAACAAAGTTTTCAAACATTTCACTTAATGTTAAATAATAAAATATTCTTAACACCTTTGAGGTATGGTAAAGAAACGAAGAGAAACCAAAAACACATCTGTAACTATATGCTATATCCTTACCTTGCAAGGCGGCAGCCTTTTCAATATGTTTGTTAGTATCTGTGGATGCCTTTGTTAAATCATCTAAAATGAGTGGATCACGAAAATGAAATTTTTTACACAGATTTCCACCCATCCCCCCATCCCAAAGTGTAGAAATATCCTTTTGAATTTGTCATACATCAAATTTCCACACGTTTTTGACATTCATGCTCAAAATGGTTCATTGCAGCACTAATAATTCACCCATGATATCACCGTCTTTAAAGTCACTGACTCTAACATGTCCCCTTTCTCTTCTGTTGTATAACCTCTAGCAAAATTCACCCACTGACTTGACCAACAGAAAAATATTTCTGTTCAACTTATTTTCAAAATGTCATGATATGTAATGTATGGCACTATTTCTTTGTAAAATATTTCACAGACTCTACCAACCTGTTTACTCACTGATTTGAGTAAAAAACAACTACATGTATTTCTGTTCAACCTCTTTTTAAAATGTTTCATCATATGTAATTATCTTTAAATCCACACTATTTCTTTTAAAATATTTCAATGACTCTATCAACTAATTCACTCAATAACTTTGCCAACAGATAAAATATATCTGTTCAACCATTTTCAAAATGCTATATCATATAAAATAATCTACAAATGCACTTTGCCTTTAAAAATATAAAGCATTATATAAAAAATCTACAATTTCATGAATTTAAAAAAAGAAAAAAGAATTAATTTGCATGCAAATTAAGCCATGTTATATAACGTATTATAAAAACTATCAAACAAATTCAAACATGGAAGTAATCAATAACAACCATGAACTCCGTATTCACTATTCCATTCTACTGCTAATTTGTACAAACTTACATCACAGTTTTATTAAATATTTCACACATATTTCAGTGAATAACATGTAATTAAACACTTTTATCTATATCTCTTTAAAAAGCTTTGATGAATGATGCATGGAACTCAACCAAAACCTTTAACACAACTGCAACATTTGTCCTTACCTTCCAATGCAGAACTTTTTGTTATGTATTTTTCAGTAACACCACGCATCATCTGTAATTCCTCTGTATCATAAGAATTAATTTGTACTTAAAAATATGTATGGTAATCAGTTGTAAAATGTGCCACACTTCAGACACAGACACTACCACTAAGCTATATACACGTACCGGGTATATTCACCGATTATTAACAAGATAACAATTATCTTTAATGGCCCTACATTCTGATGCATTTTTTTTATGACCAAGAAAAATAAAAATAAAATTTGGATATAATTTTAAAAAGATAATTAAAAAAAAAATGTAACCTGTATTTTTTTCAGCAGCTTAAACAATTGCAGGGTTTTAGAATGCATCAAAGTCAAGGCGATAAAAGTTGTGACTAAAAGACATTTGCTGAAAATAATCACGCCCAAATAATGTACAAACATGCTAAGTGCAAAATATTTCACCTCAAAACCACTGAAATGTTAAGTTTAATTAGATTAAAATAACTTGAAAAACATTTCTTAATATTGACAACTCTTCGTAAGTGGTTAATAACAGTACTACCTGGTAAACTAAAACAACCTTTCTGCACTCAAAAAAGACAAAATTCCCAAATTAATGAGGTCTAAAGCCCTGAATGGCTAAACAAAGTGAAACAAAAACCAGAAATACATGTAGATGTATGAACATCCTCCTTACCTTCTAGTGTGGTAATTTTGGCTATATATTTCTGTGTCTCGACAGGCCCCTTGCCCATGAGATCTAAAACAAGGTCAATGCATCATGATATATGAAACAGACTGTGAAATAATATCAATAACTATTTCAAGAATAGATATAACCAGCTTTTGCCATCACCAGTGACTACACTAACAATGTTAATCGTTATTATACAAGTGATTTCTATGTAGAATTTTTAAAGTTAAAATATAGATATGAGAGAGAGAGAGAGAGAGAGAGAGAGAGAGAGAGAGAGAGAGAGAGAGAGAGAGAGAGAGAGAGAGAGAGAGAGAGAGAGAGAGAGAGAGAGACAGACAGACAGACAGACAGACAGACAGACAGAGAGAGAGAGAGAGAAAAGAGAGAGGGGGGAGGAGGGAAAGATAAAGAGAGGGAGAGAGAATAAAAAACAAAGAGTGAAAGAGAGGCAGGCAGAGACAGAGATAAGACAGACAGAGATAGAGACAGAGATAGAGACAGAGAGAGAGGGAGAGAGAGGGAGAGGAGGGAGGGAGGGAGGGAGGGAGGGAGGGAGGGAGAGAGGGAAAAAAAGAAGAGTAATTAAAAAAACAATATTATTGATTAGCAGAGAATGTTTGTCCTAGAAGTCCTATGAAATGCATCTTCAGTGCATATGCACCATACAAGTCCCTCTATATACTGAACATACTGGCAGTTGTACTACCAAATATACAAATCCTGTTGTGATAAAATGATCATAGGCAGTTGTACTACCACAGATTCAATCCCAATATGGTAAACAGAACATACTGACAACATATACAACTATTGCATGTCAATATATGGTAAACTGAACACCCTATACAGTAAACACAGTGGCAGTAAAACCAAATATACATCCCAATATGGTAAACTGAATACACAAGCAGTTGACTGAAATAGCCTGCTGTATCCCAACCCATCTGGGCATTACAAGAGACCATATGTTGGTTTTTCTAAGCAATTTTACACCCAGCTATATTATAAAAATGCAATCATACATCCTTACCTTTAAAAGTGGCTAGTTTTGCATTACATTTCGAAAGTTCTGTACTTGTGTTTTCCAACTCCTCTGCATTATGAAAATCAAATCAATCAACTTACTACTGTATCAAACTAAAGAGAAGACCATAATTCAAACTTAATAATGAAAATTCAGACAGGCACCACAAAGATTATTTGCTGTTCTATAAGCACTGGTACAGAACAATATATGTATCATTGTGTCACTGCAATATATAATACACGTTTATTATAGAACAACCCCTGCAATTAAGAAAAGGTTTATGGCAAAAAAAATCGAATATTGTCCACAGCAAAAATAAGTGCCATAGAGAATTAAAAACTACCCAACAATCCCCATGGCATTGCCCATTCCAGAAATTACAGGGATTGTAGTATACACAACTGAACAGAATTATAATGGAAATTAAATACATTTTTCTTGGTATAGTTTCTTTTGGACGTCAGTATAGTAGACATAACTGTTACACAATGCATACTATAAACTTCACATCAAACAAAATAAATGTTTTATGCACATCAATAACAGATGACGTGTCACTTTATGACTTGCCCGATATTACATACATGTAGTAAAAAATTAATACATTCCACAAACGTTTTTTTTTTTTAGGGATAAAATGTGATAACACAACTGTGCACATTGTATCCTTACCTTGCAGTACAGTAGCCTTTTCTTTGTAGGTCAAACATTCCTTGTTCTTTGTGTCTAAGTCAGCTATAAATGGTGAAAACCATGAAAATAAAAATCCTTCCATAGAAAAGGGTATGAAATTTAAACTTAAAGCCACCTCCATAAATGGTAACTACTAACTAGAAATCTCAATGTTTATGGGATAACACGATTATTATTTTCATTATTTCCAGTGTAATCAACAATTATTTTATAGCTCTTTTATTTCACAGAAAATATCTAAAATCATTTGACAGTGATATACTAGTTTAAGACTATTTATTTTATCAACATTTTCACACACCTACAAATCATACTTTCTTCTTTCTTTTTATCCTACTCTTAAAAAGCATACATCAAAAATGTTATTTCATAAAGAATAATTTTTATCAACATATTTTTGTTTTAAAAGCATACACTGGCATTAATCTCTCTCTACCCTTCCCATCCCCTCCATATATACCCAGTTTATGGTTTGTATGCTAAATATTTTGCACTTTAGATTACAACACATCATCAATATTTGATACTGTTAACAGGTTTTCAAAGTGCTATGCATGTGACTTGGATGTAATTATTATTATGTAAAAAACACAAAAAGCCACAAAAAGTCTTTAACATAAAAATAAACTAACAATTCATTTATTAACACTATATAACATGTGTTATTATTATGAAAACGTCAAAAGGATTAGCATAAGAAAACAAAATGAATCAACAAAAACAATGAGAATCAACCATTTAGTATGATTTACCAACAACATGTCTGACTTTCAACAAAATGAATCTGTTTGTATTCAACATACAATTTATAAGCTTCAGTTAAAGATGCCCAAACTTAATGATGCTAAGTTCCTAATATTGGATATTTTTTTCTTAAAAATGTTTCCTTTCTATCATATGCTATGTATCCAAGACAAAGACAATGTTAGACTCCCTTGAATGTTGTATTTAAACAAATCAGCAAAAGCACCGACTTAAGTTATGTCATGTACCTGTTGATTCAAGAAGCCTGAAGCGACCATTGTTTCAATCAAAAATACTAGATGGAAACCAAATGTCAAACTAAGTTTCAACAATACCATACGGTTAATTTGCACAAACTAAATAACAAAATTTTACAACAAAATTCTACATTTATTTAGATTATTTAAGTCAAGTGGATAAAAGCCATTAAAACATGAACACAACTTTTAAGCGTTCGTGTTTAACCTTACCTTCCAGTGAAGAAATATGTTTCTTACTTCCCCCTCCCATATTTTCCAACTTTTCTAAAATGAGCAAATCATTTTTAAAAATGAAGTTCATAATGATAAAATACTGTTACTAATTTATTGAATTTGAAAGTAGACCTAGCCTTATGAATGTTTTATATCATCTAGAAATATCACTGCTTGTGACATAACAGATTTCATTCATTATTTCAAACAGAATTATAAATCCTTGGACGTGTTCATAATTGGCACCAACAGTTTCACCCAGTCTTAGTTACTCTGATTTATTATATAACCTACAGTGAAATATCTTAAAATTATCAGTGAAATAAAAGTGTTATCAGTCACTCAGTGACGAAATAACACAGTTTAGAGTGAAAATTTTACTATTTCACTCTAAAATGTGTTATCATCACTGTAGAAAGTGTTATCTTCACTGTAAGAAAGCCGTAACAATTTTGCTACTGGCATTTTAAAAATAACAGTAAATTGCCAAAAGTTATATAATAAATCGAAAATTTCACTTGTGAAGTTTGCAATATATCACACTCGTCACGCAAGTGCGACTCATGAGATATGATTGCAAACATCACTCGATGAGATATAAATAATATCACACTCGTCACGCAAGTGCGACTCATGAGATATGATTGCAAACATCACTCGATGAGATATAAATCATATCTGACAAAAAACATGAAATATCCTCTATTTATTAGTTTATTAAAATGTATTCATTGCAAGTGCAGCCAATGCCTCCGGTGTGCCAATACAATAGTTCTATATGAATCAAAGACAATTCTGAAGATTTATATACGGTAATATATTCTCTTAATAGATCCAGTTAAATTTAAAAAAATTAATAACCTTACATATGACAACTCCTTTCTATCCAACCTACACAATGTATGTTCAATAAAATACAATAAATTGTTGGCTTCTTTTTCTTTTATTATTTCAGAAAATAGTCAACAATACAGATTCTATAACTCTTTCTCAAGTCAAAGCAATAAAGTCAATGCCTCTCCCCCAACAATAAAACAACTTTAAGCATTTATCCTTACCTTTCAATGAAGCAATAGTTTTCTTAGATTCCATACGCAACTTCTCTAATTGTTCTAAAAATGGGTGAGTCACAAAAATAAACTTGATAATAGATATAAAGAGTGATAAATATGACATCTGGAAAAATAATCTGGAAAACTTTGCAAGGTCTTAAAAAATATGAGAGATTGGCGAGTTGGCCAACTTCATCGTGACAGTTGGTAGTCTGTACCTAGGATAACATAGAATGATCAACAGTGTATAAGCTGTTTAAATTACTATTTTCTTGGCAGTTAAGAATATTACTTTTGCTTTGTTTTAAGGGTTTCTTCAAACTATTTCAAGTTCTCTTAATAATTGGATTAATATTTGTCATAATATATTGTCACAGCATACAATATTCCAGAAGAGTGGCGTAGCTTTGGTTGCCAGTGCCCGGGGCAAGGCAAGTATTGTGTCCCCTAACCAGTGGACCGTTGGCACTCCCCGAGTCCCTTCCACCAGTCCAGAATTCTGTGCCCAGAGCAACCACCTCGGTGGCCCTGCCCGTGCTACGCCACTGTTCCAGAATACTTATTCCAAGTCTGAAATTAACTTATTATTTGAAGTTTTCTTCAAATTGAGTTTATAATGCACATGAACAGGGCCCCTTTCAAACATGTACAACGAATCCCTATTTGAGAGCTACTTTCACAGTTATTTATATCAATTTTGCATGGTAACCACCTTATCCAATCGGATTTGAGAATGCCTATTCTGTGCGCTCCCTACCAGTATGTAGGTATTAGGAAAAGTAATGTGGATCGTAACCGGCTAGCGGACCACCAAACCTATCAGGCAGGGCTCTGCCCAGGGTAACACACACTGCCAGCTGAAGTCATGCCATGATGGATCTTGCAATTTGTAAACAATTACACTGTCGGCTGAGGTCACTCTCGTGACTGATCTTGCAGGTTACCGTATATCTTCGCCTATAAGTCGAATTTTTTTCACCCAAAAATTATTTTATAACTTGGGGGGTCGACTTATAGGAGGGTAAAAATATTTCACCCAAAAATATTACCGTTTTGGGGGTTATTTTACAAGTTTTATTGTTGAAGTATGCCCTGTATTTATACTCAAATATGTTAATTTGACACATTTATTTTTTTATAACCTATTTTTTTTGGCATTGTAACAGTTTTGGTTATTTGAAAAGGTGTGCGATCTCACTCACATGCCAAGACAACAGTCCACTTAGTTAAAATAACAGTCATCACTAATAGCAAAAATGTAAACAATACTAACTACCTGTTGCCTGAGTTTATTTTGAAATCTGGTCACTGGCATTAATGGTTGTTCAAACAATGTTTTGTCGGTGATTAACTTCATGAATATTCCTGAGCTTTCCCTTAAAATAGACTGATCTCTGCAGTTCACTAGAGCAATAGGGACACATCATTTGGTACAAAAACCAGTGTACTTTCCAGAGTTATCCTCCTTACATGTATTAATATGGTGGCAAAACAAGTGATTAACCGATGATACATGTACTTTCAGTTTTATCGTAGTGATCTGTTGTCAGTGTTTATAAATAAAGTTGTTGTCTTTGCACAAAACCATGCTGTACAGTGCCATACAGTAACAGTCAAACAGCTTTCACTCTCTACTAAGGGAATATTTTGTTTTGATGCTATATGGTTTTATTGCGATGTACAAAACATGAAAAACGAAGTTTGTAAAATAATTTTCTTTTGTTCAAATATTGTACATTATTGTTCTCATGTGCTGAAAATAAGAAATACTTCAATATTTATACGTTGTTTTTCATGGGTCGACTTATAAACGGGTCAATAAAAAAATAAGTTTTCAGGGCTTGAAATTAGGGACTCGAATTATAGCCGAGATCGACTTACAGGCGAAGATATACGGTAACTAAACTGTCGGCTGAAGTTGCCTAGCAACGGATCTTGCAGTAAACAATTAAAGACACTGTCGGCTGAGGTCACTCATGCGACTGATCTTGCAGTCATATATTTCTATCAACTTCTAAACCCATTTTTTAAACTTTTATATGGTATCAGTAGTTCTCTTTACGTTTCCATTCAAGCATTGGGTGCAGTTATGTGACAGATTCATGTATCCCACAGTAAAACTCATAGCAACTATAACTGCACCCTGTTTGTGCCAAAGAATAAATATATGAAGATATACTCGTGTTGTTCTTGTGTGATTATAAACTTAACCTTAATGCTCAAACTGACTAAATTAATGGGACAGTATTTTGGTTACAATTAAATGACATTACAACTGGAATATGCTACGCCTGAAACATGCCAATGCTTACACATTCCTTAAAAGCTTTAACATTTAGAAAGGCAACTAGCTCTAGATCATGTATGGTTGTTACAATACCAGTTACTAATATGATATAGTACAAAGATACTTCAACAAATAAAGTGTAAATTATATCACTATATTTCTCAAAATTTGTAAACCCATGAGACAAAAAGCATGAAATCAGGACTTTCAATACATATCCTTACCTTCTACTGTTGAAATATCTTTCCTAGATGCTTTCTGTAACTTCTCTAACTCTTCTACAATTAGTAAACCATAGAAGTAAAATCCACCACATTACATTAAACTAAAATGTAGACCTAGTCCAATCAACGTTTTTTTAAATAAGAGATACCAATGTATGTGAAAGAAAACATATATTATTCTTTATTTACACTATATTGTTAATGAAAATGTACCATATATAATTAACAATATTTTTATGCACTTAATAGAAAACAACTGATATAAATGTATGCATGAATAATATATTAACATTTAACATTAAATGATCAACCCAATATTGTAGCTTAGAAAATATTTCAAGACTTCTACATGATTTCCACCCACTTGCTTTAGTTACAAATTCCATTATTGTTTACACACTTTAGTCTATGAATTATAAATATATAAGCCTGTTGCCCAATTCCACTACTGACACATTAGATGAATAAAAACAATGTTAAAAGCAAATTTTATAATTCACTAACATCAGAACAAAATAATAATTCATTTACCAATGAGCAATGAGAACCCCCCCCCCCCCCCCAAAAAAAAAACCCCACACAAAAACACACTGCCAATGGTTAGTATTAGACACAAAACTAATCAATAGAAAGCCATGAGAACCGTAAACATAGACATGGTGGTGAGCTAATTCCTTCAACAATTCAAGCTAAGTTGGCCATAAGCATCTACTCCAGTTGAAAAAAAATATTAATAACGGTCTTCTTTTTAACGATAAGCATAATTTGTATCAAATAATTATGCTACTGGTGGTAGTACTTGGCCATTTCAATTACAATTTTATATCAAGATCAGCAAGAATTAGACATAATATTTTCTTGGTTTTGAGTGTATACTATCTTTGGCAATTTTACAACCCTGAAAAAAAATGCAATTCTGAACCATTTTAAAACAATAAGTTTAACAAATGAAAATGAAAACGAAAAATTGCCATCAGTAAAATCCATGACCTACAGGAAAGTTTTTTAAAGTTTATTTTGTTTAATGACACCACTAGAGCACATTGATTCATTAAATCATCAGCTATTGGATGTCAAACATTTGGTAATTTTGACATTTTTCCATTAGCAACAAAGAATCTTTTATATGCACCATCCCACAGACAGCACAGCACAAACCACGACCTTTGATATACCAGTCATGTGCACTGGCCCACAGCAATTTCAGCAGTTGCCAGGTTAAAAAAAAGAAGTTTTGTTTTGTTTAGCAACACCACTGGAGCACACTGATTAATTAATTATCAGCTATTGGATGTCAAACATTTGGTAATTCTGACTCGTAGTCATAAGAGGAAACACACTACATTTTTTCATTAGAAGTATAGGCTTTTTTATATGCACTTTTCTACAGACAGGAAAGCACATACCACAGCCTTTGTCCAGTTGTGGTGCACTTGTTGGAACGAGAAAAAACCCAATCAGCTGAATGGATCCACCGAGGTGGTTTGATCCTGCGACGCAAGCACCTCAAGTGAGCACTCAACTGACCGGTGCTGTTGTTAAGTTCGAGCTCTATGATAATTATATTTCACCTTCCGATTTTGTTGAGGTGAAACAAAAACTGTAAACATAAACTGGAACATGTAATATTATCGTTACCTTCCAATGACTTATTCTGCCACATCTCTTGTTTGTAATTCTTCTGTGATGCTTTTAAATCCACTAAAATCAGTGAACCATAAACATGAAATCCACTACGGTACTGTACATATTAGAAACTATCACAGCTTATGTTTACAGTGGCAGCATTTCAACTGTAATTATTAATACAGGTGTATGATAAATAACTTATTATCCACATATATCAACCAAGAAGAAAGTGAAGTCAAATAATTTTTAAAAAACACACACATTCCAAGTGACCTATTAAACAGTTCATAAATCCTTAGAAAGTTCTTAACAAGCCATTCAGAATTTTTTTTAAAGATTCGCATCAAAATCAATTTATGCACATACTCCACCAGCAGAATATGAATAATGTCAGACCTGTGCCTCTTCAGTCATACAGATGACACTTAATAATACAACAAAAAACAATAAAAAAAAACCCACTAGTAATATCTCAATTCCTTTTAATCCATTTGCATTCAGTTTTTAGTCTTGTTATTTACATAAATTATAAAATATTAATCAAGGATCTGGATGGGTTTAGGCAGAGGCTGCTAAAATAACAACCAATGAGAATTGCCATGACACAAGTAAGGGCACTAGCTATTGAATGGTCCTTATTTTAAATGTATATAATTATAATAAAAGTCTCATACACTAAACATGTATGTATCTCTAAAGAATTTAAATTATAAGATTTTACAGACACCCATTCCTCCCCACCCGCACCCATCCCCAATCATGTTTTAGTCATAAACATGTTCTTACCTTCCAAGGAGGCAATTTTTTCAGCAGATTTCTTACATTCCCAACGTGCCTGCTCTAATTCTTCTATAATTTGAGTGTACAATAAAAATTAAATCAAAGTACTGCTAGATTCAATAAAAAAATTATATTATAGTCAGAGCCACATTTATCTAAACTAAATGACAGAGAGCGTGATAATTTAATTTAAGTTATATTACTGCATTTGCATTGTTGCTTATAAAATACAGCCAAATGTGTACGCATATTACACGTTCCTGTAAACTGTTATTATAAACTTTAGCTGTTTACATGTTAGCAAGTGTTAATTACTACCTCAACATGACCATATTGGTTTAGGACTAATAAATACTATATTGACCAAAACAAAACTTTCTGTGTGCCTGCTTTTTTAATTAGGTTTTTATGTTAGTCATTTCTAACATTATTTACTATATGAATTGTTTAATAATAGTACTAACAAATTCATCAATAAATACATTAACACATTTATCCAAGTATATTCTTAATAATGAATATTAATAATGAATATTATCATTAGCTTTTCAAAATGATAAACAAAAGACATATTCGTACATCAAAAAAGTCATTAACATATAAAAAAAACTAAATTAATTAATTAGTATTACAACTGAAAATAATAATATAAAAACAAAACAATGGCAATCTCAGATGTTAGTGGTTGCTAAAATAATTTAAAAATGACATTTGTCAAAATAAAACCCAGAAAACTTCTAATGGTGTTGAAATGTAAGAGGGTGTTTCTATGAGTGTAAACATTTCAAATAACCAAGACTGGAAGTTTTGTTTTGATATGAAAAAAAAAATATTCTCCGAATTTAATTCAAGAATTTCTTTTTTTAAGCATGCTTGTGCTAAGGCATGTACTTGAGCTATATGAGACACAGACGAGTAAGTTACAGTTTGTTTTTGTTTAACACCACCACTAAAGCATTTATTAATCATTGGCATACATTTGGCAATTCTGACTACAGAGAAAACCTGTTACTTTTTTCCATTAGCAGTAAGGTATCTTTTATATGTACTTCCCTGTTGACAGGACAGCACATACCATGGTCTCTGATATACCAGTTATGGGGCATTGGTTTGGATTGGGAAAAATTCAGTCAGAGAATGGCTCCATCAAGGAGGTTTGATCCTATGGAAAATGCATATCAGGTGAGTGTTCTACCAACTGAGCTAAATCACATCCATAACATCTTAAATCATTGCATCAGTGAATCAGGATGTTTTAACTTTCATTCCAGTGCTAAATGGTATTAATAACTGATCTGCTGTTAAAATATCCTTTACATGTTCAGAATAGTGCTAGAGTGCCTCAATCAAAACCACCTAGGCAAACATTAAAACCCCCCCACATTTTCCCCTTTCACATTCAATTACAAAAATACAGAAAAAAAAGAAAAAAAAAAAAAAAAAAAAATGCTTTGAATTAAATAAAACCAAACTCAAATGTTCCATCTGTCACTGTAACTCAAAACATTTAAATTGGATGGAGTAACAGCAAGCAAAACAGACAACCTTACCTTCTAATGTGAAACATCTTCATATAACTTTCAAATAATTGAACTTTCAACACATAAGCATACCTGCATGCTTGTTGCTTTTGTCCATATATGCCATGAATTCTACTCGTTTCTTTTCTAACTCCTCTAAAATAAGTGCATCAGAACAGAAAATGAAATCCATAAAGTAGATTTGACTCTATGAATGTCTGTTGTTTATAGTGGAATGACACTGTTTTAGACACAGCATCATATTATTTACCATTTCCACTGGCATTATTAATATCAATGATCTAGTTCTCAGGGTATGTATTGTTTTCTTTTTTCATAAAATACATTTTGAATTACTACAAATACCAATGAATTTGATACACTGAATTTGTCAAAATTTACAATTAAGTAAGAAGTTGTTATATTTTAATGGTGAAAAAAAACAAGAGAGAAGAAATTCACAAAAAACTTGGGTCAGTGCCTAGTGTTAAAACAGCAATCTTATATCTCCATCCTACAAAATAACTTTTCTAATTCAACATACAAACCCAACTACCATTTTAAAAGAAGTGTGTTTTTACTATTATCATATTTCATGGTCAACTGCCTGGATATGACAAACAAGTACATTATGTCAACACATTTTTACTACATTGTCATGCAAACAGTGACCATGTTTCACATTTTGAGAGTGAAATGGCTAATTAATACTTTTAATGTGACTTAGATTAGTGACCAACTATGAAGGATATCAATGATGTGTTGTAGAAAGAAAAAACAGTGGATAATATATTCCAAATAGTTAAATAATAAAGATATTCTTAAGAGTTTAGCTTTAATTGGCAGCTATGGGGAAAAAAATTGTTTTGTTTAACGACACCACTAGAGCACATTGATTTATTAATCATTGGCTATTGTATGTCAAACATTTGGCAATTTTGACATATTGTCTTAGAGAGGAAACCCTCTACATTTTTCCATTAGTAGCAAGGGATCTTTCATATGCACCATCCAACAGACACGATAGCACATACCACGGCCTTTGATATACCAGTCATAGTGCACTGGCTGGAATGAGAAATAGGTCAATGGGCCACACCCACATGGATCAATCCTAAACAGAACATTCATCAGAAGGACACTACCACTGGGCTACATTCCACCCCCTGACAGGTATGACTATGAGGTGACTAACATATATTATGTATGTATGTATATTTATCATGATGTATGTATCTATAGTAAATGGTATACTTGGTCTAAAGATTTTGACCCCCCCCCCCCCCCCAATTTAATTTTTTTTAAAATCCACTGCTATTTATTCAGATCAGCAGTAGCAGAAGATGGACAATAAAAACTTTTAACACAGCCACTAACATTAAACCCTTACCTTCGAGAAAAGCAATCTGTTTCTTAGACTCTGCATTCACCATCTCTAACTCGTCTAAAACAAGTGCACCATAACATTGAAATCTTCCAACTTAAAAGCCAACTAAGATATTAAACTAACATGTAGATAAACATGACAGCCTTCAACTTAAAATCCCATTTAGGATATATTAAACTAACATGTAGACAAACATGACAGCCTTCAACTTAAAATCCCATTTAGGATATATTAAACTAACACGTAGACAAATATGACAGACTTCAACCTAAAATCCCATTTAGGATATATTAAACTAACATGTAGACAAATATGACAGCCTTCAACTTAAAATCCCATTTAGGATATATTAAACTAATGTGTAAACAAATATGACAGCCTTCAAATTAAAATCCCATTTAGGATATATTAAACTAATGTGTAGACAAATATGACACCCTTCAAATTAAAATCCCGTTTGGGATATTAAAATAAAATATTAACAAATATGAAACCTCCATAATGAGGAGTACAAATTAAAACAAGATAAGATATTAAACTAAAATTAGCACTGCTGCTTGTGAAACTTCTCAAACAATTACTTGATTCATTATTTCCATAAACACTATTAATATTGGTTGAGTTTAAAGGTTTTCTTCTTTTTTTCTTTTTCAAGAAAGTGAGATTAATTTGCTTATAAATTAAATAATTAAGCATTTTTAATAGTTAACTGTAAGTGTATTACATGTATTTCATAAATTTGCACTTATATGACAAATACCAAACATATTTTAAACATTTGCATCAAAAACTAAATAATAAAAAATTCCATCAAGATATTATCAACACTTTTAAATATGAAAAACAAATCAACAAGAACACTCAACACAACTATAAACATCCTTAACTTCCATTACAGCAATGTTTTTTAAAGACATAACATCATATTTTCAAACACATCTCCAAACATTGAACAACGAAAAAAGAAAACTCAACAACATGACTAAACCATTAAGTGGAAATGTTTAAAAACAAAATCCGTAAAAACATTTACAGACATAATTATAGTCTTACCTGTCAATGACGTCATATGTAGATTAGTTCCTGACTGGGACTTTCTTAGGCTGTCTAAACATGTAAATTTACATCATTAGACTCAAAACTCACCTAGCCCAATGAATCTTGGTAACTAGTAATTTAACTGCTTGTGACACAAGCAGGGTTTTTGCCAGAGGGTAAGAACGGCAAAATTACGTACCCTATAATCTTGGAAATTAATAGATATACTGTTTAATTATTAGATACTAGTAGATGATAGTAAACAAACTGCTATTTAGAATTTGTCAAAGCACATGAAATGTAGTGTTCAAGGAAGGAAATGTTTTATTTCACGATGCACTAAACACATTTTATTTACAGTTATATGGCGTCGGACATATGGTTACGGACCACACAGATATTGAGAGAGGAAACCCGCTGTTGCCACTTCATGGACTTCACTTTTCGATTAGCAACAAGGGATCTTTTATATGCACCATCCCAAAGACAGGATACTACATACCACGGCCTTTGTTACACCAGTTGTGGAGCACTGGCTGAAACGAGAAATAGTCCAATGGGCCCACCAACTGGAATCGATCCTAGATCGATCGCGCATTAGGCGAGCGCTGTACCACTGAGCTACATCCCGCCCTTTGCAGTGTTCAGATTTAAAAACATTCAAACACATAACCACCTTATGATGTATTTTGTTTTTATTGCGTACTCTGAAATTATTTTCTGGCAGAAAGCCTGACAAGTGATTTCCTTTATTATTTTTACTGACATTATTAATGCTTAAAGGGACTATATTGAGTGTGTA
This sequence comes from Gigantopelta aegis, assembly GCF_016097555.1. NCBI lineage: Eukaryota > Metazoa > Mollusca > Gastropoda > Neomphalida > Peltospiridae > Gigantopelta > Gigantopelta aegis. Next base: position 79,635,489 of record NC_054701.1, read on the forward strand.
GCCATTTAAAAAAACATTTGGCAAATAAAATATTTTTTATTATTATTAAAATTACAATCTACTACTTACATTCTCTTACTTAGTCCCTTATTTTTGGTGGGGGGTTTTTGGTATTTTTAGTTGGCTTTTTTCTAAAAATCCATTACAAAGATTTTGTGACCTATTAACCAAGTGTAGCAACAAGAAAATTTCGAGGAATGGTGGCGATTATAGGAGTCAAGATGATAAGACCCTGATTAAACAGGTATCATTCAGAGAAACAGAAGTGAACAAAGGAACTGTTTTATTTAAAGATGTACTCAACACATTTTATTTATGGCTATATGGTGTCAAACATGGTTAAGGACCATACATATATTCAGAGGGGAAACCTGCTGTCACTTCATGAGCTACGGTATTCTTTTCAATTAGCAGCTAAGGATCTTTTATATGCACCATCCCACAGACAGGATAGTACATACCACAGCCTTTGTTACACCAGTTGTGAAGTACTGGCTGGAACGAAAAGTTAAAGTTTGTTTTGTTTTAACACACTGACTTATTAATCATCGGCTATTGGATGTCAAACATATGGTCATTTTGACACAGTCATAGAGAGGAAACCTGCTACATTTTTCCATTAGAAGCATCTCACAGACAGGATAGCACATACCATGGCTTTTGATATACCAGTTGTGGTGCACTGGCTGAAACAAGAAATATCCCAATGGGCCCACCAATGGGGATAGATCCTAAACTGGCCGTGCCATCTAACATGCACTTTACCACTGGGCTATGTCCCGCCCATGGCTGGAATGAAAAATAGCTTAATGGGTCTACCAACGGGAATCGATCCTAGATGGATCGTACATCAGGCAAGCACTGTACCACTGAGCTACATTCCACCATAGGAAGAAATGAACAAAAGTTTTTAACACGACTGTACACATTATATTCTTACCTTCTACTGACGCTAGGTGTTCTCTAGTCTTCTTTAACTCCTCTAAAACAAGGAGGTCATACGTTTTTAACACTACTGTACACATTATATTCTTACCTTCTATTGACGCTAGGTGTTCTCTAGTCTTCTTTAACTCCTCTAAAACAAGGTCATACAAACGAAAGATCTAAAAATTTCAAGCCATTTGGGTATTATATTAAAATCGTCATGCATATTTGATACCAGCTGATTTGGTATCATATTATTAACCCTTTCTACTCTGATGAGTGATTCACATTGGACCAGACAACCATAAGAGAATGAATAAAATAAATATACTGGCAATACATAGAGATGAAGGGATTAACGTTAAAATGAACTGGGGAGGGATGTCTATCCCAAGAAATATCTTTATGGTACATTTCTTTACACAATTAGCAAACACATTCATCTAAATACAGCAAGTTCTGTGTTTTATGCTTACATTTGAATCTTTTTTTGTTTGAACTTTGTATATACAATGTATTCTTCATGTACATAATAAAAATGTTGAACTATCGCTTATTCAGAAAAAGATATTTTAAGTCAACAATACCAACATAACAAAAAATTTTAAAAATAACTTTAAAATGTATATTACATACAACTTCCAATCATTTTGATTGATAAACAATTTTACACACATCTTTAACACAACTGAAAAAAACACCTCACCTTCCAAAGAGGAAATTTTTTGTTGATATTTCCTACAATCTTTATGCATTTTCTCCAATTCGTCTAAAATAAGTTAACCATAAACATGAAATCCCAATGAAAGAGATGAAAAAAAGCAAGAAATGTTTTATTTAACGATGGACTCTACACAGTTTTATTTGTAGTTATATGGCATCGGACAGAGATCATCATGACTTCAGACAAAAACAATAAACATTGCAGTGTTTTGAAACGTATGGGATTATTATGAGCAAATTATTGAGTTTTTTTTACAAATCAAAACAATTCACAGATTTTATGTTATAGTACATGCATGGAAATACATCTACGTAAATCTATGCAATCATTCACAGACACAACACACATACATACACGCATAACAAATTATCTATCAAACACACCTATCACACATACGTCCATCCATATATGCACACACATACACACACACATACATGCGCACACACACACACACACACATATAAACATACACACATACATGTGCACACGTAGATACACATGTGCACACACACACACAGACACACCACATGCATGCATACACTCATATACACAAAGGACAACTGCATACACTCAACAAGTGTGATACAGTAGTTATTATAAGATCAAGAATAAACAGATACATGAAATATTGTTTCATTCCTGACTGTAAAAAGCTTCAGACATTTCTGGTATATAAAGTACTTAAAAGAGGAGTTTTCAGATATTTCTCCAGTGGTTATATTGCAAAATATATAATTTTAACAGTCAAACCTTCCAAATAAGACCTCAAAATGAAGAAAAACAATTCCTACAGGACTGTTTAGCTCAAAGTAACTGAAGGTAAAGTCAAGTTTGTTTTATTTAACGACACCACTAGAGCACATTGATTTTTTATCTTATCATCGGCTATTGGACGTCAAACATATGGTCATTCTGACACTGGTTTTTTTTTAGAGAAAACCCCTGTCGCCACATAGGCTACTCTTTTACGACAGGCAGCAAGGGATCTTTTATTTGCGCTTCCCACGGGCATGATAGCACAAACCATGGCCTTTGTTGAACCAGTTATGGATCACTGGTCGGTGCAAGTGGTTTACACCTACCCACTGAGCCTTGCGGAGCACTCATTCAGGGTTTGGAGTCGGTATCTGGATAAAAATCCCATGCCTCGACTGGGATCCGAACACAGTACCTACCAGCCTGTAGACCGATGGCCTAACCACGACACCACCAAGGCCGGTTTTAGCTCAAAGTAACTGAAGGTGCCATAAAAAAAAAGAATCATAACATACTAGGGTCTTTTCCAGCTGTATACAAATGGCATATTACTGTCGGGGCACGTACAATTTGTATGGCATTGTCATGACATTAGTGCCTCAGACTCTATTAGAATCTTGAGTCTAGACTCTATTTTTTAGTTTTATAAGCATCAGGCTGGCTGGGGGGGGGACAACTGCCCCTGATTCCTTATCAGCCCTTTCCCAGCCCCTGCACAAGTTACATTCAGATACAGATATCCTTACCTTTTAATCCCTTATCTTTTTCCAGAGATTTGTCAACCTTCCTTAACTGTTCTAAAACAAGTGAACCGTAAAAACTAAATCTAACAAATGACTAGAATATTAAACAAAAAGATAGATTTTAGCCATAAACATGCTTGTTATCAAATAGAAATATATTGTAATATAAATTTTGTTGATCATTTCAATTCATACTGTGAATTCTGACAGAACGTTTTTTTTTTCTAGACATTTTTTTCCATTAGTCCAATGCCTGAAATTTCTTAACATTTCTCTAGTGCAATATCTAACTCACATGAATAAATCAGAATCATTGTGCATCATGAGGTCCTTAAACCTGCTAATCAAAGAAAATTAAATGGAACTGCAGTTACGTCTGAATTTGAATTACCCTTTGCATGTTTATCTGAATAACTGTTAGTATATCGTCGACGGAGAATTAACTAGGTCTACATGTATCTGCAATGTATATATGATATTGCACTGAGTACAGATAGACGTAGTTGATTCTCGGTCGATGATATGCCATGCTAGTGACCAATCCTCATAAGTGTCCATTATTTCTAGTTCCACCAACATAATGACAAAAATGTGAAAAATTAGTTAATTAATATATATATATACTATTGGTACATACATATACTTCTGAAATCACCACACATTAACCCTAACATGTAAAATTACTGAATTAAAATCCACTGGCAAATGTTTTGTTACAGAAACGAATCAACCTATGAAATCAGACAAATAACAAGCTTTAACTCAACTGTAGACATACAAATATCTTTTACCTTCCAGTGAAGTATTCATTTAAAAAATTATTTAACAACTGAATGTCATTTCTTTTTAACTAGGCTGAAATGAGCGAACCCTATATGGTTCAATAAAATCATTAATGTACATCTAGACCCAATTCCGTAAGCATTTCTTAACAAATGTTTAATTGTAACACATTGTATTATGATGAATAATTATGCTAAGATGATTTTTACTTATAAATTACTATTGACCCATGATTTATTTTACTGAATGATATTAAGCTGAATGTTGTGTAAAAAAAAAAAAAAAAAAAATATATATGTAATAATTAAAAAACCAAAAAAAACCCCTAAAAAACCCCCAACAACATTTCAATAAAAGAAATTCTTTAATCCAACAACCTCCTCACCTTCTAAAGAGGCAATTTGTTTTTGAAGTTTTTTCTTAGCATCTTTGGGAAACTTTTCTAAGATGAGTCCACCATAAATATGAAATGCATTGAAATAGTACATTTGGCAAAACAACAGACTTAGCCATTAAGCCTCTCTGTCCCCCGTCTGTCTGTATATCTGTCTGTCTGTCTGTCTGTCTTATTCACTCTCTCTCTCTCTCTCTCTCTCTTACTTTCTGACTTCTGTATTTAATTATCATAAATGAACAAAAATGTATTGAAATAAAATTTTATTATATTAAACATATCAGCAGACTAGGCTATATTATTATTATAAATCTTTTAGAGTAACATGTTACAACTGACTTCTGTATTTAACTATTAAAAAAATCAAATGAAAAGAAATTATGCTCTATTTTGCATTTCAAGTTACATATTAATTATTATGAAAAATCAATCAGTAACTATTAATACAAATAGAATATTTTAATTTTTGTTAGTAAAAAACCCAAAAAATGGTTTTATTTTTATTTCAACTGTTATGCTAAATAATTGCACAACTTGTAAACAAGCAAAGGTAACCATAACATATGTAATAAATATGACAACACTTCATAAAAGTGTTTTCATTCGTACTTCAAATTTTATTTTGAATAACTGCATAACTTGGAAACAAACAAAAATAACCATAACATTAATAACAAATGTAAAAATATTTTAATGAAACTGGTTGCTTGCTAACTGTCTTGTGACTCACAGGACCAAACACTCACAAATTCCATTAGCAGATTATTATTCAATACAGTATGAAGTAATACATGTATTTAATATTGAATATGAATAAATAACAATAACACAAGACTGAAGTACATATTACAGGTCATTATGTACATATACATATTATATAGGACTGCAAACCAATCAGCGTTCGGTTAGACAATATTTGTTTCAGTTTCACACATACGTCCATCCATATACGCACACGCACACACACCCACACCCACACACACGCACACACACAAAATGTTGTGGTCATTGCCATCAAAACAAAACAAGCTATGTTCCACCTGATATTTTCCTTGCACTCAAGACGTAGAACCTTAAACACAACTGTAAACACACATCCTTACCTTGCACACAGGTACAGGTAAGTTCCTCAATATATTTCTTACAGTCCTGACACCGCTTCTCCAATTCTTCTACAATAAGTGAACCATCAAAACAACATCCATAAAACCATTGGGATCGTATATCAACTAGAGCCTTATTTACAAAGCTTTTAGTGTTGAAATTCAACTCAAAGTCAGAGAACAGGTCTATTTCAGCTGGACTTCAGAATATACTGTCATTTTACATATTGCAAAACTGGTAGCACTAAACTGTCATTTTACATATTGCAAAACTGGTAGCACTAAACTGTCATTTTACATATTGCAAAACTTGTAGCACTGAACTGTTGATTTACATACTGCAAAACTTGTAGCACTAAACTGTCAATTTACTTATTGCAAAACTTGTAGCACTAAACTGTTGATTTACATACTGCAAAACTTGTAGCACTAAACTGTCAATTTACTTATTGCAAACCTGGTAGCACTAAACTGTCATTTTACATATTGCAAAACTTGTAGCACTAAACTGTCAATTTACATATTGCAAAACTGGTAGCACTAAACTGTCTTTTTACATATTGCAAAACTGGTAGCACTAAACTGTCATTTTACATATTGCAAAACTGGTTGCACTAAACAGTCATTTTACATATTGCAAAACTGTTTGCACTAGTCATATTACATACTGCAGAACTGGTTGCACTAAACATTCATTTTACATATTGCAAAACTGGTTGCACTAAACTGTCTTTTTACATATTGCAAAACTGGTTGCACTAAACAGTCATTTTACATATTGCAAAACTTGTATTCAGAAACAAGAAAACAATCAAACAATGAGTTGCATTTAAAATCAGACAAATTCATATTCCTTCCCTATTAAGAATGGTCTGCAGTAATAGCAATCCAACTTTCTCAGGTCCAGAATGTTAATCCAGATAAACCGACAAATAGAAAGAAAAACGTTCATCAAGTCTTTAAAAACTCAAAAACAAAGATCAATTCTGAACACAACTGTCAACATAATAGCCTTACCTTCCAACGTTGTAGTTTTTTCAAGAGAATTCTTTGAATCCTTAATGGCCTTCTTTAACTCTTCTACAAACAGTACACCATAAAAATGAAATCCATTGACAAAACTAACCAAACTGCAGACTCATTTACAAGTAGATACACCTGACAGACTGTTAACAATTACAAATATCACAGTTTTATAGAATATACAACAGTTTGTTAGAAGTTTTGTCTTTAGAAAAAAACCCATTAATAAATTGGTTTACTGACTAGTTACTATGGACTTTTGACTGTGTATATATATCATATTAAAAAAACACCACTATTTAATCCTGTCTGTTATAAAGTTATTTTCCAATGTTTTTCACATTTGGTTAAGAGTAATACTAATAGCAATAGAAATATAAGTATTATTATAAAGGTTATTTGATCTTAAATATGTAACCTTTTAATCAGTTATATTAAAGTGTATTTTTAGGCACACCCACACATGACATATGTTGTTTAGGGGTTACTAAAGTAATGAAATGACAGAACATTTTAAATAAATGTCACCAAATATTTTGTTCTAAAAAAAATTCAGTTACTATCAGCCCACTACACTGCAACCGATTTAGTTGCTGATTTGGTTGCATATAAGTGACAATTTTTTCCATTTGGTGACTTAAACATTTCATGCTATCTACACATGTAGATAAAAATACAAGTAGGCGCCATCTGGCTTCTAGATGGACAAGTTAACATAGAGGCTGGTTACTATATCTCTGAAATCACTGAAATACAATAACAACAAAAAGAAAAAAAGAGAAAAACCTTTTAACACAAATGTAAAACCACATGTATATCCTCACCTTCCAATGCAGTATTCTTGTCAATGTACATCCTAGCATCTAAAGACTCGTTCTTTAACTCTTCTACAATGGACGAACCATCAAGAAGGAAATGTTTTATTTAATGACACACTCAACACATTTCATTTACGGTTATATTTAGTCGGATATATGGTTAAGGATCACACAGATATTTAGGGAGGAAACACATTGTTGCCACTTCATGGGCTACTCTTTTCAATTAGCAGCAAGGGATCTTTTACATGCACCATCCCATAGACAGGATGGATAGCACATACCATGGTCTTTGATGTACCAGTCTTGGTGCACTGGCTGGAGTGAGAAATAGCCCAATGGGCCCACTGATGGGGATCGATCCCAAACCAACCGCGCATCAAGTGAGTGCTACGAACCATCAAATGAAATTCTTCAATACTATGCCAAAATTCAATACTAAAGTGAAAGGTAGATCCCACCACATAAATACTTATCAGAAATAACCTGTACCATATTTTTTAATAGCATTGTTAATGCATAACATCTTTCCAATTTCTTGGTAAAGCTTCTTAATAGTGTACGGGAATATATACATGTGTACGATATCTTCCACTAACATTTTGTTAATTAGCAAAAAATCAGAGATACATCTTGTGTAAAAATTACACACACATTTAATACACTGGACAAATGCAAATGCATGCTAGATAAACTTCTGCTTATGGAAAATAGGGTTAGCATTATAAAACTACTGATAACATTGTGTTCATTGTGATTTTAAATATGTTCATTATAAAAGAAAGAATTAATCAAGTCATGAGGAACTGAAATGAACAAAAACCTTCAACACAACTGCAACATTGCTTTGCCTCACCTTCTAATGAAGAAATCTTTTCCTGGTATTTCTTAGCAGCTATTTGCACACTTTCTAGTTCTTCTAAAACAAGTGCACCATAAAAATGGAATCCATAAAAAAACAATCTAGACATAGCTGTAGTTTCGTACGGCACTAAGAGAAATATCACTGCTTGTGACTACAAGACTAACTGCATTCCCAACCCCTGCAATTAAGTAGATGTCCACTGCAAAAAAACATGCCACTGAAAAAATGTATTGCCGTGGAGAATTAAAAACTCCACGGCAATCTTCATGTTGAGGCATTGTCAAAAACAATTTTAGAAAAACAAAATTCCATCTCCTAAGTTCAAGGGCCATAACTCTGTCAAAAATGGGTATATCGCCATGAAAGTTGGCCTCAGACCACAATTAATTTCGCTATATGTTTCTATATAGCCTTAGTGGCTATAACATTTTTATTAATATCAGCAGGCCCGTGAAGTTTTGTATGTACCTTTGCCTGCATGGGGGACACACACCCTGAAAAGGACAACCCCTGTTGTCCAGCTCTTTCTCCCAGCATATTGGTTTAAACAAGACACACCCTCTAAACCAGGCCGGAGTACACCCATTTTACACAAAAAGCACTACTTTTGCATGGGCCGGAATTACCACAAACAAGTCTTCAATGTCAACAAGTTACACATGTTTACAAACTACATGCTATCCCCTGTCACTTCAGTCAAACAGTTGCCACTTCATAGCTGTCTGCCATGAAATAATCACAGTCAAACAGCAGACTACTTGCGCGGTGAAACTTCCGGATTTGGACAACCAAATGGGAAGATAACTGTAATCTGAGGCCTATCAGTCCATTTTTTCCCCTAAAAACTGGCCCACACTAATGCATTCCAATGATATACATATTAAAGCAATGCTCGGTAAGTCGGTATGTCACCTTTAAACTGAGAGTATACAGAGGCTGTGTTAAAACACCTACCACAGTGCCTTGCCATGGCCAATTTTAGCAATGGAAACTTGAGGGACACCAACTTCAAAATGTAATAACTTTATCAAATTTTGGAATTTCTTCATACAATGAGCAGCTTTTTTTCTTCTACATATGTTCTATCTGCACAGTGTTGTCTTGGAAAGATTTTGAAATATTTAAAGGAAAAAAAATCAATCATTAGATTTTACTTCATTTAATTAAATATTAAACTTAAATTTAAATTTTGAAAAACAAAAAAATCTAAAACTGTAAAATTTTGCATTTTTTTAGATATGATAAGTGGAGGCTTAGTAAAGATATGGTGACTGAATTCATGATCCATTATTAGAAATGTGTCAGAGGGATGGTGAAAGTCACAAAATTGGGGCCATTTGCAACAAATGTTTACACACTAATTTCAGGGAAAATTAGACATGATAGGCCTCATATTCAATTTTGACCTGCTGTATTTACTTAATCTACTTCATTTACTGTATTAGACATGTAGCCACTTTGTAAAAGGCAAAACAGTCCATATAAAATGCATATTAATATGAATATGCCCTACAGATATTACTTAGGTATACACCATAATAGTTTTTTTGTTGACGACAACTTTGAAAATGAAGATTTTTGTCACAAAATGCTGATATAAATCCTACCAAGAGGTACTTGCACCATATTTTTCAGTTTCCAGTGATAACTGTTAACAAGTGTAGTCATGTGCCAGTGTCTGGGATACCTCAGTGTAGTATTTCTTGATTGGAAGGATGTTTGTAGTAATGACCACTGAATATGCATTATGGATTATTCTGCCATATGTATTACAAGCCAAATGTTAACCTTTTTGGCACATTTTCTGCAATAAACTTGACAAGTATACCAGCATCTGATTACTGAACACAATAAATACATTCAGACAGCATAGAATATTAGCCTATTAGATTTTCTAAGGATAAAAGACCATTTTTTTGAAAAATGACTGAAATGTGTAATTTACATAAATGTAGGTGAAATGTATTATTAGAGTACTTAATCTTGTTAAAAACTGTATACTATTTATTTAAAGTGTTTAATTACATTTAGTAGTGATATATTCATTATATTTAGATCTTCTGTCCAATTGCAATAATTGAGAAACTCTTAAAATTCAATATGTAAAAAAAATCAAAATCTCAATATTGACTAACAAAATCCAACTTTTGCTCTTTTTTACCAAATTATTAGCTCAAAACTGTTAAAAAATATTGCAACAACCTGTAGTAACATCAGAGGTCATTTTATGCTATTTTGGAGGATATTGAAATTTAAAAGTTGAAACTTTTAATTTTAATTTTTAATAAATTCAAAAAAAAAGTTTTTTAATTTAAAAATATTTAGAAAATAAATAAATTAGTTTTCATATTCCTTGTGGTATGCACAATCAGTCTGTGTAATTTCACCTCTCTGGTTATAATACTTTCATCAGAATCAAGCATTTAACCGGTGTAATGTGTGAACTATATCAGGCCTCAGACCACAATTAATTTCGCTATATGTTTCTATATAGCCTTAGTGGCTATATAACATTTTTATTAATATCAGCAGGCCCGTGAAGTTTTGTATGTACCTTTGCCTGCATGGGGGACACACACCCTGAAAAGGACAACCCCTGTTGTCCAGCTCTTTCTCCCAGCATATTGGTTTAAACAGACACACCCTCTAAACCAGGCCGGAGTACACCCATTTTACACAAAAAGCACTACTTTTGCATGGGCCGGAATTACCACAAACAAGTCTTCAATGTCAACAAGTTACACATGTTTACAAACTACATGCTATCCCCTGTCACTTCAGTCAAACAGTTGCCACTTCATAGCTGTCTGCCATGAAATAATCACAGTCAAACAGCAGACTACTTGCGCGGTGAAACTTCCGGATTTTGGACAACCAAATGGGAAGATAACTGTAATCTGAGGCCAGTTATATTATCTATAATGGTACATGATAAAGTTATATACTTAATTTCAGCTCAATATCTCTAGGCATTGTGAAAGAAACATCCGAAAACTATAAGTGGGACAGATGGACGACCAACAGAGAGACAGACAGGATGGAGATAAAACCTCTATGGTCCCCTCTGTTTGGACTGGTAGGGAACTAATAAATAACAAGCATTCTACAGGACCCAATAAATTTCATATATCCCAAGTTCATGGGCCATAACTCTTAAACATCAGTCAATCCCCATGAAAGCCAAATGTAATCTGTTACTATATCATATATGATAATGCTTTTCACAAAATTACAGCTCAATATTTGGAGGCATTGATAAAATAAAAAAAACGTCTGGAAAACTATATGTGGGACAGACAAACAGAGACAGAAGGACAAACTCTGTCGTTCATTCTGGTTGGACTAGTAGGAGACTAATATTAATAAAACCAACAGGATTAGTTAGAATATATCATTTCAAAGGAATGAAATTCAAGGAAAACATTTAACTCAACTGTAAACATAAAGTCCTTGCTTTTCAGTTCATTATTCCTCTCAGTATTTCTTATAATCCTTGGACACTTTCTCTAACTTTTCTATCTTTTCTATCTCTTCTAAAATAAGTGTACCATAAAAATGCTATTTACCAGAGGTATATTAACTTTAAAAATAGACCCAACCACAAGTTTGTTATCAGTTTTAAAAACTCCACATTGGTCTTGGATAAAATCAAACTGTATGGATATGCTATAACTATTAAATGAGAATTGAACATTTAAAAAACTATTTATGGGTTACACAAAAATAAATCCAGATCCCACATTTTGCTTTTTTGAGTAAGCCAAGAAAAACTTTAACTCAACTGTAAACATAAAAATCCTTACCTTCCAGTTCTTTATTCCTTTCAATATTTTTCTTATAATCCTTGGACCCTTTCTTTAACTCCTCTATCTCTTCTAAAATAAGTGTACCATAAAAATGCTATTTACTACAGGTATTAACTTTAAAAATGAACCCAACCACAAGTTTGTTATCAGTTTTTAAAAATCCACATTGGTCTTGAATAAAAAATCAAACTGCATGGATATTAAGTTCAAAGTTACTATAGACGCACATTGCAAGGATAATTGCATGTAACAGACTTTGTTTTTGCGTAATGCGTAATGTTTATGTATATTAGGTCCTAAATTTAATGTATCCAGAAAAGAAAAAAGTTATGCAGGGCTAGCTCTGTTACTCGCCAACTGTGAATTTTAGGAACGACTGGCAAATTTTATTTTAGTTTTGCGAAAAACATTCAAGTAATAATTGATGTTTTGTTGGAAAATAACTGGGTTTTGCTTTTTTTTAGATAATTTGGCAAAATGTTTTGCTCACCCAGAGTTAGCCCTGTTATGCAAAACCAGATTTGTCATATGACTGTTTAATATTCATTACAAATATCATTGCTAGTTATAGAATATAATGACTTTTTTCCACCCATACTTCTATATGTAGGTTCCACTATAATGTGCAGGAGAGAGAAAAACTGCATGGATGTGCTGTAACTATTTAATGAGTAATAGAAGTCTCTAAGAATTGAACTTTTATAAAACTATTTATGGGCGACATAAAAATAAATCCGGGGCTGCGTTCAGCCAGACTGAACAGAAGAATGTCCACCAGACTGGTTTGTGCGTTTCACATTAAACCAAATGGCCATGGCGGGAAGCAATTAAATAGTTTGTGAACATTAGCGAAATGTTCACTGGCTGAACTTAGGGCAGACAACTCATTTTGCTTCTTGAGTATGTAAATGCTGTCCTACATTTAATGTGTGAATGTAAAATGTGTTACATAAAACGAGATTTATGTAAGTGACGAGCAAATGAAATGATCATTCCTTCAAGTTTCAGATGTCTGTAATACCAGCAAGTTAAACATGATTAGTTGGCATATATCGTTTTAAAAGGAAAGAAATTCAAAAATAACTTTTAACTCAACTGTAAACATAAAATCCTTACCTTCCAGTTCCTTACTCCTCTCAATATATTTCTTATAATCCTTGGATCCTTTCTTTAACTTCTCTATCTCTTCTAAAATTAGTGTACCATAAAAGTGCTATTTACCAGAGGTATTAACTTTAAAAACTGACCTAACCACAAGTTTCAAAAACAAATCCAGATAACACATAAATGTCCTAAATTTAATGGACCCTTTCTGTAACTTATCTATCTCTTCTAAAATAAATGTATCATAAAAATGCTATTTACGAGAGGTATATTAACTTTAAAAATTGACCTATCCACAAGTTTTTTTAGTAGTTTTAAAAAATCCACATTGGTCTTGGATAAAATCAAACTGTATGGAAGGAAGGAAGGAAATGTGTTATTTAACGACACACTCAACACATTTTATTTACGGTTATATGGCATCAGACACATGGTTAAGGACCACACAGATATTGAGAGGAAACCTGCTGTCGCCACTTCATGGGTAAACTGTATGGATGTGCTATAACTATTTAATGAGTAATAGAGGTCTCTGAGAATTGAAGACTTACAACACTATTTATGGGTTACACAAAAACATATCCAGGTAAGATATTTTGCTTTTTGAGTAAACAGTCATCACCATGCAAAATGGTGCCCTAAATTTAATGTGTGAATGTAAAATGAGTTACATAAAAGTAGACTAGTGTAAGTAACAAGCAAATGAAATGATCGTTCCTGCAATTTTCAAATGTCTGTAATACTGGCAAGTTAAACATGATTAATTGGCATATATCCTTTCAAAAGAATGAAATTCAAGAATAACTTTTAACTCAACTGTATACATAAAATCCTTACCTTCCAGTTCATTATTCCTCTCAATATTTTTCTTATAATCCTTGGACTGTTTCTTTAACTTCTTTATCTCTTCTAAAATTAGTGTACCATAAAAATGCTATTTACTAAATGTATGAACTTTAAAAATGAACCCAACCACAAGTTTGTTATCAGTTTTAAAAAATCCACATTGGTCTTGGATAAAATCAAACTGCATGGATGTACTATAACTATTTAATGAGTAATAGATATCTCCAAGAATTGAACATTTACCAAACTATTTATGGATTACACAAAAACATATCCAGGTAAGACATTTTGATTTTTGAGTAAGCCGCCATCACTACATAAATGCTGTTATGTCCTAAATTTAATGTGTGAATGAAAAATTAATTACATAAAACCAGATTTATATTAGTGATGAGCAAATGAAATGATAATTCCTTCAAGTTTCAGATGTCTGTAATACCGGCAAGTTAAACATGATTAGTTGGCATATATCCTTTCAAAAGAATGAAATTCAAGAATAACTTTTAACTCAACTGTAAACATAAAATCCTTACCTTCCAATTCATTATTCCTCTCAATATCTTTCTTATAATCCTTTGACACTTTCTTTAACTTCTCTATCTCTTCTAAAATTAGTGTACCATAAATATGCTATTTACCAAGGTTATTTAGTGCAAAGTTAACTGAGACACAAGTTGCAAAAAGAAAACCAGGTAAAAAAAATTGTTTTTGCATAACTCGACATGACCAAGTAATATGTGAGGAAGATACATAGACATAATGACACAGATACAGACAGAGACAGAGACAGAGACAGAGACAGAGACAGACAGAGAGAAAGACAGAGAGACAGACAGAGAGAGGCTAACAATGCAAACACATTTCAGAGTTATATGGTGAAAGACAAACTAAGGACCACACAGAATTGAGTGGACCTTTCCAACTCAGAACATAAATGAGACAGAAATCAGAGAGATGCAATAAAAGAATAAAAAAACATAAATTAGTTCCAACTCAGAACGTAATATCAATACTAATTGCACAGGAATAGTTAGCAATATAACAGGAATAAAAAAAACACTTTTAACTCAAGTGTATCCTCACCTTCCAGTTCATTATTCTTCTCAATATATTTCTTGGAATCTTTCTTTAACTTCTCTATCTCTTCTAAAATAAGGGTACCATAAAAATGCTCTTTACCAAAGGTATTAAGTTCAAGTTAACTTAGCCACAAGGTTTTTTTTTATCAATTTGAAAACATTCACACTAGTCTTGGATTAAAAACAAACTGTATGGCAGTGTTGTAATTATTAATGAAGGAAATGTTTTATTTAACGAGGCACTCAACACATTTTATTTATGGTTATATGGTGTCAGACATATTTAAGGACAACACACATATTAAAAGAAGACACCTGCTGTCGCCACTCCATGGGCTACTCTTTTTGATTAGCAGCAATGGATCTTTTATATGCACCATCCCACAAACAGGATTGTACATACCACAGCCTTTGTTACACCAGCTGTAGAGCACTGGCTGGAACGAGAAATAGCCCAATGGGTCCACCGACGGGGACCGATCCTAGACCAACTGTGCATCAAGTGAACGCTTTACCACTGTGCTATGTCTCACCCCTAACTATTAATGATATCAGGAATTAAAAATTAACAACAATTTTTTTTTGTAAAAACAAATCCAGGTAACAAAATGTTTGTTTTTGCATAACTTGACATGACCATGTAAATACTGTCCTAAATTTAATGCATGAAAAAAAACCCATTTGTTTAAGACTTGAGCAACCGTAACAAATCACACTTGCAAATTTCAAAGGTTTGTAAGTTAATTCATGCCCACTTCTCATTCACTTGTTACACAAATATTTGGTATTGCTTAGAAATTCTACAGCTTATTATAGAACATTCTGACTTATTTCCACTGATGCTGCCAGTTTTCACTATAATATGAGAGAGAGAGGGGGAGGGAGAGAGAGAGAGAGAGAGAGAGAGAGAGAGAGAGAGAGAGAGAGAGAGAGAGAGAGAGAGAGAGAGAGAGAGAGAGAGAGAGAGAGAGAGAGAGAGAGACAGAGAGAGAGAGAGAGAGAGAGACAGAGAGACTGAGAGACAGACACAGACAGAGAGACAGACAGATACAGAAACAGACAGACACACAGACAGACAGCAGACAAACAGAGAAACACTTTTAAAAACATCTCTCAAACTCTGGAAGTAAGTGAAACAAAACATAAGTATAATAATACTTTTTTCAAAAAAAAATTAGCATATACATACTGTTTCGAAGGAATGAAATTTAAAAAAAACTTTTAACTCAACTGTAAACATAAAATCCTTACCTTCCAGTTCCTTATTCCTCTCAATATATTTCTTATAATCCTTTGACCCTTTCTTTAACTCTTCTATCTCTTCTAAAGTAAGTGTATGATAAAAATACTATTTACCAAAGGAAGGTTAGCCACAATTGTATCCAGTTTAAAAATCTACACTTGCCTTGGACAAAATCAAACTATATGACCACTATAGATGTGTGATCAAACTATAAGTAATACAAACTTTTAAGAGTTGAAAATTTAAATAAACAAAGTTAAAGAAAAACAAATCCAGATAATGCAGTTTGTCTCTGCAAAACTCATCATGTAAATGTCCGAAATTTAATGTGCAAATGGAAACAACCCCTGCAATTACCCACGGCAATCGGCAATGCTGTGGATGTTTTCATTCTATTTATATGTTGTATGGGGAGTTTGGAAGAAAACCACTGTTACTTATACTGTCATTGCGTATTGTGTGTTTTTGGGCTCGTCTTTTGACTGATAAACCTTCCAAGCCATCAGTACAGATCTACAAACTATTATTTTATGACTACCGTATTTACAATGTGGAACAAACCATAAATGGATTATTAATGTTAGAGATATACTTTATAGGCTTGGATTAAACAATATTTTGGATAAGCTAACTTTTAGGTCAATTACGTGGTTTAAAAACATTAGTTAAACAAAGACTCTCGGACCAGTTTTGCAGAACTGGCAAAGCGATCTTTCAAAATCTAATAAAGGTTTAACTTACAGAATATTTAAAAAGAACTTGAATTTTGAAAAGTATTTTAATATATTGGATAAAACTATATGTAATGTATTTCTTAGATTTCGTATTGCTAATCACTTTTTACTTACTGAGACAGGAAGGTGGTCCAATATTATATATGCAGAGAGAAAATGTATTTATTGTTCTACTGATGAAGTTGGTGATGAATTTCATTATTTATTTCTTTGTACAAAATTTACTGAAGAAAGATGTAAATATATTCATAAATATTATACCATTAGACCAAATATTCATAAATTTAAGCAGCTTTTTAATTGTAAAAAAATTGGCATCCTTAGAAAGCTATGTAAATTTATAACTATTATTAACAAAACTTTCTGTTCCTCCTAAGACTTCTAGTATGTACAGTATATGAATTATTTGTTTTATTGAAGCCTGTTATCTTGACGCTGATATGTATGTATATATGTGTTCCTCAAATGCCACCGAACGATGGCTTAGAGTGTAATAGAGTTCTGTTCTGTTCTGTTCTGTTCTGTTATGACCTATTTCTGCAGTTGCTCAGGGCTTCTAGAATTTTCATAAAATCCACTAGCCATGGGATCAGTGATTTAAAACATTTACTAGCCACAATTAAAAATTCACTAGTCCTACTTTAAGTTAATACAATTTTATTAATTAATATTAACAATTGGATATGTCACCTAAAGAAAGAGTTAGAGCTTAAATATACAAAAAAATTGGGGTTGGGGTGGGGGAAGGATATTCATATTTACAAAACAGACTCCAACATTTGAAAAAAAAAATTCACTAGCCATTGGGCATGGCAAAAGTAGTTATTTACTAGGCTACCATTGAATATCACTAGCCATGGGAGTGCAGTTACCATAATCTAGAAGCTCCGAGGTTGTTGGGGAACAATATGACCTATTTCCACAGTTGCTGCTAGTGTTTACTATGTTTTAGAGAAACACAGAAAGAGAGAAAGAAATAGGGGGAGAGACAGAGTGAGAGCGGGGAGTTGACAAACAGAGGGGGAGAGACAGAGAGAGAGTGTGACGGTACATGCTCTTAATTTGTTTTCGCCTGTGGCGATATTAATTGTTTTAGAAGGCCGTGTGCAGTCTCAAATTGCACTTAGCCAGGTGGGCAACTTGTTACGTAATACTTCTGCGCGACGGTCATCGAGCTGTACTTCTAATACACACCCAGCGCAGATGGGGAGGCCATGTGGCTAGTAGTTACGTAATATCTCCGGTAGTGCTGTTTATGGCCAGGGGATTGCTCGCGGTATGGCGACAGCCAGTCTGACGATCAGAGAAAAATATGCCGGCGTGGTCGTGGTGGAAACTCACATGATAAGATTCGGTGCCGCGATGTACCCCCAGGCGATATTCGATTTTATAATAAATAGCTAGGATTTGGATATATCGAGGACAACCATAGGAAGGTATCCCGGGGGAACGTTGTCCGTTTGGACTTTGGTAAATATATTATTTCTGCTCTGTTGTATAACCTTGATGTGATTGATGTGACTTTAAATAATTTAATACTGTATTATACCAATATTCTTTAGACAGTGTCTTCGGTCATCTGACGAAGTAAATCGTAGACTTTTTGTTCTAACATTATACGAGTATTTGGTAATATAAAGCTTAGCCAGTCATCCTAGAAGACCTAGGTAAACTGTAGGTTATTGTCTTTATTGTGATAGGTACCAGTATTAATTCTGTGTTACAAGGTTACTGAATGAGAGGTTAGGGTTAATTAAAAATTAACCAGTTAGGAATAGAGCTGTAATTCCTTTATTAATTAAGTTCCCCTGGAAGCGTTTCTCAATTATCACACGTGTGGGTGTTGTGTCACGGTGAAGTGATTAGCATATTGTGTAAACTAGACACCTAGAGATTAACTAATTAAGTGATCAGTTCTGGGTTGTTATTATTGTTGTTATTAATTAACTACTGCGGCTGTACATTTGTCAGCGTAGGTTAATACAGATTCCAAAGTGTATTGTGTTTTTGTTGTGTTTTCTAGTGAACTAAACGTGCTATAATAATATATACTTTATATAAGATCGTATCTCTGATCATACCTAGACGAGCCAACGCGGGTATATACTGCCTGTTACAGAGAGATCTAATAGATATACAGTTAGGAGAGATATTTGGACAATCGTGTTTCATTCAGTTACGGGTATTATAGAATCCCCGTGACAGAGAGGCTTAATAAAACAAGATACAGTGAGAGATACAGTGGGTGAGAGACAGACATACGGACAGACAGACAGACAGACAGAAAGATCAAGACACACACACAAGGAGCGATATTAATTAAAGTAACTACTTTGCACTTCTAATTATGTATTCATCGGTAAATACCAGTACCATGTCTTAAAAAGTTATCATTACAGTTCTAAGAATTCCTCCCAAAACAGTTGGTATACTTTTCGGGTCATGCTTTGAGTTATTTTCATCTTCATAGTGCTACAACACATTCACGGCAAGCTTGAAAAACCCCACATCCATTAAAACATTTGGCATTATATTGATTAAAAATTATTAGTAAAATATGTATTGGGTACCACATGTTAGACTAATTTGAAACATCAAAATATTCTTTTTATGATTTCTGGCCCCAATAATGATGGTTAAATAACTTTTTAAAATACAGTAGAATCTCACTGCGTCGAACTCAAAAGGGTCAAATACATCGCAATGTTCGATCCAAAAATGAAGTTCCGGGTTACACTTACACGATGTTCACCGAATGGATGGGTTGAACTCTTTCTTGGGCACCGACGGGGTGCAAGCCAATGGGATTTAACAGTATATTCCATTGAATCGTATAATTAAAAAAACATTGCTAACAAATCTCAAACTTTCAAAATTAGAAAAATAAGAAATCATTTAAAACAACTGTAAACATTTGTCTTTACCTTTCAATGAGGTATTCTGGTCACTAATTTTGTTAGCCTCTGCCGCCAACTGCTGTAGTTGGTCTACAAAATGTCAATCACAGAAATGCAATCTATAAATATATTAAACAAAACTGCAGACCCCACATATGTTTTTTTATCAACTAAAAGTATCACTCTCCTCACACTGGTATTGCTGAAGTATGATGCACCATAGTTTTAAAAGCTTCTTTTATTTAAGTACTATCTATTTATCTATTAAATATTATGAACTTTAGGGGCTTCAAATCCAAACCTCTAAGGCTAAAATAATTTTGTACAGCACATTTGGCTATTCATATATGTGTCTGGTAGGCTTATATTCAAACCCCTCCCACAACCCCCTCAGGTCCAGACCATGCTACATGCCTGGCCCAATTTCATTCCCTTAACTCTTCTAAAAATAAAATCCATCAAGGGAATTCAACAAAAATGCAAACCTTTAAAATCAAATGTATACCGTTCATGAACAAAACTTGACATAGAACCTAATCTTCAAGGGACAGACCCTAGTTTTTAAACGCTACAGCATATTTTTCACCATTAGAGCCATTTATGATCACTGAAATCAAACATTACTTATATTTTATTCTTTAGATTATCCATTTCTGCAGAACCGAAGTGTTTCTGGTCATCCTGGTGTTTGTAGTACCAAAAAATTTTTTTTTCATGTTTTTAAAAATGCACGTGCATCTGAGAAGTAGCAGTTATTGATTCTAGTTCTAGTCTATTTTTAAGGATATTTCCTGTTTTAACATCACAGACTCTTCTTTCACTCTATTGTAACTTTATCCAAATGAGTTACAGGTTTGTAAGTTAACTAAACATAATGTCCATTTTTTACGGGTTGAAACTAGTGTCTGCGCCTTTCAGTAGGATAAATTTCAAGAAAAAATCAAACTGTAACACAACCATGAATGTATCTGCTTACCTTCCAGTTCAACATTCTTTTCAATGTATTTTATAGCATCTCCAGAATCGGTTTTTAACTTCTCTATCTCTTCTAAAATGAGTGTACCATAAACATGTATCCATCAAGGGTGTTAAATAATTAAAAGTAGATCTAATCACAGGTAAAAATTAATGCCTGAATGAAAGTAAAACTTAATAGGTTTTTTGTTTAACAGTACCACTAGAGCACCGTAATTAATTAATCATAAGCTACTGTAAGTCAAAGGTTAATTCTGATGTTGACTTCAGAGGAAACCTGCTACATTTTCCCCATTCCAACTAACCAAAACTCTATTGATTGGAACAGAAAGGAGGTTGTTTGAATATTGGGGGCAATTTAGATTGTTGTAGCTAAGGATCTTTTATATGCACTTTCTCCCAGACAGAAAAACACATTTATGCATTTTCATATACCAGTCGTGGGGCACTAGTTGGAATGGGAAAAACCCCAATGAGCCTGCTGAGGAGGTTTTATCCTATGACTTAAGTACCACAACAGGAACATATTTGTCTAAATAGCACCTCAGCAATGATGTGCTAAAAAATATGTTGTTTTGCTTTCGCTCATCAGATACCAACACTGTAAACAAGTTTCATAAAAATGGTAAGACAGGCAAGCTAGTTTAGTATTATATATTACAAACCAACTGCAAACAAGCCACAACGCAGAAGTAAGCAGATGTCGAGACCTACTATACGTTATTTTTCTATGAATTGGGTCAGCAAGTGATCTACATCACACATAAACTTTAACGTCACAATGAACAATGAACAATGAGACGTCAGCAATGTATAGTTTAGATTTAAGTGCGTAGCTTATATTACTTGTCAGTTAATGAGTTGTTTAAATTCACAGTAATGACAGAATTGTTGATTGGACCAACAAAGGTTGAGCTGAGTGAATGGGATTGACTAGATGTGACACTGACATTTGGTACATAGGGCTGTAAAAGAAAAAGTAGCAGTTTGACGACAGACACTTGCCGCAATGTTGTTTTGGCTTCGTACACAATACCCTATCTTGCAGCAATTTCAATTCATGGCCATATTTCGTAATGGTATACTTTTAAATTACACTGCTTTGTACAAACACGGTTAGATACATTAATAATCTCTGAACAAAACATTTTTCACTTACGGTAATATTTTCTTGCATTCATAAAAAAGACGCGTTATGCACCCAGTTTATTTTATTGCAGGGAGATGCAACGTGACATCATTAAAATTAAATAAACTAATGCACCAGTCTGCACGTGCCAATATTACATTAGTTAGATATTGAGTACTTGCTATGACATGAGTAATATCTTACAATGGTGTGTAATAAAGACCTATATCTAAACATTCTGAAATGTTCCAAAGTAAATATAAAAACTACAGTAATACCAATATCTGAAAACACCCATCCTTACCTTCTAATGCAGTATTCTTTTCAATGTGTTTTTTAGTGTCAATACGAACATTCTCTAATTGCTCTACAATGAGTGGACAATAAAAATAAAATACATCAAAAGACAGAGGTAATAAAACCAAAAACTAAAATGTATACGTAACCGTAAAAATGTTTCTTAATAAGCAGCAATATTACTGATAGGAAAAGTTTTATTTAACGACGCACTCAACACATTTTAGTTATGGTTAAGAACCACACAGATATTGAGAGAGGAAACCTGCTGTCGCCACTTCATGGGCTACTCTTTTCAATTAGCAGCAAGGGATCTTTTATTTGCACCATCCCAGACAGGATAGTACATACCATGGCCTTTGTTACACCAGTTGAGGAGCACTGGTTGGAACGAGAAATAGCCCAATGGACCCACCGATGGGAATCCTAGATCGATTGCACATCAGGGCACTGTACCACTGAGCTATGTCCTTCCCCTACAGATAAAAAATCCTTCATCTAATCACATTCATTCATTCTGATGACACTATGGGTATTAGCCAAATCACAAAATGGTTTCAAATTTCATAAATTTTAGATCTTTAATACAAAATCAAGCCCAAACATACAGGAACACTGATACAACAATACTATCACTGATAAAACAACAGATATTGTCATAATAAAGCACTTAATTTGAAATTTCCACAGCTGATCCACTTAAAAATCCAAACCACCCTAAGACCAAAGAAAACAACAAAATAATAATCTAAAACGTGATGAAATGTGATAAAAATATTTATTCTATAACTTACCCATCATATCCATGTCATAAACTCATGTGATAATTTACTTTATTAACCCGGTTAATAATAGTATGCAAATTTGCAAGGTCTCGAGGTAATGTGTTGTCGTGGATGGGTTATTTGCTTACTAGCCATCAAGATCTGTGTACTTGAGCGTAACGTTTTAAAAGATTTATTTAAAATGTGTGACATCAAACTAATCTGTGCTAATCGTGATGACGTCATATCATCGATGGTGGCGACTTTAGTACTGTGATTTACTAAAAAAAATATTAAATTGTTATTTTAGAAGTGTTATAGGATAAACAGAATTCGCTACTCGTGTTTTATAATATGCAGAGCCTCGACAAATACCGGTTAACATAGACTCGGTTGATATTTTACATATTAAAAAATACTCGTGACGAATCCTCTATATCAACAGCTTGGCATAATAAATCCATATAAATGTCACATTCTTAACAGAACTGGTGAATTTGGTAATATTTCATGATTCCATATCCAACTAATTAAATAATCAACATACATAGTTTGTTTTGTTTAACGACACCACTAGAGCACACTGATTTATTAATCATCGGCTATTGGATGTCAAACATTTGGTAATTTTGACATATAGTCTTAGAGAGGAAACCCGCTACATTTTTGCATTAGTAGCAAGGGATCTTTCATACAGAGACTTACATTGAATGTTATACAACAAACAATACTTGATCAACACAGTTCTCAAACATCTTAATGGTATGAAATTGTTTATTTAACGACGCACTCAACACATTTTATTTATGGTTATATGGCGTCGGACATATGGTTAAGGACCACACAGATACTGAGGGAGGAAACCTGCTGTCGCCACTTCATGGGCTACTCTTTTCAATTGGCAGCAAGGGATCTTTTATATGCACCATCACATAGCACATACCACGGCCTCTGAAGTACCTGTCTTGGTGCACTGGATGGAGTGAGAAATAGCCTAATGGGCCAACTGACAGGGATCGATCCCAAACCGACCGAGCATCAAGCGAGCACTTTACCACTGGGCTATGTCTTAAACATCTTAAAGTCAAAGGAATAAAGAACATCAACAAAAACTGTTAACACAACTCTGAACATGCATCCTTACCTTCAAGAACTGTTGTTCTTTTAGCATGTATTTTACAATCCATAAGAGTCTGTTGTAAATGGTCTAAAATATGTGCATCATAAAGAATGTAGAGTTTGATTGAAACCAAAGAAGTTACAGTAGAATCCACTTTATTGCATATCGGTTATTTGCATATTATTCGACTGCACAGAACTGTTTAGCATTAAATCAATACAAATTATGTCGCATATTTGAATATATGTATATGATTTTGTTTAATGTTTGTGAAGGAAGTATACAATGTCATGTAAAATATAAAATAAAATCCCTCAAAGTGTAAAGTTTGAGATAAAACTGATAGGTAGTCTGATCATTTGTTGTTAAAGGCATATTGTCACAGACCACTGACCTATTTAATGGTCTAACAAAGTATTAGCTGAACAAAATAATTTTATTTGTCCCTAAATGTACTTTATTCAACCATCTTCATAACCACCATACCCCATTTATTAATGATATTTTGTAAAAATAATTGAATTATGGCAATGGTCCATAATTCAAAAACTAAAATTGCCGAGAGGGTTGACATGGATTTTACTCCATCATGGTTCAGTTAAGGTGATGCGATAGCTAGATTTGGTTTCTAACAATTAATGTAATTTTTATTTATTATCCATTTTTAGAGAAATAAGGTCCTTAAATTCGTGACAGTATGCCTTTAATTCTTGTGATAAAAGTGTATCATGAAAAGTAAAATCTCTCAAGTTATTAGCATCCACAACTAAACAAAACTAACAGACTTTAATTTGTTATTTATGAGGGGTTTTTTTTATGCAAGTGTAAAAAATTAAGCAGTTTATTTCTGGTTAGACAATAAGCAGGCTAACCTATTGACACACAGCAATGTAAAACTGTGGCGAAACACCAAAATGAATCATTGTAACATTGTAGCATTGTAGCATGTTGGTTTCCAGTTGCTATGCTAAACACAGTGCAATATTTTACACTGTACATAAAATAAAATACTTTCCATCAACACATTGCCTACCAACTTCAATGCATACTCTGTGCACAACATATCTCCTATACACATACCCCAAAAGCATTCCCTTCCCACTCCTGCAGGTTCATTATTTACCACAACACATTTTATACCCAACCCAACACAATCACCACCCACCTATTGACACACAGCAATGCAAAAATTATGGCAAAACACCAACAGGAATCATCGTAACATTGTAGCATGTTTGTTTCCATTTGCCATGCTAAACGCAGTGTAATATTTTACATTGTACATAAAATACTTTCCACCAACCCGAACACATTGCCTACCCACTCCAATACATACTCTGTACACATGCACAACATATCTCCTACACACATACCCCAAAAGCATTCCCTTCCCACTCCAGCAGGTTCATTATGTACCACAACGCATTTTATACCCACCCTAACATATTCTCTTCTCCCCACCCCAACACATCCATAACCAAACTAAACACACACAAGTTGAAAATATATTGGTATGAACTCCACTGCAACTTATAATAAATAAACACTATAAGCAATTATGCAGGTTTTCGATAAGTAAATATTTTTAAAATTTTTATTTCTGTATAGGATTAAACAAAGTGTTAACATTTTTAAAATTCCTATTGCACCCATGAAAATGGGCATTTGTTTAATAGAGGATACTCCCCGAGTGCACCAGTTGATAAAAATATGAAATCCATGGTTTGTCGAGGATTTTTATACTTTTATCAACGAGTGTTGATAAATTATGATATCACAAGACACACGGAGGGTATTCTTTTTATCATTCTTTTCATTTGCGACAATTGTAAACAATGTCAGTAATGTTGGTTGAATGTCACTATATTTGACTCATTAACTAGCAGAACGACAGTGACGTGACGTCACTAATGATAGGTTTCACGCTGAAACATACACAGTGACGTAACAAAAGAAGCGATATCTCCTAGGAGAATATCGCAGCAGATATTGCAAATTAGAGTGCCAGCGATATCTTCTACAAAAGCCTTTAATGGATGATAAATATATTTATCAACATTCCAGTAAATTGGTCCTTGTTGTAATGTGCATCGTTGCTACCTTTCTAATTTGGATGAACAGATTTTAACCACACACACTAAGCTTGGAAATTAACAGTTGATAAAAATTGAACACCTGAAAAGAAAATGCAACAGAAAAGAGAAAAAAAGAGCAAGCTCAATCCATTGCACATATTGGGAAATGTAGTAGGGAAAATGGATTAACATGCACAGCAAACTAAATGCTCGCAAGCATCTGTACTGGTTTTGAATAGAAGCCGTTTCAAAACCGTCGCTGAAGATGTCAAACAGTTGAAGTCCGAATGATGAAGATCCACAGAAACCTGTAACCTATATGTGCACTTACCTTCTAACGAGGTAATTTTTACAGAATATTTCTTAGAATCCATGCGCACCATCTCTAACTCTTCTACAAGAAAGAAGAAAATAACACATTAGTTATAAAATAAAAATTACAACAGTTACTGAAGATGTATTTCTGATCCCTAAAAATTAATGCGGTTTTTTTTACATCCCAGTTACGTTTTACACATACACATACAAAATGAAACCAAACAAGTTACAAAAGCTTATAAGATATATTTGAATGCTATCACAATTTCAAATCCAAAAATCACAATGAACCACACAAATCGAAATTCTTTGAAGTCAATATTTATTTCTTCATATTTTTTAAAGCTATTTTTCAAGATATTGAAACAGATTTGAAAAATAAGACATCGAAGCAAATGTTACCGTAGGTGGGAGAAGAGACTAGATGCAGCAATTTTCTAAATATTTTACAGTTTGTTTTTGTTTAACGACACCACTAGAGCACATTGATTTATTAATCATTGGCCATTGGATGTCAAACATATAGTAATTTTGACAGTCATCAGAGGAAACCCGCTACATTTTTTCCATTAGTAGCAAGGGATCTTTTATATGCACCATCCCACAGACAGGATAGCACATACCATGGCCTTTGATATACCAGTTGTGGGGCACTGGCCGGAACGAGAAATAGCCTAATGGACTTAAAATATTTTAATGCTGGCCTTAAATACTGTTAGCAAACTTACTTTGTAACTGTTCCACTCTGTCATTGCTTTCTTTTAACTTGTTTTCTGATGCCTTGATCTGTGCTGTAAAACAAGTGAATGTGTCTTAATTATTTTACAGGCAAAATGTGTTTTATGATTTAAAAAAAAAAAAATCTTTATTCACAGTGTCTGCGAAAAACGATTCTCAGAAAAGTGCATATTTCATACATTTACAACAGTTTAAAGTTTGTTTGTTGTTT
Source organism: Gigantopelta aegis (assembly GCF_016097555.1). Taxonomy (NCBI): domain Eukaryota; kingdom Metazoa; phylum Mollusca; class Gastropoda; order Neomphalida; family Peltospiridae; genus Gigantopelta; species Gigantopelta aegis. The sequence continues at coordinate 79,662,961 of NC_054701.1, forward strand.
AATGACACCACTAGAGCACATTGATTTATTAATCATCTGCTATTGATGTAAAAAATTTGGTAATTTCATCAGTCTTAGAGAGAAAACCCGCTACTTTCTTCTATTAGTAGCAAGTGATCTTTTATATGTACCATCCCACACAGGATAGCACATAACATGGCCTTTAATCACCAGTCGTTTTGCTGAAACGAGAAATAGCCCAATGGGCCCACCGACGGGGATCGATCCCAAACCAACCGTACATCAAGCGAGCACTTTACCACTAGGCTATGTCCCATTCTACAAATACAACAGATGCGTAAGTACAAGACTATTCTTGTTCTTGTAATCATGATGTGATGGTGTAAAGGTTTAACTGATTTAATACTTATTGTTTTTAAAAAAAAAAGTTTTAAAAAACCAGAACTAAATACAAAAGTAAAACCTTTATCAGTATTTTTCATTAATGATTAAATTGACAGATCCTAGTTTTCGAAGTGTTTCTGCTATCATGAAAAGCATTTGTTATATTTTAAAAATCGCATGTACTAAGAGAAGTAACGACTATGGAAATGAGCTCTGGTATATTTTTAAGGGTATTTCCCCCATTTCAACATCACAGACTCTCATTTCACTCTATTGTAACTTCATCTAAAAGTGTTACAGGCTTGTAGACTAACCAAACTTAGTGACCATTTTAATGGGTTGAAACTAGGGCCTGCGACTTAAGATAAAAATAAATCTATGAGGACTATTTTCAGACAGTTAAAATACAATACACTGCCACCTACTTTTGTACTTTTCTATCTGCTTCTGTGTTTCTTTCAGTTTTACTTTCAAAATGTCTGAATCATCACTTTCTCCAGAGTTCAGTGGAATTATGTCTGAAAATGATACTGTGGAAAAAAAAATCCTCATTAAAATATCTAACACAACAAATGAGACAAAAGTCTCTCTTATTATGTCCCACAAAAACATAATTACAATTAAATTATAAATCAGAGACCAAGCAATTGACAAAAGAAGGTTTTTTAATTGATTAATTAATCATCGGCTATTGGATGTCAAACATTTGGTAATTTTGACTCATAGTCAGAGGAAACCCGCTACATTTTTCCATTAACAGCAAGGAATCTTTTATATGCACTTTCCCAGACAGGAAAGCATATACCATGGCCTTTGTCCAGTTGTGGTGCACTGGTTGGAACGAGAAAAAACCCAATCAGTTGAATGTATCCACCGAGGTGGTTCGATCCTACGACGCAAGCACCTCAAACGAGCACTCAACCGACTGAGCTAACTCCCGCCCTGGACAACAGAAAGGAACTCCTTTCCTTTACTCCATTTTATTCTTGCACTTGGAAGTCCATACAACCTGTGCTGAACAACCACCTCAGCTAGCTGCATTTATCTGTCCAGGGGCCTAATTCACAAAGCTCTCTTAGGCTCTGCTAGACAACGAACCATCCTCTTTGCAAGTCTTTTTACATTACACTGAGAGATCGCAAAGTTCCAAGAGTTCAGTGAATTAGGTGTTTGGGGCCTAATTCACAAAGGTTTCTTAGGCTCTGCTAAACAACTAAGCATCCTGTTTGCAATTCTTTTAGCATTGCACTGCGAGATCGCAAAGTTCTGAGAGTTTAGTGAATCAGGTCCCTAGACAGTGGGATAATGACTAGCTGTACTTGTGAGAAAAGTCAATGTAGTGGTCTTGAAACTGATCAACTTGAGGTATGTTCAGGAATATTAACTGAATGTGACACAATAGAAGACAGTGATACCAGACAAACTGCTCATGAGCGCTCACCTTTCTGAACACACTACAGGTTATATCACAGGACCTGTCAGCCTGCAGACCAATGACGTAATCACATAAACTGAAGCTGTAAAAAGAGGCATTCCCTGTCATGTACAGAACTCTCTGGTGAAGTCAGAGGTTGTGCCCACGACAGGTGTGCTTGGACAGTTCTTTGATGGAAGCATGCCAAAAATTACCCACAAGAGGCATTCAAGTAAAAAAGATTTATCACACATAACAGGGGTTCTAGAATATTTTTAAAATTCACTTGCCACAGGGCCAGTGGATTTGAAAATTCACTGGCCATGGTGAAAAATTCACTTGCCCAATTTTTACTGTTAATAAAACAAAAAAACAGTAAATTAAAATAATTAACTTTTTAAATGTCCATTTTTCATACTGAGATCATGTTTAGTCAATTTGTCAATTTACACAACAGATAGGCTCATTGGGCATGCTTTATGGTTTGTTTAGAAAAATATGCAAATAATTTTCATCAGTTTAGAATAAAGTTACTGTACCTATTAAAATTTTAAAATAATTGTTTCCACTAAAACCACCGAAGTTATAAAAAATAATCCATGTTACCGACATATTGCAACAATTAACAGCATTATTTATTTACTTATGAATGGGAACTCACCCCCATCCCCAACCCCTCAAAAAAACAAAAAGAGAAAAAGAAACAATTAAGAACCTTTATTAGCATAAAGTGTACATGTATTGCAGTTTCAGGCTTACCCCCCCCCCTCCCCCCAACATACACACACACCATATTAATAATTTTTCAATTTGGGTACTTTGTTAAATTTATCTATTTCATGATACTGTGTTCCTAAGCTTTTTAAAAACCTTTTTTGCAATTTAAGTCATATTTTATAAATTAAATTAATAATTTACATGTTTAAAGTATTTGTAAATAGCGGCATGTAACCTTTAAAACTAATAAAAGACTGGTTACCGTTTTGCATATTATTAGTATTAGAGTAACAAATCTTTGGATTCCAGTGTCAAAAACAAAATGGCGGCAAAAGAATGAACTTTTGTTTTTCCAATGTTTACATTTTATAACTTTAATAAAGTTATATCAATAGGTATATTGATGTCATGGATGGGTCAGAGATTACTGGTGGCCAACTATTTGTTAGTAAAATATTGCATGTGATAGTAAATCCAAAGAAGTGACTTGTAGATGTTTATTTTGTTTTTGTATGATCGTAGGACGTAGCGTTGTATATATATATATATATTTTTTTTTTTTTTTTTACCACTTGCCATCGGGATTACACAAAATAACTTTTACTGGCCCGAATCCAAAAAACACTGGCCTCGGGCATCGGGCCACCGTATTCTAGAAGGCCTGCATAAGCAAACTTAATAAATTGGTGCAAAGAAGGTAGCAAAGCTATCAATATGAACCAAACTCTGTTTACATTTAAGCCTTTTTCTTTAGAATATGAGGTAGTTTGCACTGAATAATTTTACTTTAAAAAAAATTCTTACCACCCTCTTCATCTTCATTCATAATCATTGACGCCATTTTTGCTAAAAGCGGAAAAGAAGCAAATAAAAGAAGGAAGGGATAAATAAAACAGCAAACAAATGAAAGTTTAAAAAGCAGCTCATTTCTTACTGCTTGTCGAAAACTTGGGTACACTGGATTTTGAAGGAACTATTCTTGCTATCACATAAAAAAAAAAAGTAATTGCTGTTTAAATCGGCATCCCGTAACACAACATAATCAGTTATTATTAAGCCTACTGTACACGACAGCTGCCAGTTGAGCAAAACGTTACATTTTTTTCACTTGTTAGTTCTTATCAATCACACCACACATGATAAGTGCTGAGCTAATTTGCTTAAAACTATCACAATGTCATTCTAACGTAATTTTTGCATTTCCATTTATCATTTGGAAAATTCAGTTCAGCTGATTGCTTATTTGTAGCCAAAAATATCAAACATGACAGGTATTTTTCCTCACGACCATGCAAGGTGAAAAACTTAATAAAAATCGTTTGCACACGAAAGCTATTCACTGAGCAAAATGTCTCTTGTGTGCATTATGCTTTAGGTGTCAAGCCTTCAAGAGTTCTGTAAACAAAATGTTTTAATTATTTTTAATCCACCCACTCACCTTTTATTCCAGCTGACTGCTGTTTTGCTATATCATTGTCTGCTTGTAATGCTTCGATCTGTGACAAACAGAAATAATAAATATTTTTAAAATGATAATTTGCATCTGGATACCCAATTCAATCAAACTTCAAGCATATCTACCCTGGTCTAAAACGTTGCAGCCTAAAAAGTTAAAATTTGTTTTGTTTAATGATACGACTAGAGCACAGTGGTTTATTAATCATCGGTTACTGGATGTCAATAATTTGGTAATTTTGTCATATAGTCCGAGAAGAAACCTGCTACATTTTTTTGTTAGTAGCAAGGGATCTTTTACATGCACTTTCCCACAGACAGGACAAAATATATCACAGTATTTGATATGTCAGTCATTGTGCATTGGTTGGGATGGGGAAAACCCATCAGAATGTGGATCCACTGAGGTGATTTGATCCTACGACACAAGCACCTCAAGTGAGCACTTTACCTACTGAGCTAGATCCCGCCCTATTTTGATCTGACATTAAGTGCAAGAATGTCTTTACAAGAATGTACCCAGGATTCCCCCACCCAACTAACTCTTTTAACTTATGAGAAGTCAGTCATAAGTTAACATAATATTATATTCATGGTTTAAACATAATTTGTTACTATATTACAATGGTCAGCTGATCTTTTTTTTTAAATAAGAAAAACTGTGCTGTAACCCAATAAAAAAAAAACCCCACCCAAACTAATTCTTTTTCAACTTTTATTTTTATTTTTTTTATTTAAATTTTTATTTTTAATAAACAGATTTTAAATGAAGAATAAAATGTTTCCTAAATTACTTGAAAAGTTAAAAGTTTGTTTTGTTTCACTGGAGTAAATTGATTTAGTTAACTCGGCTATTGGATGTCAAACATGTAATAAATCCCCAAATTATTTATAGTCATAACTGGCTCAGGTTACAGAAAATAATATTTTATTAAATGTTTTATTAGATGTATATTTTACTCAGCAATTTTATAAGTACATTACCTTCGCAGATAATCCGCGACCTTCTGAAACCATTTCATCTATCTTCGACAGCAGCTCCTGTTTCTCTTTGTTACATTCTTCAATTTCATCAGCATGCTTCAGCTCAGCTTCCTGGTATAATGAAAAGTTTGTTTCAAGTACAGTCAAATCAGCATTGTAGCACAGATCCAGTACATACAAGATTTATGTTGATAACCATGTCCTGATTTATCTTGTTTTGTCATCCACACCTGCTACTGCCATAAGTTACCTGTCATACGCAGGTGTAAATGTGTGGAAGCAAGGGTTGACTTACTGATTTCAATGCAATCAAATTTGATGGACATGAATTAAAACAGGAGTGGAGTGAAAAAAAGTATAAATCTTATTTCAGGCTTATTCAGTTAATCATTGCAACTCGTAATCACCAGCAAGTTTTATGAATGTTGCTATAATATATACACATTTCACTTGTTCATATATTGTAAAATAATATAAGATTCAAACATGATTGTGAAAAACCTTAACTTTTATATAATTTTTTGTTAAAACTATTTGTTATTGAGGTCCTGCTCTTTGTGATATGCATGGACTGCACAAGCTTTTAAACAAAGCACAAGGATTAACATGGTGTAATGTTTTATGATTGCTTACATCTGTGTCTCTAAGTAAAATAATTGTTTGTATTTTGTGGAAATGTTACACTGCTGACTGATCGAGTTACATGGTTTTTTTATTACACACAGAATAATAGGATTTGGCACAAATGAATTGGCTCAATCACAGTACCAGTGAGATGACATACCACCAGTTTGTCCTGCAAGTCTTGAATTTCCTGCAGTTTGTCTTGATACTTTTTGGCCAGTTCCTGCAATTCCTCCTGGTTCTTTTCACAGCCATCCTTGAGGTGAGTACACTCACTCTCTGTGTTCGTTAGGGAACGCTGAAATATTCATACATACATAATAAATATAGCTATGACACTCTTCCTCGGCTTCTAGATTATGGTAGCCCCACTCTCATAGCTAGTGATATTCAAGGTTGGGCTAGTAAATAACTACTACTGCCATGCCCGACAGCTAGTGAATTGTTTTTGAGTCAAATGCTACAGTTAAGTATATCTGTAAATACGAATATCCTGACCCCACCATAACCCCCAATGTTAGTGTTTTCAAGTTCTATCTTCCTTTTTAGGTGACATATCCAATTATTACTACTATTTAATCAAATTGTATTAACTTAAAGTAAAGTAGGGCTAGTGAATTTTTAATCGTGCTAGCACATTTTTTAAATCACTGATCCTATGGTTAGTGGATTTTATAAAAATTCTAGAAGCCCTGCTCTTCATGTGTGTAATAGAATGTTTTATTACACACCAGTGTAAGATATTGCTCATGTCATAACAATCACTCAATATCTAACTAGTGTAATATTGGCGTGACTTGAGCGTGACGTAGATCACTTGCTGACCCAATTCATAGAAAAATAACGTGTAGTAGGCCCCGACATCTGCTTACTTCTGTGTTGTGGCTTGTTTGCAGTTGGTTTGTAATATATAATACTAAATGAGCTTGCCTGTCATACCATTTTTATGAAAAGAGTGAACAGTTTTGGTATCTGACGAGCGAAAGCGAGTCAGATACCAAAACTGTTCACCCATTTCATAAAAATGGTATGACAAGCAAGCTTCTTTAGTATTCTATATGCAATATTCATACATACATAATAAACCACTATTACACTCTCTATGTGGGTAAGAGAATGTTGTAATATTCATACATACATAATAATTAGAGATTATTATACAAGCTTGTAATGTCATACTGATTTTACAAAATAAGTGTCAGGATTTTTGTACTGCCAGAGCAAGAGCAAGGATAATGGGATTCAAAATGAATAATTTAAATAAAATTATGGAAAACTAAATTAATGTTTGCATTTCTTTGTTCTTCAGTATAGCAATGCCTGTATTAGATCTTTCGATTTTATCTTGGCAAGAAAAAAGAATAAGACCTGGTAATTAGTAAAAGCAGTTTTTGTGTCTGCAATGAGTCTTTTATTAACTGACTGATTGACTGACTGACTGACAGGTTGACTGATTGAATGCCTGGTTGACTGACTGACTGACTGACTGACCGACTGATTGATTGCCTGGTTGATTGGTTGACTGACTGACTGACTGACTGACTGCCTGGTTGACTAGTTGACTGATTGATTGCCTGGTTGATTGGTTGACTGACTGGTTGACTGACTGATTATTTTGTTGTTGATTGATTAAAAACATATTTTACAATATAAGAACAAAAGGATCAGGCACAAGTTTACTCACGAAGCCCTCTCATTTTTCTTTTTTCTTTTTCCCTTAAAAGTTCTGTATCCTGGCAGTTCATGCAAATGAGTCACATACCCTGTTGTTTACCTGTAGTTTGATAGAAGTAGAAGTACACAATACTTACTTCCAGATCGGTTAACTTTGTCACAGCCTCTATCTTCTCTTGCAATACACGCCGCAAAGATTCCTGAAACAAGCAAAATCATTATTTCTGTGTTTAGCATAAACAGGTATAGTCCTTGAATAAATTCCCATTAAAGTCAAACTTGATCTGGCCATAACTCGGTCAAAAATGGGTAAATCCTGATGAAAGTCAAACTTAATCTATAACTTTATATTATAAACTTATACAAACAAGAAAAATCAGGTCAACATCTTGAGGCATTGTAAAAAAAAGGACTTGCTTCATTATGTGGGACAGACAGACGGAGAGGATGGAGCCAAAGACCAATTTGGGACTAATACATGTAAAGTGTATTTTACCGGGCACCACTGGCGGAAATGAAACACCTATATCTTGCTATTAGACTTCATTGGGGAAGAGACAAACACTTGATAAGATGTAACCCAAGTATTTTATTAACTTAAGTTTTAAAATTAAAAATGAGTCAGGCATATTTTTATAATAAGTCTGACTGTGATACCTTTGCAGTAGTTTCATATGATAACTTGTCTTTTTGGAGACTTTCTATTTCTTGTCTCAAAGCATCTTCTGAATGATTCTGAAAGAAAACCAATATATCACACTTTAACTGTCTGTAATTTTAATCACACAAAAAGTGACGTGCAAAAACAACTTTAAAAACTGTTTCCTCAACTATCAATTTAAATCAAATCACAGACATCATGGTGAAAAGAAATTGAGGGGAGTGATTAATTTCTCATCTAACTAAGATCACAGGGAGCCATTTAACATATTTACGTTATTGAGCATTGCTATTTAATCCTTTTGCAGTATTACTTTTTTTAACTTACATGCTAAAGAGAGCTAAAAACCTAACCACAACAACAAACTAACTAACCAAAATAACAACAACAAAAAAACCCAAACCTTTGAGTACGTATGAAGCTGATTTTCAAGAACTTCAAGACGAGACAAAAGTTTATCTTCATCTATGAGTGCCTGGAAATAAACATAAAACTCATTATTAAACTTATTATTAACTCTGTAGAATAAATATTAAACCAAAATCATTACAAAACCAATATTTACCAACCTTCATTACGAAACCAATCTACAGAACACATATTTACCAGCTACAAAAAAACCTAACACTATTATGATTAAGGACTAGCAGTGTCATAAATAGTTTTTAACCCTTTCAATTTTGAAAATCTGTTTGGACCAGACAACCTCAATAGAACTTTTTGTTTCTGCAAGAGGGTAAAATGGGTATGGTGCCATACCCATCGCCATACCGAAAACATTTTGCTTCTTTTTTTTTTAAACAAAATTAATGACTCTTATCATTACTGTATGATTTCCTTAACCTTAACCCTAAACGTAACCCATTTTCTTTCTTTCTGGGGGCGGCCCCCCATACCCCCTGTTGACTGTGGTTGCATTCAATTCCATAGTGCCATACCAAAACATTTCTTTCTGGCAGAAACACTGAGAATGAATAGTGTAATGAAACAATATAGTATGGAATGGTTAACTAAGACCATCATTTAGTACCACTTTAAGTTGGTCAGTAATTTAAATTATTTCTTGTTCCAGACTAGTATTACACTGTTAAAATTAGAGATAAAAGTGGGTTATGAACAAAAAATCCAGACATTTTATTATTGATGGTTGGGTACCGAGATTAGCCCTAGGGTTGCATAATTGTCTAAATGGCAGCATCCATTCAGAACGTATGCAAAGTATCAACCAAAACTATATTGTAAGTTTTGGATGGGGAACCAGGGCCCGAAACTCACCCAAAAATATGGTGGCCTATTTTCAGTGGAACAGTGGAAAACCTGGAAACACTGTACAGACTATTGAAAATCCAGAATTCTGAATAAATCCAGAAAACTTTCTAAACCGAAAAAGTAATGAAGGAGTATGACAAAGAAATTGTGTTTAGGAAAAAATATAGTAAGGTGGATTATTATTACAGCAAACAATTTGTTTTTTAAAGGTAGGCCTTATGATTTCCATGAAAAAAATGACCAATCAAAGTGAACAAGATGAAGACCAAATTGTGAAGATACTCCACCTGCCAACCGCCTTCTGAAGATTCTTGAGTGCTCTGCACCAGTTTCTGAAGAATTGCCAGTTTCTGCTGCAGCATGGTTTCTCGATGTAAGGCTTCCTGTAAACAGAGTGCAGCAATGTATTAACAACGGTAGTTATACGACTTAATATAGATATTTTGGGATTCCATCTTATGTTATGCTATCGACCCAAAACAGGGGCGGGATTCAGCGCAGTCGGTTGAGTCCTCGCTTGAGGTGCTTACATCGCAGGATCAAACCATCTCGGTAGATCCATTCAACTGATTATTTTTCTCGTTCCATCCAGTGGTTTTATATATATATATATATATATATATATATATATATATATATATATACACATATATATATATATATATTACTTCACTTTTTAACTGGAATGGGAAAGCTTAATCTTAATCTGACAGCTATTTGATAATAAATCTGATCGTTTTACCAACAATGAAAATCACAAATATTGGGATATGAATAGTTGTTCATTTTTCTTTAATTCTGGTAAAAAAAACCCACTGTTATCGGGAATAAGAGACATAAATACTGGACAGCTGGCTACAAATGCCCACAAGAAGACGCAACTTTTAAAAAAAAATTGCCTAATTTTAATCAACATTAACTTATCAAAAATATCATTTAAATTATAAAAACCCACAAAAATAATACTTATCAATTCAAAAATGAACTTTATTTTATGTATTTATAAAACATTTAAGTGAATATATGTGAGTAAAAATTATAAACTTGGTGTTATCAATCAAAAGTTAATCCAGTAGTCTAAAGGTTAAGTACAACAAACCTGCAGAAACTGAGCCAACTGGTAGAGATCTTGAGACTGTATAGTAATCCCGGGTTGAATTGGAGTATTTAGAAATGGGCTGAAAACATTAAAAAAGTAAAATTAGGAATTATTGCTGTATTGTGTAGCAAATTCAAAGAAAAAAACAACATGAAAGAAATATTATTAGAGAAGAAACTCACAATTTACAGATATTAACAGGTAGCATTCATAAAAAAATAAAATAGGCTGTCATGAGTGTTCAATCCCAATTTCAGAAAATTAGTTCTAGTTTAATCAACCAGTAAAAAGGTGCCACAAAGCTGTGTTAGAAACACAGTCTAGCACACGTCCCCTCTCTGGTCAATGGTCTCGTCATTTAGGAGGTCTACAGACATTGCTACCTGTCCATTGCATCATTTTCTAAGCAAAGATAGTATCTGATGTCACATAATATGTAATGCTGCATGTATTCCTTTTAGTGATGTAATATATATCAGCTGAGAGAAGGAGTGATGTCACAGTGCAAAAAAAAAATATGCAGTTGATTTTATAATAATTATACTAAAATTATAAGTATGATTGAACTAGAAAATATTTCTGGCACTCGTCCTTTTGTAGCTGGACACTGATTTTTGTGATACTTGTCTCAAGAAAATTCAATCCTTGGAGCTCATGTCAGAAAAGCCATCTACAAAAGGATGAAGAAAGAAGGGAATGTTTTATTTAACGACGCACTCAACACATTTTATTTACGGTTATATGGCGTCGCACATATGGTTAAAGACCACACAAATATTGAGGGAGGAAAGCCACTTTCGCCAATTCATGGGCTACTCTTTTTGATTAGCAACAAGGGATCTTTGGTATGCACCATCCCATAGACAGGATAGCACATACCACGGCCTTTAATGTACCAGTCATGGTGCACTGGCTGGAGCAAGAAATAACCCAATGGGCCCACTGATGGGGATCGATCCCAAACCGACCGTACATCAAGTGAGCTCTTTACCACTGGGCTACATTCTGCCCCTACGAAAGGATGAGTGCCAGAAACTATTAATCTGGTTCTGGTGTTGAAGCATCATCTAAAAAGTAAAGCCTTAATAAATGCTGACAACAAAGTAATACTTTAATACCAGAATGAATGAATGAGTCACTGGGAACAATTCAGTCTTGCGTCAGGATTTGCTATGCAATTTAAAAAAATCACAACACAATTCTAAAACATTATAAAGCAGTTGCTACTCAATTTTCAACTATTAATAAATTAATTAATGTTGTTTTAAAATCAAAATTTAAAACACAAACTGTTCTTGAAATGAATGAACAAACAAATGAATGAACAAACAGAATGAATGAATAAATTAACAGAACAAACAAACGGTTTAATGCCACCACAGCATGAAAAAACACACTGGCTATTGTGTACCAAAGGTAAACATATGAAAAACAGGAACATGTAGGCTTCCTGTTACAGTCAACGTCCCTAACTATGTTATGCTTCCAACTCCATTACGTTTGTTTTCTCGTGCACGGTTCGAGCAATCAACATCCGATGTGTTGTCGTCTGCTTGTCGTTCATTTGTGATGTTTTTCTTCAAACTTCATGAACATTTTCATTAACAATAAAGTTCAAACAAGTAAGTATATTAATACAAAACTTTACAAACTCATGTACAGTTCAGTATCTTGAGGCATTGTGGAGAAAAAAAAAGTCTGGAAAACTATATGTGGGACAGATGGACAGACAGACAGACAGACAGACAGACAGACAGAAGGATGGAGATGAAACATATATAGTCTCCTCCGGTTGGACCAGTAGGGGATTAATAATTCTATTTGGTAGAGAAAAGATTTCCAAAGGTTCATGACATCAGTTAACCCACTGTATCATTGTTCATGTACAAGACACAAATTTAACCACTGACTTAGCCCCAGTTCTGTTTTCCCACCAAATGAAAGACCAAGTCATATGACCCATATGAAAAGTACTAGATGGCCATACCATATACCATACACATGAATGATGTTCCTCGATACTGGCTTATCTACTGTATACTGTGTTTATTGGTGATGTTGATTATAGAATGTATATTGATGCACACAACCCCTGCAATTGCTCACGACAATTGGCAATGCCGTGGAGACTGTTGTGGAGTTTTTAATTTTCCAAAGCACATTTTTACCGAAGCTTAGCTGAATGTGGGTGCTGTTGGGGTTTTTTCTGTAGTGTGTGTATTAGTGATTAATATCTGGATTTTTTTTAATCAAGGAACTCAAAAAAGATCGATGTAAATGTATTTAACATCAAACATAACCCTCACAGACCTTCTAAGTTATTTCACTGGCCAAACGAAGAAGACACTTGTTGGATTAGTGAAGGGGACATCTTCTGTATCATTGATACACCTTCTATTGCATCTTCTCGACGGATGTACTCTCTGAGTAAAAAGGATGATGCTAGAATTGCAAGACTATGGGGGAAGTATGTAACCGAATGATTCTGTGACTGCTGAACTGGTGAGAAGGCAATAAGGGAAGTAGTTTGATATCATATGATCATAGCATGTAGGCATACAATGTATTACTCGGTGTTCAAGAGAGATGGTGATTCCTAGCATCAGGAATTGGTCATTCAGGTTTACTTCAGTATAGCTAATCAGACGTTAATGGCAGAAAAGGTGTTATTTTCATGGACATGCAATTTTTGAATGTGTATTGCTGCTAAACAAAGAATATTACACCTCTGAAACTTTTATGTTTTAGTTAAAATGTGGGAGATTAAATTGCAAGAAAGGTCATCTCAAGGTCACATAATCCACAAGGTCAATTTCAAGGTCATAACAAAGGTCAAAAGGTGTACCCCAACATTAATGGCAGATTTGGAACCCTTGTCAAATTACCTTTCCAACAATACCAATTTTATGAAGATTGGCCCAGTAGTTCCTGAGATATGAGGGTTCAAAGGTTGGCAGCCACGCCCATTTTAGCCAAAAATCTCAAAATTGGGGGGGGGGGGCATATCTCCCACACCACTGGTCCGATTTTGAATTTAGTGCTGTGGGATCCCAATCAACAAGTATACCAAGTTTCATAAAAATCTGAGACGGTCAGTTTTAACCCATTGGGTGATTTGACACAGAATGACCCCATAGGATTGTTGTGGTATTAGAGCGGGAACCTTTGACTACTCTTTGGTGGGCAGCAATTAAAAGAAAATTACATAGTTTGGTCTCTGACTGTAATGAAAGCGTATAATTGTCCGTATGTCCGTCTAGCTCTCTTACTCAAGACACAACCAATCCAGGTATGTACATGTCAAGTTAACAGGTACCGGTATGTAACTTAAAAGACTAATATCTAGTAATTATAAATAGTTACTGAAGTTATTCCATTTGTAAAATACTCACTCTGCTCGTAGTGCTAAAGTATCACGCCTCCTAAAGCAGACAATTGTAAAGAAAATGTGAATCCAGACCATGAGTAAAAAGAGAGAAAGAAAAATGATGATGAGAAAGAAAAACAAAACATATAAACTTGGAAGATATACGCTAATAAGCTAATTAACTGGATGATGTGGATGGATGGATGGATGGATGGATGGATGGATGATGTGGATGGATGGATGGATGGATGGATGGATGGATGGATGGATGGATGGACGGACAGATGGATAAAAGGATATATAAATTATAAAGACAGTTGACTGATGAATGAATAAATGGGATGGGATGGATGGATAGATGGATGAATGGGTGGATGGGTGGATGGATGGGTGGATGGATGGATGGATAGATGAATGGATGGGTGGATGGATGAATGGATGGATGGATGGATGGATGATGGACGGACGGACGGATGGACTAAAAGCCATATTTTAAAAATGTTTCGAGGAAGCATATCAAATACTGGAACTACTAAGATGGGTGATAAACCTCTCATGTATCTGAGAATGAAGCTCTGCTAACCTCATAACAATCAAATTACAAATTGTTGACATTTTGTTGTTCCATACATATGTGCAGACAGATGTAGATGAAATGAATGGATGGATAAGTGGATGGATGGATAGATGGATGAATGAATAGATGGATAGATAGATATTGGGTGACTGTTTGGAAAGATGGATGGATGAATGGATTAAATTTCTGGATGGATGGATGGGTGGATGGATGAAAGGATGGTAGATGGATGAGTGAGTGAGTGGATGGGTATGGGTTTGGGTGGGTAGGTGGATATTAGGTGGGTGGTTGGGCGAATGGAATTTCTGGATGGATGGATGAATGGATAGAAGGAAGGATGTGCAGATGGAAAGATAGGCCTATGTTGGTTTATAACACTATAATTTATTTGCTGAATACTCACTCTCTAGTGCGACTAAACCAGACATGAATCCAGACCATGATGAGAATTGTGAAAAGTGAGAGAAAAAAATTAATAAAAACATTTTTTTAAATAAATAAAATAAAATATAAGCTATGAAAAAACATGAAAAATATATTATAATCAATTTGGGTTTGTTTTTATTTGTGTATACTTTTGTCCATCCAAACATATTTTGTTGCTATGTATTTGAAAATGTGACTTGATACCCAAGACATTGACTTGATGATATTTAGTGTTATTTCAAATCAACTCAGAATTTTTATCTGACTTTCAAAATATGGAACTATCTTTGTTCAAATAGTAATTTTTAAATTCTAAAATTCAAATTGGAGATGTTTCACCTCAAAATTATGACTGTTAAACATCTTATTTTTGTCTTGAAGAACGATGTCAAGTACTGGAAATTTGTGTTGAAAACTCTGATTTATTTAAGAATCAAGCTTTAGTAAACTAGGTGGATGGATGGCTGGAAAGATGGATAGATAAATGAATGAATGAACAGATGCCTGGATGGCTGGACAGCTGGATAACATGAATGAATGAATGAATGAATGAATGAATGAATGAATGAATGAATGGACAGATGCTTGGATGGATGGACAGCTGGATAACAAACTGTTAAATGGCACTAATTTTTTAAGCAGGGTTTAAGCTCTCTCACCAAATTGCCCAATGTGAACTGAAGTTGAAGTTAGCAAATCTATTTTATTACAAATTCACTAAAAAATTATTTTAAAATCGTCAATCGTTTATAGATCTTATGCACTGCCATTTTTGCTGTTTGTCTAAATGAACTTGAATTTGGTGACAGATTTTCTGATTATTTGATTTGATTTATTCTAATCCCTGTTTTAAGTGTAACATGATTATCAGTGAAGAACTACAGTTTATGAATATCAATAAGCGATAATCTTCAACTTGTTTCAAAATCCAGAACATGGTAGTAAGCATAGCCATGATATTTACAAGGTAGTATAAATTAAAACAGTTTGATAAAGTTAGAATTACATCAAATTTAAGAAATTATGATTGAAATTTCTGAAGTTGTACAAAAAGAACCGATTCAAGTGATACACAAATGATTTAAAATCTGATTTATCTAGAGTAAAATTAAGAAAATTCTGTCACTGAGAAAACTTTTTATATTTTCAGCCATCTACATTAAAGGGACACACCCTAGTTACGGCTAGTTGTTAACCATTACGGCGTTGTTTTTCGCTTTAAACCCATTTTTTCACAAATAAAATTGCACTTTACTTACCGTTTATTATTTAGAATATACATTTCCATTCACCTGAAGTGTTTTTTGGTAATCCTGGTAATTCTGGTGTTTGTAATACCACAAAATGCATTTTTCTTATTTCTGAAAAACGGACGCACGTTTGAGAAAAAAACGTTGAGCAGACAAGGTCTAATCTATTTTTAGACGGGATATTTCCATTTCAATGTCACAGACATTGGTATACCACGTGACCATTATCATTTTGGTTCGGTTTGTTTTCTCGTGCACGGTTCGCGCAATCAACATCCGATTTGTTGTTGTTCATTTGTGAGATTTTTCTTCACAGTTCGTGAACATTTTCAGTAACAATAAAGTTCAGACAAGTAAGTATCTCAATACAAAACGTTACAAACCCTTAAAACCAATAATTTTTCTAAGTCCTACGATATCTGGAGAGAGGATACAACCAGGACAGAACAGCTGGAACATGTCCAGGAGAGGTGAAAAGAACGCACCCCAAGTCTGTGAAATTTGTCGTGACGTAGGCATTGTTGTGCTTCGAGCGACATCTACCGGTGACATCAGAATACTAACTTTCAAAATTATTTCAAGCAATTGGAACATGGGGATTCCCATGGTATTTATCGATATAAAACCTGCTTTTTCACTCCATTTGATAAAAACGTGATCTAAGTGTGTTACAGGTTTGTAGATTAACCAAATTATAATTTATTTTCGCTGGATGGAACTAGGGTGTGCGGCTTTAACTTTTCTGTCTAGGTACAAGATGGCGCCTACTTCTATTTTTTATATATAGATAGTATAAAATGTTTTAGTCGGCAAATGAAAAAAACTGGTTGCATATGCAAACAAATTGGTCACAATGTAGAGTGTTGATATTCTTGCTACTTAAACTTTGACACTTGTCAAATCAGGCACAATTCCATAGGATAACATTTTTTTTTTTTTAAATTTTAAACACTATAAATACTCACTCTTTGTGCATTCTCCTAAACCAGAAAATATGTCAGACATGAATCCAGACCATGGTACATGCGAGTATAAAAAAATAAAAAATAAAAATAATAAAATAAAAATAAATAAACAAATTTAAAAAGAGAGAAAAAAAAAAAGTGTTCACAAATATAAAATTATATAAGGTAGGGAAAACCCACACATAAACGCACACATGCACACACACACATTAAAATAATTAAAAGACAAGAATTAAATACAGTAAAACGTGCTAAGAGCAACCTTTAGCTCTGTTAGTTATCAACTTGTTTCAAAAGCCCATCTGTTTTTCTTTCAGTGGATCTAATACAGTACTGAATAAAACAGTCAACCATTATCAGGCCACCTTACAATATTTTTCAAATCTGTGTGTAAAAAATATTGATCTGTATTAAGCAGTACCATTTAGAGGTACTATTTATTGAAGAGGCTGATTAATAAAGTTTTGAATTTTAATTCATATAATCTTAATAAACCTATTACAACAGAATAAAACAGCAATGATGGTAATGATCATAATGATGGTGGTGGTGGAGTGGTCATGGTAGAGGTCATGGTAGTGGTCATGGTAGTGGTCATGGTGATGATGGTGATGATGGTGGTCATGGTAGTGGTGATGGTGGTAATAATGAAAGTAATGGTGGTAGTGGTGGTGATGATGATCATTTTGATTAAGGAAACCCGCTGTCGCCACTACATGGCCTACTCTTCCGATTAGCAGCTAGGGATCTTTTATTTGTGCTTCCCACAGGCAGGATAGCACAAACCATGGCCTTTGTTGAACCAGTTATGGATCATTGGTCGGTGCAAGTGGTTTACACCTACCCATTGAGCCTTGCGGAGCACTCACTCAGGGTTTGGAGTCGGTATCTGGATGAAAAATCCCATGCCTCGACTGGGATCTGAACCCAGTACCTACCAGCCTGTAGACCAATGGCCTATGACGATGCCACCGAGGCTGGTCATTATTTTGATGATGATGATGATGATAGTGGTGATGGTGATGATTGTGGTAGGGGTGATAATGATGGTAAATAATAATGATGCTAATGATGGTAGTAGTGATGATAATGGATGTACTGATGATGGATGTACTGGATAATGATGACGACAATGATGATGGATATGATGATGATGATGGATGTACTGATGATGATGATGATGGATGTACTGATGATGATGATGGATGTACTGATGATGATGGATGTACTGATGTTGATGACAATGGTGATAATTATGACAAGGAAGGAAGACAAGAAGGATACTGCTCACATCGAATCAAAAGTTGAAACCATGTTGTCCTGGGCATAATGATACAACCTTCCAGAACACAACGGGCTAGTGTAAAAGAAAAAAACCTACCAGGGCAAAACGATCTGACCACTTGACCATCAAGGTCAGCAGTCATGTACAGACATCTTCATTGGTTACAGGTATTTGACAATCTATCACCTATCAGTGATTACAGCAGCCCATAAGACATGCAGATCGTCAGGCATGCACCAAGTAAAGACCTTGTAACAGTTACCTTTCGTCAAAACACAGCCCACTTAGTATGCAGCCCATGACAGATCTCACATAAACTCAAAAACTCTGATTTAGTGGGGCTTAGCCATGTTGGTGTTTATCAGTGCAATGGCTGGCTTCTTCATCGTACCATACATACCATAATAAATTCCAACTCAACTTAATATTTGTTTATAGGTTGTTATTAAAAATTTTTTAAAGTATTATTATTTATTATGGCCATTTAAGAAAGAAGAGAGAGAGAGAGAGAGAGAGAGAGAGAGAGAGAGAGAGAGAGAGAGAGAGAGAGAGAGAGAGAGAGAGAGAGAGAGAGAGAGATAGAGATAGAGACAGAGACAGAGACAGAGACAGAGACAGAGAGAGACTGCTGCTACTACATTGGCTACACTAGCTGAATAACAGCAAGGGGTCTTTTATAGATAATTTTACTCTCCATGCAAAATAGGACAAATCACATTTTTATGTACCAGTCATGGAGCAATGTTTGAGACAGGAAGAAACTTGATGAGTCCACCAAAGACAACTGACCATATGATTTGTATTGTTATGAGAAAAATGAGACCTATTTCTCGTCTTACATGACTTTCAACAAAGATTAATCATTATGGCCAATACACAGACTTCACTCACACTGAGAGGACAGCAAATACCACATGCATGCATCCTTTGTTAGACTAGTCATGGGACACTGGTTGGAACAGGATAAAACTTAATCAGAGAATACATCCACCAAGAGGATTTGATCCTTCAACCTAAGCACCTCAGGTGAGCACTCTACTGACTGAGCTATGAGCTAGGCCCTACTCTGTCAAGAATTAAATATTTATCACATATGGTCATAAGGACACAAAGTTCACAACACAGCCATTATTACAGTATATAAGGTTCCCTGCATTCTACTACAAAGTTACACACAGCATATGATTATACATAATTCATGTTAATTGGTCTCAGGCAATTACATGTATATAAAAACCATGTGGAATTAACTATTGTACTTACATGTGACTATACATACAACAATTATGTTGGTACATATACATGTAAACATCTTGTGGCTACTAAAGATAGTGTTCAGTGCTAGGATATATATACATGTATATATATCAAAGAAATAATTAGGTAGAGAGAACGAGCTATATGTAGAATAAATGACGTACAATGGACATGTACTACATTAATCAGATGGGTCATGTGGACATCTAACAGCTGTGATTTGTCTTTATAATCTAAACTGGTTCTGACAGTCCTGACAGACAAATGAATGTAGTTTGCAATGGGATCAGGGCTAAAACTGTTTCCTGGCATCCGACCATACCTAGAAAATTTTCAGGGGTGGGGTGGGGGGGGGGGTGGGGGGTGGGGGGCTGCTGTTGATTTGGGGTTGGTTGATTTTTTTTTTAATGAACATGTCCACACATTACATTTTATTTTTATGTGGTCCAGTAGGGGCGATTGTAGTTTAAAAAACTAACAAAAAAAACAGAACCTCATTTTGGGGTGGCACATTCCCTTTAACTTAGGTCTCATTACATCAGAAAACACAGGAAAAGAAATGTCTATTTAACACTGCTTAATAAAAAAAACTTAGATCTATGTATCATGTACATACACACAGTGAAACCGGTCTAAACTGGTTCATGCCAGAGACCTAATATTTATCCAATTTAAACAGGATCTGGTGTTTAGAGGACATATGTTTGTATGGTTAAGGACCACACAGATATTGAGGTAGGAAACCCGCTGTTGCCACTTTATGGGCTACTCTTTTCGATTTGCAACAAGGGATCTTTTATATGCACCATCCCATAGACACATAACACATACCACTGCCCTTGATATACCAGTCGTGGTGAACTAGCTGGAGCGAGAAATAGCCCAATGGGCCCACTGATGGATGGTGTTTAGAGGGTCATGTGTTTAGAACAGACGGGACAATGAAACTTCCAAGGCCATTTTTGACAGGATTCCAGTTAGTTCAGGGTCTGGTTTAGACAGGTTTCACTGTATACGTACACTGCTGGTTCACAGTACAAGAAAAGCAACCTGTAATTCCACATAACATACATATACATTCAGCAATGATCATGAACTCCCCACAGACACGAAGGCCGAGGTATCGATAAATAAATATTCCTTTTTTTTATTCTTCTCTTATACCCAAGAAGAGTTACAGAAAATTAGTTTTGTTTACCAACTCCACTTGTGCACATTGATTAATTATTATACTACCCACCGTTCGCTAGGGATATACCAAATATATGTCATGATAAACAATTTGTACACATCTTAAATTTGTGCAACGGGACTATGTGGTTTCAATATTCGATCATCAAAATAATACATGACTACAGTTAGATATGTCATCCACTGAGCATATTAAATGCAGACTTTGCTTTTCAAAATATCCCTAGCAAACATTGAAGGAAGAAAATGTCTTATTTAACAACGCACACCACACATTTTATTTACGGTCATATGGAAAAGAAAGAAAGAAGTGTTTTATTTAACGACGCACTCAACACATTTTATTTACGGTTATATGGCGTCAGACATATGGTTAAGGACCACACAGATTTTGAGAGGAAACCCGCTGTCGCCACTACATGGGCTACTCTTCCGATTAGCAGCAAGGGATCTTTTATTTGCGCTCCCCACAGGCAGGATAGCACAAACCATGGCCTTTGTTAACCAGTTATGGATCACTGGTCGGTGCAAGTGGTTTACACCTACCCATTGAGCCTTGCGGAGCACTCACTCAGGGTTTGGAGTCGGTATCTGGATTAAAAATCCCATGCCTTGACTGGGATCCGAACCCAGTACCTACCAGCCTGTAGACCGATGGCCTAACCACGACGCCACCGAGGCCGGTCCGGTCATATGGTGTCAGACATATGGTTAAGGACCACACAGATATAGAGAGAGTAAACCCGCTGTCACCACTTCATAGGCTATTCTTTTCGATTAGCAGCAAGGGATCTTTTATATGCACCATTCCACAGACAGGATAGTACATACCACGACCTTTGTTACACCAGTTGTGGAGCACTGGCTGGAACGAGAAATAGCCCAATGGGGCCACCGACGGGGTTCAATCCTAAACCGACCGTGCATCAAGCGAGTGCTTTCCACTGGGCTACCTCCAGCCCCAGCAGAAGTTGAGTAGCATATTATCAGTTATTGGATTTCAAACATTTAATAATTCTGACCTGTAGTCTTCAGACTAAACCCGCAGTACTTTTTTCCACTAGCAACAAGCAGGGAACATTTTGTTCAGGATCACGTCGAGATATGTTATACAAGTTTCAGAGATACAACACACATTTTTAAAACATAAAACAGTAGTTGCTAATCAATAAACAATTGACTAGAAATATTGCTAATCAAGATTTTGAAAATAAAATGCTCACTGACAAGGGATCTGTTTATGCACCTTCCCATACAGGACAGATTGGGATGGGGAAAACAAAAATCAGATAATGAATCCACTGAGGGGATTGGATCCTACAACCCAAGAGTAATATCTGCCATCTGGTTAAAAAATATACCCGGTGTTGTTACACAAACATTGCTCTCCTTGTTAACACCTCATGTTTTAGTAAGTAAATTAAACTTACGCGGGTTTTGCTTCTCTTCCATCTGGGTGATAAAGAGTTATATTTGCTATAATACATCCATGTGTAACTGAAAATAAAGAAACATTATATTATATGTGTATACCCTTCCCACAATGCAGTATACCATGTAATATAGGGGACAAAATTGGCCGACATCCCTCCCAGATATATTTGGTCCGGTAAGCTACAAATTCTGCTAGTTCAAAATAAAACCTGCTGGAACTAGCCTGATTAACTTATGCGTCAATATAAACGTAAAATAATTGCCGGTTCGATTAGTAGGCAGGCAAAAAACCTCTTGGTCAGTGGTGATTGACTGGCAAAAACCAGTCGGGACGATAATATTTCGACCCCTGTAATATATAGAAGACGTTATATGAGCTGCTATGTATTATCAGTGTTAAGTTTTTTTTGTTATATATTAAAAACCATATAATATACCACACTAAATAAAGGTAATTTGTCAGCATTTATGATAAAATCTATTCTGTGAAAAAAAAAGACGGAAAAAAATGCTGCATCATCCAGAAAGTTAAGATAGATTACAGGAAATATACAAATATGGAATCTTGTTTATATAACAAATCACAACTATTTCTGTTAAAATTCATTTAGCAGTTCAAAAATAAGCATCAAAGTGTCTTACTTTTTTCTCCTCTCCTGTTATTCTCCATGACCTCCACTCCAAACTGTATGAGGTCCCCGGAGTAGACCTCCTTGGGTGGGGACTCCTCTCCCCCTTTACACAATCTCTGATTGTTGATAAACGTCCCATTACTGCTTTTGGTATCTTGTAGGTAGAACTGACACAATAAAAAACAAGATAATATCATGAAAAATATTTTTTAAAACTTAAAGAGTCGGTCAGATTATAGTGTTCAAAAAGATGTTTTTTAACTTGTTACACCTTATCTGAAGTGAGCAGCTATCACTAGGAACAATGTTTGTAGTTGTACTTCACAAGCAGTTTGATAATTCACATATCAGTAGTTTGTTTTCTATAAAATTGATGAAGACACCATTAAAAAAAATTAAGGGGGAATGACTAATTGCTCCCCTAACTTAGATCATGGGGAGTTCCGAATTGTATAAGATAATATATTGATATCATATACATTCATGTGTTAAAGGGGAGCTAAAAATTACTCTCCTTGAACTAGTCTTAGGGGACAGATTCGTGCAGCAAGTGTAGCAATTACCATAGATGCCCGATAGCAGTGAATTATAAAATAAGATCGAATAACATCATACAAAAACCTTTCTTTAAACAGTTAATTTTTTAAGTATCATTTTCATCAATGAGTAACTAGTTATGACTTTGCAAATGTCCTAAAATTTAATGCCCAAATTAAAAATGGGTTACAAAAGACTTGCACTAGCAACACACAAACGAAACTATCATTCTCAGACTCTTTAGAAACCTGAATTCAAACACATCTTATTATATAAGAAATTTTTAAAAGATTGTTAATGCAATTAGTAGGGAACAACAAAATTCCAATATTATTACATGTCCAGAATTGTAAATGAAATAAAAAGAAGAAAAAAGCCCCCAAAACCCACACAATGAAGCTACTCACTTGGTTATTTTCATACCACAAGACAGCATGGTGTCTGGAGAGGACCTTACAGTCAAAGACTGCGTTATTTGCGGCAGGCCTCGCTCGCGCCACGGACCTGCCGATTTTAATCACCTCATCGACAGTGATGTGTCGCTCCTGGAATGGATGTGAGTTTGGTCTACAAGTTAGAATGGCCAGCGCGGACATGCTTGATCCAAGCTTTCCCTCCTCTTCCTCCTTCAAGAAAACACAAGACAACACTGTTTAGCATACATTTCTTACATGCGACACCCAATAGCCTATCTCTAGTTTTGTGCTGGGGTGTCGTTAAACATCCATTCATTCTCATTTCATACACACCCATTGGTGAGATTACAATGCATTATTCATTATATCGCATAACACTTGTCTATTTAAAGACATGATTGGCTGCTCCTAGGTGATGATTTGGTCATCACAGCCATATCACCCAATGAAATAAGCATGATCAAAATTGACTGCTCTGTGACTTATAAGTTAACTTGAACCTGACTGCTATGTGACAGACAAGTTAATTGAAACACAAGCTATTTCTTGTTCCAGGCAGTGCACCACAACATATATTAAAGGATATGGCATGTGCTATCCTGTCTGGGAGATGGTGCATATAAAAGATCCCTTGCTACCAAAGGAAATATGGAGCAGATTTCCACTTCAAGACTGTCAAAATTACCAAATATTTGACATCCAATAGCCAATGATTACGAAATCAATGTGCTCTAGTGGTGTCGTTAATCAAAAGAAACTTTAACAAACTTTTAAGAGAACATATGAAATAGTAACAAAACCCGTATCCACAAAACAGGTAACCACAATAAACTACTCTGAGAATGTAAAGGGTGGGACCTAGCCCAGTGGGAAAACGCTTGCTTGATGCGTGGTCAGTCTAGGATCGATCCCCGTCGGTGGGCTATTTCTCGCTCTAGCCAGTGCACCACGACTGGTATATCAAAGGCCATGGTATGTGCTATCCTGTCTGTGGGATGGTCCATATAAAAGATCCCTTGCTACTAATGAAAAAATGTAGCGGGTTTCATCTCTATGACTGTGTCGAAATGACCATATGTTTGACATCCAGTAGCCGATGATTAATAAATCAATGTGCTCTTGTGGTGTCGTTAAACAAAACAAACTTCTTCTGATAATGTAAATGTTATGGTTAATACCGTTATACTTTATAATACCTGTAATCCTTAGTATCGGAAGTTAACTATTTTACTGACACACAGTTCCACATTATATCTCTTTATTTTATAACAAGTACAATTTAAAACCAAAAACACATATCATATGGTATTCATCTTCAGACAAGAGCAGACATTCATATTCATCTATTAGTATTAGTTATTACATAAAATTAATATCTACATATATATGACATGGATGTAAGCATTTGAAATATGCAATACAAATTACTTACAATATGTAAATATTAGTAGCAACAAACTGAATAAACTTAAAATTTAAATTAAGATCAACAATGAACAAATAAATCAGCCGTAGAGAAGGCAAAAGCTAACACCAAATACTGAAACAGCATTAACAATAACAAGTAACTTTAAAAATAAAACATTTTTTTTTTTTAAACCAGGTACATGTTTACAAATACATGTACCATCATAATAAGGTCCAAAAAAAAAATGTGATGTTCTATTTACATGTGAAATGTTTTTAGGGAAGGCAGATAGGTTATAACTTTGTTTTTTTTTTAATTTATACCTAAAATCTGTCAAACTGGTCTGCAAAGTGCAATAAAGTAACTTTTCAAACAAATGTTTAGGATCTGAGAAAATGGTACAAAAAAATGGGGTCAGTCGTGTAACCAGAACCACACATATTTTGTTATTTGGCTTTATTAAAACGGATTATATTAAGCTTTCAGAGAGCCGATATAATGTCTATTTTAACAAGGGACAATGTTTTAATATCTTGGGTCTGTGCATCTATGTGTCTTAAAATTAGCCTACAACATTCTTGGAATATATGGACGGCGATCATCAAAGTTCCAACTTTTAATTCTAGAATGTAAAAGTTTGCATGAATTTTAGGTCATGCAACCAACATGCAAACAGAACAACGGATCATGTAAAATATGTGCCCTGTTTTAAACCATTTAACACACCTACTCAATTTACTGGTACACAACATATACAAACATTTTAATAGACATGAAGATTTCAAGATTTATCTCGTTCCAGCCAGTGCACCACAACTGGTGTATCAAAGGCCATGGTATGTACTATCCTGTCTGTGAAATGGTGCATATAAAATATCCCTTGCTGCTAATCGAAAAGAGTAGCCCATGAAGTGGCGACAGCTAGTTTCCTCTCTCAATATGTGTGTGGTTCTTAAGCATATGTCTGACGCAATATAACAGTCAATAAAATGTGTTGAGTGCATTGTTACATAAAAACATTTCCTTCTATTTCAAGATTTGTTTTATTTTATTTCACTGTAACTGCACATAAAATTTTAACAACAAATCTGATTCTGTGTAAAACTATGTCTTAAAAGACCAGAAGTTGTTTCTGTCTGATGTATACATGTAAATATCTTGTTTGTGTTCCAAGGTTAGACCTACTTTCCATTAACCCAATTCTGCACGTGATTTACCACTTTTTCATAGATCTGCGTTTTTACAAGCGTTGTCAGGGTGTACAAAAGAAAATACTTTGGAAAAATCACTCATCAATCTACATTTTTTTAAGCACACTAAATGTCTGTGCACCACATGCAAAATCACATTATTGAAAAGTGGGCCTTTTAAAAACTTAATATCCACAGCATTTACTAGTACTACATGTAATTACAATTCCAATGTTCACCTCTGGTGCAGGCACACATATTACAAAGAAAGAAATAAAGAAAGAAATGTTTTATTTAATGATGCACTCAACACATTTTATTTACGGTTATATGGCATCAGACATATGGTTAAGGACCACACAGATTTTGAGAGGAAACCCGCTGTCGCCACTACATGGGCTACTCTTCCGATTAGCAGCAAGGGATCTTTTATTTGCGCTTCCCACAGGCAGGATAGCACAAACCATGGCCTTTGTTGAACCAGTTATGGATCACTGGTCGGTGCAAGTGGTTTACACCTACCCATTGAGCATTGCAGAGCACTCACTCAGGGTTTGGAGTCAGTATCTGGATTAAAAATCCCATGCCTCGACTGGGATCCGAACCCAGGACCTTACCAGCCTGTAGACCGATGGCCTGCCACGACGCCGGTACATATTACAAATGCATGTATGTTAATGAAAACAAAACTATCTAACAAAAATGAGAAGTACATGTATGTCGGGAAGGAAGGAAGGAAATGTTTTATTTAATGACACACTCAACACATTTTATTGATGGTTATATGGCATCGGACATATAGTTTAAGAACCACACAGATATTGAGAAAGGAAACCCGCTGTTGCCACTTCATGGGCTACTCTTTTCGATTAGCAGCAAGGGATCTTTTATATCCCAGACAGGATAGTACATACCACGTGTTTTGTTAAAACCAATTGTGGAGCACCGGCTGGAACGAGAAATAGCCCAATGGGTCCACCGACAGGAATCAATCCTAGATCAATCGCTCATTAGGCATGCGATGATGTACCACTGAGCTACGTCCCACCACGTTTGTCAGGAAGTACATTGGACTCTTGTTTAAACTGGATTTGAGCAGGTTTGTCAAAAATGTGTCAGTATTCTCAATGTGAGATTAAAGGCATACTGTCACGGATTTAAGGACCTTATTTCTCTAAAAATGGATAATAAATAAAAATTACATTAATTCTTGGAACCAAATCTAGTTTTCGCATCACTTTAACTGAACTATGATGGAGTGAAATCCATGTCATTCCTCTCGGCAATTTTAGTTTTTGAACTATGGACCATTGCCATAATTCAATTATGTTTATAAAATGTCATTAAAAAATGAGGTATGGTGGTTATGAAGATGGTTCAATAAAGTAAATGTAGGAACAAATCAAATTATTTTTGTTCAGGTAATACTTTGTTAGACGATTAAATAGGTCAGTGATCTGTGACAATATGCCTTTAATTCTATCCAAAATGATGTTGTGTCTTATCAAATTGGTTATTTTATTTATCCTGCAATCCTACACAAAATTCAAAATAAATTAACCGTTTTATTTCACAACTTTACCGTTTTACAGAGTAGTGACTGACCTTTTGCCTGTAACATTTTCACAAAGAATATATATATACCAAAATAAAACAGTTATTCAAATAATATATTTTATAATACTAAATATTGTTATTATTTAAGTTAAATTTATTATTATAGACATATATGTATATATCTATATATATACATGTAGTGATTGAAGGATGAAATACCTTAGGACTTCACTGTACATTTATTTGTATGTAACTAGACAGTGATTTCCCTAGAAATTTGGCAAGGCACGGTAGACCAAACACTTTTGGGGCATTTTCACCATTTTCGGGGCACTTGTATTTCATTAAAAATAGACAAAAATTAATTGAAATAAACATTAATGTAATTTATGTGTTTGCTTTAATAAATGAATGGCAAAAGATATAAAAGGCATATTTTGGGTGTTTTATAAAGGCAATTTTAGAATTAATTACTGAAAAAGGCTTGTTTAATCTCAGGGCAGCACGGTGCTGATTAAGGCAAGATGGCACTAGACTAATGAGGCATGGTGCCGCACTATGCTAAAACAAGATAGGGAAAACACTAAGACATGATATATATG
Source organism: Gigantopelta aegis (assembly GCF_016097555.1). Lineage (NCBI taxonomy): Eukaryota > Metazoa > Mollusca > Gastropoda > Neomphalida > Peltospiridae > Gigantopelta > Gigantopelta aegis. The sequence goes on from NC_054701.1 coordinate 79,691,297, forward strand.
GTGTGTCAGTTTGTACAGAAGTCTCTATAATTTGTGTTCATGTGTAACCCAGAAGCAGTGTTCCCATTAAGTATTCTGTTTATGTTACCAGTATTGATTTTATTGAAATATATGTCAAAACAGCATTACAATTCTGTCCACTGTACTATGTAGTAATTTAAAACTATACACAAGCAAGACATTTTTAACTGTAACACTAACAGTAACTGTTTGTTCATTGCCACTTCATTTAGTATTTCAAATAAGTCTAATATGAACTTAAACATGCAGGCACTAATCTAGTATTGAAAAAGTACAAGTGATTTCTCCCTTCCCAGAAGAAAGGGAAGATAAAAACAGGCAAAATGACATTCTTTTATTTTATAAATAAACAGTGTTTTTGTTGCTCCATTTAAGCAGGGTGCGCCACCCCACTAAATTGCATTTTGCCACCCACCCTCTTTATTTTTCTGTGCCCCTCCTTATTTCCCTCGCATCCTACTGTTTTACAGCAACCAACTCCGCTATTTTAAAATGCATACTTTTTTCACATACCAGATATCAAAAACAACAAGCCGTGATGTGTATGGAAACAGAACTGATGAAAAACTACAGTATCTTACAACAGTTACTGTAATGTAATTTAACAGTATTTTTAACAATATTTTTAACAGCCTCTATTGTGACCATACTAGAATCCATTTGTATGTTTGATACACACAATAAAAGTTATATTTGAGCAATGTAAGTATTTTATTTTTATTGTTTTAGCAATCTCTGACTAAAAACACTCCACTTCTTTGGTGCCATATTTGTCACGTTATCAAAATGGTCATTCTGTCTTTTGTGTCCACTGACTTTTGTCTGATATTTTGTCCTCAATTGCAGATTTAATTGGTCATAACTCACAATTTATATTTACTGTCATTTATAAATAATACAATTTAAACTAAAACACTGAATATTTCCATTAAAACACTGATAGTGTTAAGTAACTAATAATTAACCTGGCATTGCTATTTGAAATGAAATTATATCAATCAACATTTTCTAGACATTGTTGCTTCTGCTCAGCAGTCTATACAAAACTTTTGACAATGAAGTAATACTCATTTAGTGCTGAGTTTGTATAATCTGTGTTGTTTATTGTTGTTATAACTAGTTCATGTTTTCTTTTTTTTTTTTTTTTTTTAATGGAAATCTGTCTCCTTAACCAATGGAAATATACAAATATTACAGTGACTTCGACTTCTCACTGCTAAGTACTAATAATAACTGTGTGACTAGAGCAGACTTTTGGCAAAGAAAACTTTCATTTTACTGGCTAGATTAGGGCCAGACTATTACCATCAACTTAACCACATGGGCAGTATACTAATAAAAAATTGTCATTTCGCCAGCTAGCTTAGTGCCTTCAAATCGTACTGTATGGTAACGGTTATTATATACTACCGTATTCTGTTAACAGCAAATTTACTAGTTACCATTTTGTCACATTAAAGTACTTGGTTGTCAAGAACAAACCTTGATAGAGTGGCAGAACTTCACAAGAACAAAATAACATAACTTTATTCCAGTTCCCACATCCTGTGGTACCAAACAAGGATGAGCATAATATTCTATATAAAATCTCTTTATTTGTTCCATTATTCTTTCAAATTATTATCTTCATGCCAAAATACGTTGTTGTTGTATTTGTTTTTAATTTAATTTTGTCTTGTGATGTTTTTAAAAAATGTCTTATCTGTGTAATCCATAAAAAGTCAAAAGATTAAAAAGTGCAAGAAACGAAGTAGGTCAAGTTTATAATGTTTTAAACTGAACAAACTTTAAGAGTTACCTCTTTAGGCAAGAGTTATCGCTTTATTCCGTAAAAAAGGTCTATAAAAGTACTGAGGTGCAAGCAGAAATATTTCCCAAATATGAATAGTAAATACCATTCTTCTTGTTTTTTCCTACATATCAGAGATTGTTTTCAGGAGACGGCCATGGTTGGTTGGTTGCTGCTATTTCCACCCGCATATGGGCGCGATCCGCACTATTTTCGTAGCATCATTCTATTGAAGCAATATCTAAAATGTAAAGAAAAGGTCTTCAAAGAGACCTACTTATACACATCTATTAATTATCTAGTAAAATAACTCCCATGTGATGTCACAGGTTTGTGCATAAATATTTTTTTAACGAGCATACTCTAAAATATCTAAGAAAATGCGAAATGTTAAATGCCAAAACTGTTACGGGTCCTGTATGGGTAATAATGAGATAGTGATTACTGTGCTAAGAAAGAAATGTTTTATTTAACGACGCACTCAACACGTTGTATTTACGGTTATATGGCGTCATACATATGGTTAAGAACCACACAGATATTGAGAGAGGAAACCCGCTGTCGCCACTTCATGGACTACTCTTTTCAGTTAGCAACAAGGGATCTTTTATATATATGCACCATCCCACAAACAGGGTAGTACATACCACGGCCTTTGATATACCAGTCGTGATGAACTGGCTGGAACGAGAAATACTGTGCTAAGAATGTACCTGGGTTCCAAATAAAACAATTGTACCAACCCCAACTAAGGGAGTTTGAACCAAGGGCTTTCAATACAAGAAATCTAGCTCAGTCGAAAGCTTGGGCGCTTGACGGGGTGCTTCAGTTGAACGATTAAACCAGTGTTTCACGACTGATATATAAAAGGTCATAGTATGTGCTGTCCTGTCTGTGGGAAAGTGCATATAAAAGATCGACTGCTGCTAACGAATAAATTTAGTGGGTTTTCATCGATCTGAAGACTAAGTGTAATAATTACCAAATGTTTCGAAATCCAATAGCTGATGATTAATAAATCAATGTGCTCTAGTGGTGTCATTAAACAAAACAAGCCATACACATACAAGGCAGGGATATCAGGAGGGATAGTTCCCCAGTGTTGAAGCAAATCTTCGTACTGGGGCAAAAATTATGGAGTCGTTGGAAACAAAATGAGCTGACTACTCATAATTGTTGGTTGTAATCCATGTAAAAATACGTTGTGTTTTTTTTAGTTGTTTGGTAGTAACGACAATATGAATATACGTTGTAATCTCGAGTCGGCCATTTTCGTTAAATTCAGACAAAAATCAGCCTGACACACATATACACGCACGCACGTACACACGCGCACGCACAGGAGCCCGCACATACACCTATGAAACAATTTTTTTTTTTTAACTCTAAACAAAAGAGCAGTATTCTACCAACTGCTTTAATTTTTCACATTTTCAATAACTACTGCACTTTTGTCAACTTTAAACTGTATACATGTAAACATTATGGTATGGAACAGAGTTTGTACTTTTTGTAGGTTTTTTTCACATACGGCATTTTGTTTGACACCCAATAGCAAATGTGCTTTTCGTTCTTGGGAGTCGTTAAACATTTATTTATTCCTTTCTTTCAGTAGATTATTTTATTTGATCGCCTAGGAACACCAAATGCTTTGGACATTTCTATCGCATCCATTTTTAAGGACAAAATTACTACCGTCGTCAAATTCGTACATTTGCATAAACAAAAACCAACCGATACTTTGACAAAGTTGTAATAGCACACACTCATGAATTGAAGTCGAAATGGTGATCATATCAGCTATTCCCGAAAGCTGGGCGTAGCCTGCCCAGTCGGAGTCATAAGCGTAAGATCTGCCCCTTAGTGCTGGAGTAAAACCTCAAATTCGGGTAAAAATTATACAGATATCGGGGGAAATGTCCTAACCTGAGACCTTTTTACCATGTATTTCCATCATTTTACCCTCAAAATTAGTTGTAATCCATGTAAACTCAATACCAAAAGTTGTGATAGCATAGTATAGTGATTTTATGGCGCCAGTCTCTCTTCAAACTTTCAGACACTTCATACTTAATTATTATCTATGAATAGGTGTTCCCCAAATTCTTCATCATTCATCCGTGATTGTGTACAGTGCAAGTGATGACTATTTTTAAAAAGGCGACACATAGTTCACCGTACAGTGACTGGCACGGCCAAGTCAGGCTGGCCAGAGCGAAGTTTGGGCTCACTTCTCCCGGTCGCAGCCGTGACGCCGCCATACACTCATGAAATATGTTTGTAATCTAAATTCATTTAATAAATGTTGATATATAAAAGTCCTCTAGGCGTTGTCATTGTTATTGATATTAATTCGCCTTTCAGGTCGGAGATGAATAGTCACAATCTAGGGATGTAGAGCTCCCTCCCCCTTTCAAAGGTTGTAAGTGAATTCACCTATAAAAATTAAGTCTTTGTCATTAAGAGTTTGTTTGTCTTTTTTGTTTTGTTTTTGTTTGTTTTTGTTGTTTTTTTGTTTGTTTAGTTTTTTAACGGCACCACTATAGCACATTAATTGACTATTGGATGTCAAACATTTTGTAATTTTCACATATAGTCTTAAAGTGGAAACCCGTTACATTGTTTATATTAGTTTTATATGCACCATCCACAGACAGGATAACACTACCTCTCAACTATGAAGATGCACATTCCCTATTAAATATTCAAATATATAGATGACCCCAACCCATCGCTTTCACCTTTTAGGCATCTAAAATGAGAAACCTGATTAGATTTCTAACATCTTTGTATCAACATTTTATGTAGTAAATAAGATATAGTCTAAATCTAAAAGAAAGAAAGAAATGTTTTATTTAACGACGCACTCAACACATTTTATTTACGGTTATATGGCGTCAGACATATGGTTAAGGACCACACAGATATTGAAAGAGGAAACCCACTGTCGCCACTTCAAGGGCTACTCTTTTTGATTAGCAGCTAGGGATCTTTTATAGAAAGAAAGAAAGAAATGTTTTATTTAACGACGCACTCAACACATTTTATTTACGGTTATATGGCGTCAGACATATGGTTAAGATCCACGCAGATATTGAGAGAGGAAACCCGCTGTCGCCACTTCATGGGCTACAAACTCTTTCCGATTAGCAGCAAGGGATATTTTATATGCACCATCCCACAGACAGAATAGCACATACCACGGCCTTTAATATACCAGTCGTGGTGCCCTGGCTGTGACGAGAAATAGCTAAATGGGCCCACCGACGGGGATCGATCCCAGACCGACTGCGCATCGAGCGAGCGCTGTACCACTGAGCTACGTCCCGCCCCCGGGATCTTTTATATGCACCATCCCACTGACAGGGTAGTACATACCACGGCCTTTGATATACCAGCCGTGATGCACTGGCTAGAACGAGAAATAGCCCTAGTCTAAATCTAAGTAACGTTTTAAAGTACCCTATTCTAATTTTAAACTTAGGAAAACATCTCGGGAATATATTTTTACTACTTATTCTGATGATTTCGGATTTGGAATATTTTATTTTTAAGCCGAAAATATTAGCAAATAAATAAAAGAAAGAAATTTTAAAATGGTGGTGTACAGGTTAAGTAAAAGCTAGTAGGTAGCCTACTGGTAGGTAGGTTCGCATCCCCGTACCGGCTCGGGGGTAATCACTAACTCACTGTCCGGAACAGACAGCCCAGACAGCTAAAGTGTGTGCCCAAGACAGGTGTTTGAACCTTAATTGGATATACGCACGGAAAATAAGTATAAATGAAATTTTAAAAAACCCAAGCAACTAACAATATTTAGGGAGTAGGTGCAACGTTTAAAAGAGCATTCATGAAACTAACTTATATAATATGGCCAACTTCCCCTTAAACACCAATATTACAATAGATGCCCCACCCTTTCTCCACCAAAACAAACAAATTCATTGTATTTTTCTGGACTCTTCGAGATTCAGGGGGTACCCCCCCCCCCCCCCGCATCATCCTCACCATCAATTCGCGCATGATATTTAATACGCTTGATGTAGGCATAATTCAAAATACAGCCTATATATTATTTACCAGAAACTAAAGTATTTAACTGTAAACAATAGAATATTTATTTCACGAATTTTAAGAAACATCTTATTTTAAATGCCCAATGATTATATTTTAAAACTGTATTTATTTATTTATATTTCAATGAAAAGAAACAAATTATTTCTCTATTATAACCTTTGCAAAGCTCACTAACTCACATTTGCATTTGAAGTTGAAGAGTTATTTCCCTTGTGGCGCGAAAGCAAAATCTTTGTTCCTTTGTTAGGCCTACATAAATTACAGACGCTTGTAGCGAGAACCAACGTTTGATACAGCCAGTATTCACTACGTTTGCAGTGCATTCTATATATTATCAAGACATGGGTATAACATTTTTAACTAATCGTGTATTAGTGTATCATTATGTTTACTAACTTTGTAAATAATTATTTTTAAGACCTTGTAAAAGCAAAATAATAAAATAGGACAAAGATGTTTTTGTTATTTTTAAATTATGTTTTTTTTTCTTACTCTTAGGTTGTATTTTAAAAAAAATGATATTTTTTTACACTTACAGGTAAAATGAAAAGAAGCAGTAGCTGGAACAATTTTCATATGACATTTGCTGTATTTGGTCAGAAATAATTGTTGATGTTTTCTTTTTAAAAACCAGACAAACACCCATACCCAATTTTTTTTTAAAGCTAAACTAAATATTGTTATTTAGGCCAGTGCACAATGAAGAGACCTATATTTGTGATGGCCTTTGTAAGTTTGTAAATGTGAATTTATTGTGTTCTATTTTATTATTGTGAGGTAGTAAAAAGCAATTTTGTTTTAAAATAGTATTTAGTGCAAGAACTGGGGGCAGATCCATGAAATATGTTGGGGGATTTTAATGGGGGAGGGGAGGAGGACTAAGTAGATTAAAGCAACCCATGGAAGAAAAAAACCCCTTTAAAAAAGACATTCATAGGTGGAATCCAGGATTTTGTAAGGGGGTCACAAAATACTAATGACAAATTTGAGTTTGCCAAAGGCAACTGAGCCAGGCTTCCATTGGAAGAGATTGGAGGGTGGGAGGGGATGATGGCAGGTGTATGCTGTCTGAAAATGTTTGAAATAAAAATTATTGGAGACATAGTTTTTTGGAGAGTAATTTAGTGTTGTATATATTGGGGATGATGAAGTTTTAAAATTTTCAAAGGGATGGTGGAGGGACAAGCTCTATTACTATTTCCCCCTTCTTGGGATTCTTGAGCTGGACAAATTAATACTGTTAGCGATTCGAGATTCTAATATTTAGCTATTAAATAAAATACAGGTTTATTAAACATATTGCATATAAGACTAATAAGTGTTATGCACCATTATAATCACCAAAGTTCATGGGCCTCTGAAAATTGTGAGAATGGTCATTTCGTTCCTGCGTTGCTCGCACAAATTGAAATTTTGCATAACCTTTTTTCTCGCAAAATTTCTAGCATCATTTACATGGATTTAACATGTTACGCAAAAAGGAAATTGGTTTCATGGATTTATTTCTGTGTAAACGATAAATGGATCATGCAGATTTTTAATTCTGAGGCCAGAATGCAAGCTTCAGTGGCTATAAGTTAAAATAATATAGAACATTTATTGTATCTTGAGTAAAATCTTGTTTCGTAATTTGTTAATAAAGTGATAGAAATAAGTGGAATTTTTTATTTCTCCACCAGACAAGTACATCAAGAAATCTACTTGTCCAGCAATATTTTCACTTGTCTAAATAAATGTTTTGTTTTATTAAAGTACAAGGACCGTATTTTTGATTTCTCAAAATTAAACTGCGTTGAAAATTTTTACTTGTCCACTGGACAACCACTAAGGTACATTTTGCTTGTCTGAGCAGATTTTCACTTGTCAGGACAAACAGACAAGTGCTTATTTCGAATACTGTAATGTATCTTGTTATTAAATAGAACAGAGTAATTGTTAGACCTGTTAAGAACACTATATGAGGTGGTTATACCAAAATGTATATCATGATTAGTAAATTGGTAATGAAATTCAGGGAAAATGTTAAGTAGTATTATTTTTTTAAGATATAGGTAAGGGATATATCTAGCATACAAGATAAGGAATTGGAGGGGTTCAGCTGTCCCCCACAAATATAATGGATACGTTCAGATTTGGGCAGAGTCAGCCTGTGCATTACACCACAAGAATGGGAGCCTGTATGCCCATGGCAGGGGGCATAGTCAATGTAATGTTCAAAAGAATCATGGAATAGTAAAACAAAATGTTCCCAGCTAGCTTTAACTGAGTGTGGACATTCTGATGTTACAAATGGAATATTGATTTTTTTTTTTTAAAGGTCGTTCACGAAAAGATAGTTCCCCACAAAAGAGGAAGATTAAGGATGCCAACAGGCCAAAGAGGTCAACTTCAGCCTATTTCTACTTTCTTCATGATTGTCGTGAAAAGGCAAAGGAAACTGGTGCACCCACTGCAAAGGTACAGTATACCGTATATTTCATTATGTCAAAGGCAGTTAATAGGCAGTGTAAAAATTCCTATAATTAATTGAAAATTGATTGATTTATTAAAATTAGACAAAAAATAAATAGTCGTGTTTACTTACGTGCATTTGTGGCCAGCTGTCCAGTTTTTTTTGGTCCATTATTCTGGTTTTCTGACATTTAAAAAAAAACCTGATCAACAATTCATATCCCAATATTTGATGATTTTGATTCTTGGTAAAACGATTTGCATGTTCCACCATTGTTGTCTAGCAAAAATGCTTGCTTAAAAACACTTTTTCAACTCAAAATTCCCATGTATTTTCCATTGAAAAACAAAAAACTAAAGCTGCCATACCAGGGCTAGCTCTGGGTGAGCAAAATGTTTTGCAAAATTGTCTATTAAACTGCAAAAATTGCCAGTTACTTTCTAAAAAAATGTCAATTTTTACATGGAATTATTTCGCCAAAATTATACTTTCAAAATTTGCAATTGGCGAATTTGGCGAGTGTCAGAGAGCTAACCCTGCAATTTGATTGGCCAATGTTCTCACTGTGTCCTCTTTCATGTTTTGTCCATTATTGCCAAAGTGTATTTAACTGTGTTGTCTAATTTCTAAATTAGGTGACCATTTTAAATTCACATGACTACGAATATAGGATGTAAATAATGTTCTTAGACTTGTAGCTCTCCATGGTTGGGGGTAGGTGCATGCTTGGTTAGGTTGAACTTAATAAATAATATATATATTCATTATTTTGTTTTCAGATTGGCGATTTCACCAAGGAGTGTTCAGTGAAGTGGAATGCTCTGACTGAAGTAGATAAAAAGCCATTTTTGGCACGAGCACAAACAGATAAGGAAAGGTATCAAAAGGAGGTAAGACAAAAAATTGTTTCTCATGCATTTTTAATCATGTCTTTTTCGTTTGTGTGAAATTGTTAACATCACTAATTGTCTGTTTGAGTATGGTTTAGCTAGGTGCATGTATGCAGTGATATTTTTATATGTGTAAATGGTTTGATATTTCATATTTACTTCGAACATTTCACACTTTACTGAAGTCCAGAAGAATTGAGCTTTTGTAGCATGCTGAAAAACAAAAGTTATTGATGCTGGCTGAGTCATGTTATATTTATCAATTCATTAAAGTCCTGTATAACAGTTTATACAAATTATGTACACTAATGAAATTATCATAACATTAGAATTGTTGGTTGTTCGACTTTGAAAATGTGTAACTTATAAAGCACTGGGTTGAATTCAGACATGCCAAGCAGAAAAATGTCTGCTAGACTGTTTTATGCATTTCACATTATACTGATTCATCACTTAGGGAGCCAGTAAAAATAGTTTGCAAACATTCGCAAAAAAAGCTGTCTGAACAAATTTGATTTGTTCTTACAATTATTTTTTAATTAGATTGCAGAGGTTGTTTTTGTGTGTATGGTTTTTTTTCTCTGTTTTTATTTATTATTTTTGGTAAAATAAATTATTTACTTTTCAGATGGAAGCATACACTGGGAAGATAAAGGATGTTAACAAACCAAAAAAGCCAGCATCATCATATTTCTGCTTTTTAGCAGAATTTCGAATTGACATGAAAGGGAAAAATGTTGATCATAAACAAATGCTTTCTCTAGGTATTACTAGTCTTTGGCTTTCGTTTGCTTGTTTTTTTTAAATAACTAGTTTATTTCTGTTTTTAAATTGTTAAGGATTTTTAGTATTAATGTCTTAATTAAAAAAAAAAAAAAATACAACATACACTTGCTTCAAGATAGCCCAGTTTATGACTAGGGTCTCCATGAGTACTAGGGCTTAGGCCGAGTCAAGCAAGACTCGAGTCCATTCACAGGACTCTAGTAGTACCTGTGCAACAAAAAACATTACATCATTTTGCCATATACTTACTGCTAGTTTAATTACAGGGCTATGAGACATGGAGGGAAAACAAAAGTTGAATGTGTGGGATGAATACATTAGCATGATTTGGCATCCATGTTGGAATTAAGATACATAATACTATTTTACTTTATTCCTTAGTCATATTATTATCTCGTGTAAGATTCGGGTGTAGGTCGAGTTTGACCCTCGAGTACTTGAGTTCAATATTTTGGACTCGTTGAGACCCTATTTATGACCATTCTTCAGCGAGTGTTCCATTGCATGGACAAGAATGCTTATAGATTGTGATGTTTATGTTTATTTATTTTTAAATTGGTCACTTCAAATACATTGTTAGTTAGAATGAAAAAGTTAGAGGCAGGAATGCTGATACTTGCAAATGTGATACTAACATTGATTTTTAAAAATTGATTTTAACTACTTTTAGCTGGTGAAAAATGGCGAGGTTTGAATGATGGTGACAAGCAGAAATATATAGAATTGGCTGCAATAGAGCACAAGAAATATGAAATTGCTATGGAAGAATACAGAAGGGTAGGTTCAGATTGATAGCAGGGTTTACTTTAATAATAATCAGTAGAAATAGGCTGAATCTAATAGTAATTAGTAGAAATAGGCTGAATTTCATAGTAATTAGTAGAAATAGGCTGAATTTAATAGTTATTAGTAGAAATAGGCTGAATTTCATAGTAATTAGTAGAAATAGGTTGAATTTAAGTTATTAGTAGAAATAGGCTGAATTTAATAGTAATTAGTAGAAATTGGCTGAATTTAATAGTTAGTAGTAGAAATAGGCTGAATTAATGAAGCCTGTTTTTTTTAAACTTAAATGCTGGTTCCAGTTGTTCAAAGCATAGTTACGTTGACTATGGGTTAGTATGACATTTAATTATTTTTGCAAATGATACAAAATAGATTTTAGATTTGATTATATAAGGTACTTTTGGTTCTAAATCAAGTTTCAACGTTGTTTTCAATTACTATTTGTACTGATCCAGTTCTTGGTTTTGAAACTTTCTGTTAACCACTGGATAAGCCAACTAACTTTTGAACAACCGACCCCATTTGAGCATTTAAAAATAAATATAGTTAACATGCACGTAAACCAAAAGCAGGCTTTGTAAAATTGACCTCAATGTGTTTCATTGTTCTGGATATGTGTCACCAAAATATCATTCTTTAGTTTAATGTTATGAATATATAAAAATGGACATACCTAGCCCAGTGACAAAATTAATTTAGGTTGGAGTAATAGACGATCTTGTCCAGGTAGATAAACAGGGCACTTGAAACAATAAGGGGACTTTTTAGAGCTAGTTCTGAATGATCAGAGCATTTCGCCAAATCATCTATTTAAACTTCAATAATTGCAAAAACCCAGTTATTTTTTAATAATATAACAATTATTAATTACATAACATTTATTCGCCAAATGAAGATAAAATTCGCCAATTGCTTTGAAAATTTGCAAATGGCAAATTTTGCAGATGACTAGCCCTGCTTTTTATTTTTAACTATACTTCTTAGAGGCATTTTGTTTGTGAATATTCGTAAATAATTAGAACAAATGAAAAACAAAAAACTTCTGATGTAGTCCACAGCAAAAAAAAAAGTGCTGTGGAAAATGAAAAACTCTACAGCTGTAGGCAACTGCAGGGGTTGTCGACCTGCTGTGTAAGTTGATAATCAACGACCATATAAATATTAAAAAGTGAAATTAAAATAGTGTAAAGAGCTGTACAACAATACAATTATCACAGGTAAAATTCAATAAGAATTTAATTGCAGTAAACTGAAAATAGCTTAAAAGCCAGTAAATTATCCTCATATCTGTGTTATTACCTTGGTGGTTTCCTGTCCAAATTTACTCTTCACATTTTTTATAGGCCTGATACATATTCCATTAACCTTCAAAATTGTTGCAAGACTGTCAGTAAAATGTTTTCCAAAATGAAGGCAGAAGGTGAAATTTATCTAGTAGTTTATATTTTTAGGACAGTAAAAATACTGAACCTTTAGCAATAAAATGTATGGCTTTAGGCCAGTAAAAGGGGTGGGGTTTGCTCTGGCAGATTGGAATGAAAATCTTGAATTTCTTTTATATGGCCTTACAATCTTTTATTATTTTGTAATCTTGCCTCTCAACCTTATTTCAACCTTACCCGTTACAATGAATGTTTTTTATTTGATATTGGCCAATAAGAATGCTATTTTAATAATATTTCAATATGTTTTCTTGACCTTAGGTAAAATGGCAAAATTTAATCTTCAAAACTGTTTTAACTGATCCCTTTCCATTTTCGTTTTATTTGACATTAGGCCAATGAGAATGGTGTTTTAATAATATTTGATTATGTTTTCTAGACCGGAGGTAAAATGGCCAAGGGAGTGAATGGAGTGGCTATTGCCCCACCAGTTGTTGTTGATGAAGAAGAGGAGGATGAGGAGGAAGATGATGAAGAGGAGGGGGAAGAAGATTAGTTTAGCTGTTCACTCAACAGTATTTAGCACAAAAAGTACAGGGCATACATTGGAAAATGATACCATGTGAATGCTTGATCAAACTTTTAGAGCATACTCTTTAACATCAAGAAATTAGGAAATGATGTCTTATGTTGACAGTAAATATCAGTTTGACGGAGCTGCATTATTTCTTAATATGAAACACAAATTGCAGAATCAGATATCCATATCAGCTATTGGAATGTTGTTTTAAAAGCAGCAATAAATATTGTCACAAATTCAGTATTTCTTATTAAAATATGGCTGATTCAAATATTTTAATAACTACATCAACTACATTTTAAGCTGACTCGCAAAAGAAGCCATGTACAAATGATTGTTTTCAATAACTTTAGGGCTGTCTACGACACATGCTTGCGTATTCCGATGAATTTTAAAATGATGGTGTACAGTGAATGTATGAATGTGTATAGTTTAATACTTGTGCTCACCAGATAGTTGATATAATAGTTCCTGCAAAATCATTCTTTTTTAATGAAAATTCGGATAGGTCAAGAACAGTTTGTCTTCTATGTTTGGTTGTGCTTGAATCTCTTTCTCTAGGAATGTTTTTAACTACATTTAATTAAATATGGACACAATAGGTTTTTCGCTGATTTTAATGCTCAAAGCATGTACATTTATTTTACACATCGGCAGAGCAGTAACCTACAGTCTTCCATTTGATGAAAATTAAATAAGAAATTTGCTTATGGTTCAAGATTTAGTCTCTTACGTTTTGCAACAGGCTTATCCATAGTTGCTTTTTTTAGTCTAGCTTTGAAATCCAATTTGTATGTGTTTATATGTTTCTTGCAAGATCTGAATCACTCCATTAAACTATTGTTGAGTTCTTTTATGGTTGCATAGAATTATTTTGTAATCATTTTGTACAGTTCGAATTGGATGCTGTTTTCATCCTAGATTAAACTAGTAGCTGATCCACTAGAAATATTATTGTACTTCGCCAAAAATTGTTAAATGCATTTTACAAGGGTATGTACATGTATGAAATCCGCAAGACCTTGTCAAAATCAAAATTTAAAAATGTGATTACTTCATGACAAATGCATTGTTGTGCTATAGACTAGCTTAAAAAACAATGAAATGCCAAAACAATTTAAGTAAACCTTGAATGAAATGAATAGAATAATTGCATCATGACATTGGAAGTGAAGTCTACGAAAACATTCAACAATCTGTTATCATGGTAACTTTATTTCTAAAGTCATTTTCAAGAATTCAGAATCCAATCTTCTTAGCACATTTTACAGTTTGGTCTTTGTAACAACTGAATGAACTGTTTCATGTACAGTGGCACAATTGGTAGAATACATGGGTACATTGTCACTATAAATATAAAATCTAATGTCACTTAAAGGTGCAGACCCTAGTTTCAGTAAGTGAAAATAGACACTAAGTTTAGTTAATCTACAAACCTGCAACACACATTTCGATACGGTAACTTATAACATAGAGATGCTAGTCTGTGATATTTAAATAAAGAAATACCATCTTAAAATAACTACAGTTCCTCGATAACCATCACTTTTCAGATGCGTTTTTAGAATTATGAAGAATGCATTTTGGGGTATTGCAAAAACCTGGATGTCAAGAACCCGGTCATGTGTATGAAAATTAATATTTTAAATACTTATAATTTAAATGATTGAAAACGGCTTTAATAGTGAAAAATATGTCGCAGTGTTTAAAAACTAGGGTCTGTCACTTTAATTGGGGTTATTTGCCACCTGGTAATGAGGAAATGTCCATGCATCAATAGTGCTTGACCTAACAGGATTTGAGTGTACATGTTTATGTATTCAGTGTTTGTTGGTGTGTTTTGTTTTGTGTTTGTCTGTGTGTATCTTGCAGGTTAAGAATATTAAACTCGTCGGTTACTGGTAAAGATGTTAAAACCTTACACCAAGCAACCTTCTAAATACTCGGAATAAAAGTTCATGTAACATGCCGAAATATACTGCTAGCATAGTTTTAAATTGCACTGATAATTAATCATTGAGCCAAAAATGTATATGCTAACATTAATCACACCCAGGTATAATTAATTATGCTAACCTCAAAATATTTCATTTCAAAACCACTGAAATCATGGTAAGCTTTAACTTAAATACATTTTGGAATATCTACAACTGAAGCAGCTGTTACCAAATTCAGGTAACGCATTTCATTTCTGCATAACGTGTCATGACCAAATAAATGATGTTCTATATGCAAAACCAGGCTCATGTGATTGATGCATGAATGATAGTATAATTTTCACATTTTTGAGAGGCCTGCTCTGTATTAGCCCATTATAATCTTGCACTATTCTGAGGTTTCAACATCTTTATCTGTTGCTGGTGATTCGCTGTTTGTTTCCTTATGTGCTGTTTTTCATTTTAAGATGTATGTGTATTTCATGTCATGGATATTTAGTACTGCTATAACAGGTGCAAATAGAGGATGAAGGCTTACAATTATCAGTAGTTATTAGACTAATACGTATACCATGTAGAAAGTAGAAAACAATTATCCCTAGTTGTATGTTTCATGGGGTTTCAAGTCAAAATGCTTATTGAATGTACATGATTTTAAAATTAATTAAAATAAATAAATATATATATACAGGTTTGTCTTCAAATCTTGTATGTTTAGTAGAACGGATGTTAATATAAGATATATATCATTTATAAAATAAATTTTTAATATGAAAGTAAGATTAAGATTTAATACATGACAATTCAAATGTCTTCTTGTTCAGATAATATAATTTGATCAAATACATTTTTGATCTAGTTAGTAACAGGTAAAAAAAAAGGTTTGTATTTCACAGGTTTGGCACATATATTTTGACTCATTTACATTGACGGTCATCAACCTTCAAGTTTGTGTAGATAGTGGGTTTTTTATCATCCCACTAAAAGCAGCATAATCAAAGTTGCATTTTGTATATTTTATTCTTTTTGGTAATCCTTGTAAATAATCTTTAAAATTCCGGCTCTTTGATTGGATTTCTGATTATTTTATTTGGCATTCATTGTGATTTAAAAGAGCCATGATGTTATTAACTGAGGTTGTTTGAACTACTGATAAATTATTATTCCTGAATCATAACCATTTTATAACAAAACCATCATTTAACTTTATAAAAATAAGGTATACTCAGACAAAAAACAGTTGACTGATAATGTTACTGTGCTTTATTGTATACCATAGAATCAGTATGTATAGTCTTCCATTGGTATTATATTGGTATATAAATACTGTGTTGCATACCATTATGGTTTCATTTATGCATTCGTGCTTTTGCAAATGCTTATAACGAAAATGTTTACACAATTTTGTTTTTATATTTTATTGTAAAAAATAATTTTTACCTGACAAAATGGCTCTTAAATTTCGTTTATTTTAATGTTATAATTATAAAAACTGAAGAGGTTATATATAATGTGGGATTGGCAATATGCAGACGATCAGTTAGATTTTATTTTACTCACATCTTAACAGAGCTTTACAATAAACCTGTGTTCTTGCTCTCTGCTTTAGTTGTGCCAGCTGCATTTAAAAAAATTACTTTCCTATTCAATAATTATTTCGTCAATATAACATAAATAAACAAAATTCTCCATTTATGCACATCTATATTAAAAATTGCAGACATGAATGATATTCTGCAAAATGAGACATTTCTTTTATCATACTATGTGATTAGGGTAATTTTTTGTGAGGCTTTTTTTATGCATGGCACATAAATTGGACCCATCAACATTTTAATTTTATGGTTATCATTAGTATCATTTCCATATGCACGGAACTGTTTTTGGTGATTGTCCATGCTGCATCCGAAATCACACACATGAAAAATTACCATTAATTAACATGAAAAGAAAATGGTGTTATGTTTTACTCACATCAAAAGGTAAATGATGCATCTAAGCTTCTATTTGTTGTATGAAAACTTGTTTTTATAAATCAAATTTGTCTATAATTCTTGTGCTTGTATCATAGAACTATACACCAAAGATCTCAGTTATTCATTTAAACTGTTTATTGGCATAATTTTTCATCAATTTGTATCAGTTTTAGAAATGACTGTAATTGTACTTAATTACTATACCTCAACTTTTTTGTATATCTATTAATTTTTATTTTTGTCTAGTATGAAATAAATACCTTTTTTTTCAGAATTTGTGTTGTCCTGGTTTATTTATTTTCTGCACACTATTTTATATTTATCTCCCTTAGCCCCAATATTTATTATTCTGAATTACTTTCAAATGGTGTTGGTATAATTGGCAAACAAATTTTACTATTATTAGTATTAAGTTTAGGAACATTCTTTGCCAGGAAAGGCAACTGATAATTTCTACTCTGCTTCAGTCTCGCATGGAAAGTTTTGTGAGAGCTGATAGCCGTGTAATAAAGGTTTTTTTTAATGAATTCATTTGAAGAGTCACATGGTTGCTCATCTGGTAAATTGTTCTCATGGCAAAGATTGAGGAACATTACATAAATGATGTTCTCATCCTTGTTTTGTTTCTGTCTAACCTACAAATCGTAAGTACCTATTAGTACCTTCAATTGTCTTGTAACTCTACACCTGATCTCAGAAATTAAAAAGGTATGGTCATCATGACCCATCTCTCATATTCCTTGATCCTGTTTTAGTTTTGTCATGATCCTAAATGATAAATGATTGTTGTGCAGGATGGTTTATAGATGCCAGTGTTCCTTTTTAGTGTACTTCTGGAACAACTTCCATTTTAAACTCGACACTCGTTCAAGAAAAACTGTGGTGCAGAATCAACCAAAGTAATTCTTGAAAATGGGTCTATCTTTTTCATTTTGGATGCTAATCTGCCATTTGACCCATCCTTAAATCTACACATGGTATCTTGTGGAATGGGCTGAACATTTGGGGGTCAAAAGATGTGAGCTAATGGTGCAAATTTAGGATTTCTTTGTGCCAGCATTGACTAAAGTACTAATCAAAATTGTACCCAGGTGATTTTTCTATCTTGTATATTAGTTATGAAAATCCCTGGAATAAAAACTTGTCAGTATTATCATGACCTGTTATGGTATTCAAACAACCGGTAGGAAAAATGACAATAAATTACCTGTTATAGATAGAAATATGAGATTTATTTACAATTTTACTGCAAAACATATGTAATTTGGAACAGACTATAACACCCAGGTTTATGTTGATTACACTTGACAGGTGAAATCACAAGTACTAAGCTAAACAGAGGTGGTCTCAGGTGTGTTCAATATCAAACTTAGTGTTATATTACATATTTTGCAGTAAAATAGTAAATAAATCTCATATTTTTATCTATAACAGGTAATTTATTGTCATTTTAGGTACCGGTTGTTTGAATATCATAACTGGTCATGATAATACTGACACATTTTTATGGTTTTTATTCCAGGGATTTTCATAACTAATATATAAGATTGAAAAATCACCTGGGTATAATTTTGATTAGTACTTTAGTCTTTAATTTTTATCACACATTAAAGGGCAATGATATTTTTTAAGTGATGGTAAAGAAATTAGGCACATTGGAGCTGGAAGGGAGGGGATTTGTATATATATATATTAAAAAGTACTTCCCACCCCCCACCACAACCTCATATATTTGGGCCTGTAAAAACAAATTTAACAAAGATGTCTTAGAGATGAATTCTTTTAGAAATTGGTCAAGTAACAAAGCTTCATAAATATATAATTAAAAAAATTAATGTGAATAAAACATGGGGCTACATTTCAAATCTGAACGACAAAACTGTATTCTATTACTAGTATTAAAGTTATATCTGCACAAGGCAGAGTCAAAAGAATTTTAGGCAAAATCATTGCTTTCATGATCCACTATCAGGTGCTCATCTTTAGGAGGACTGCCACTTCACTAGATCTGTTTCATCCTTCCTGCACCACCTGTATACTACCACTTCCAAGACTAGCTTAGAAATTCCAAAGTTGCATAGGATGGAGCTCAGTGGAATATATACAGCCGTGATGGTGATAGCATGCACTCATGAATCACAAAAAACGGTGATGATATCAGATGTTCACTGAAAAACTGATGATATCAGATGTTCACTATAAAAACATATC
Source organism: Gigantopelta aegis (assembly GCF_016097555.1). Classification (NCBI taxonomy): domain Eukaryota; kingdom Metazoa; phylum Mollusca; class Gastropoda; order Neomphalida; family Peltospiridae; genus Gigantopelta; species Gigantopelta aegis. The sequence continues at coordinate 79,710,184 of NC_054701.1, forward strand.
AGATGTTCACTAAAAAATTGATATCAGATGTTCCCTGTAAAAACTGATATCTCTATAATCTGATGTTCACTGTAAAAACAGTGATGATATCAGATGTTCACTGTAAAAAGTGATATCAAATGTTCACTAAAAACTGGTGATATCAGGTGTTCACTGTAAATACTGATATCAGGTGTTCACTGTACAAACTGATATCAGGTGTTCAATGTAAAACTGATGATACCAGGTGTTTACTGTAAAACTGATATCAGTGTTCACTGTAAAAACTGATATCAGATGTTCATTGTAAAACAGTGATGATATCAGGTGTTCACTGCAAAAATAATGATGATATCAAGTGTTTACATTAAAAACAGTGATGATATCAGGCTTTCACTGTAAAAACTGATATCAGGCGTTCACTATAAAAATAGTGATATCAGGTGTTTACTGTAAAAATAGTTATATCAGGCATTCACTTTAAAAACTGATATCAGGTGTTCACTGTAAAAAGTGATGATGTCAGGTGTTCACTAAACAAAAGTGATGATATCAGGTGTTCACTGTAAAAACAGAGATGATATCAGAAGATCATTGAACATGGCCATCAGAGCCATGGAATTTGCATTTGCAAATGTTATTTTCCAGTCATTACATGGAATATTATAGGAAAATGTTAACTGGTTAACACTAGAAGAGATTGGCAATGTTTGTATTTGGTGGTCACAATTATGCAACACCTTACATTTTGTACCAATGTATATTACTTATACTATTTAATTATAATAGTATGTAATAGTAGGCCTATGTGTAAAAGCTGGTCATTGCACTTATGACATAATTTAAAAAATACATTGGTTTGTTTCTTACAATACTGTCAATAAAGATTAAATTAAAAGTGTATAAATGTTAAATGTATTTTTTTTTTTTTTTTTATAAATAATGTCATATTTAAAAATTACCAGAAACAATTTTGTTTTTACTGTGGCCTAATTTGTCAAATATAAATTTATGAAAATAACACTCGAATATTTTTATTACATTATTATTATTATTATTATTATTAATATAGTTTTAATACAAATTACTGCCATCCAGTTTTATTCGAAGTTTATTAACACTGGTAGTCCCCCATTACAAGATATTTTGGCGCTAAACTGTACACATTATGTTTCCAAAACGGAAATCAAAATACGTGCCCTTCCGGTTGTTCTACTTTGAGATTTGTGAGTCATTGCCTGCGTGTTCTTTGTCTTATTGGACGATTTTAATAACATGCATGTAAACAAAAATCATTAAATTAAATATGGGACCTACACGTCCCGAAAATGCATGCCCATAGCTTGTTAGAACAACATATGTGTTTGGTATAGGCCTAAACTCTTATTTTTATTGCCATTGGTATGTTTTGTTGACATCGACCCTGTTACATCATAGGTTTTTATAAATTTGACATTTTCTAACAGTACGGCATGTTACATTAAAAAGTTATTGGCGGGAACGCATGTCCATGCACATTTACAACATAAATGCAACAGTTTATAATTTTATTGTTTGCGTAACATTTAACAAATTTTAATAATGCGTGCACAGAACCAGTCGAGGTTAAAGCGATAGCACTGACACTGTGACACAGTACAACAGTGTTTAACGCTGTGAAACTGAAACAGTTGTATGATAATACTAGTTTATATTTTCCTGTTATACATACTGTTTCAATTTAAATATGTGTTGTTATGTATTAATATTGACTTACTGTCCAAATTTTCCTTCCACAGCAGTGCCAATAGTTTGGAGATGTGACCTATTTTGATAACTTCAACTTGTTGACTTTTGTGTAGAACTTGAAGTTCTTCAGCTAACACATGTAGTTTGGTTATAAATCCAGTCAAGGAAGTTAAGTTTTGGACAACTCTGTTATGATGGCGGCAAATCCCTCTATAACTGGCCTGTGTGAAAACACTTCACCAGATATGTTTGGTGCAATCAAACAAAAGCTGGTGAGAGTGCAGGCAAACATTGGACAAAACTATAAAAATGTGATACAGGGGATTATGCCTTTCATTCGGAACCTGGATGACAGCACCAGTTCACCGGTGCCAAGTTTCACATGTACCAATGCCTGTCTGCATCCGGAGCACATCGAAATGGCACAGCTACACCTGGAGACACAGATTCAAGGGAAAGGACACAATTTCAGTCCGTGCCAGCTGACCAACCCAACGTGGTGTGACAAGTGTGGCGATTTTATATGGGGATTATCAAAAGACTGTCTGAGGTGTAAAAGTAAGTATGAATATTCTATACTGAAACTGACTCAAGTCACCTCTAACCCTCCTATCCTGTTATTGATATGTTGTAGGGGAGGGCTAGAGGGGACTGTGTAATACTTCGGAAATCGTCGCCGACCAAATGGTAGACAGCTACTGTGTCTAACATTTTATACAGATTTATTCCTGAAATATGATGCCACAGGCGGGGCTTCTAGAATTTTCTTAAAATCCACTAGCCATGGGATCAGTGATTTAAAAAATTTCCTAGCCATGATTAAAAATTAACTAGCCCTACTTTACTTGAAGTTTATACAATTTTACTAAATTTTTTATAACAGTAATAATCAGATATGTCACCTAAAGAGGGAGATATATATATATTTTTTAAAATTCGCTTTGATTAGGAGGGGAGGTTTTTGCCCCTCCAAACCCACCCACTTCAGTACGTGTCTAGGTTCTGTAGAACTGCTTTGGAGCCAACACACATAATTTGTATGCTAGAAATCACCCAATTTGATGCAATGTACAAGTTCTGCAGTTTCCTACTACCGCATAGCCTACTGGCCATGCCCCCTTTTTAAAACTTCATCACCCCCTGTCTTTTTCTTCCTCATTATTTTTGAAAGTGTATGTAATTACTAATGATATGTGTATCTTAAAAATGTATCCACTTGTAAAATGTAGGGAGAGGTCTTAATATACTAGGCCATGCCTTTTGACCAATCCCATTATGTTTTGCCAAATAAATATTATTTAAACCAGTTTACTTTGTCAAATGATTCAGTACTAGGTTAGGCTTAAGAATGCTCCTATACCACAGAGGGTTCAAGCATGTCTATCCCGGAGCCCGTCTCTGGAGGCCAGGGACTGGGTCTGGGGCAGAACATTTATGGGATAATTTTGAGTTTTAAACCAAAATATAATAGGGGAATTTAAGTATTTTTGTTTGCGCAATTCAAAATTAATAATAATATAAAAATCCAAATAAAAATAAATTAATAAATTTTTTGGTGCTTAATTTAAGAGCAGGCAGCCAAAAAGAAAATAACTGACACATGTTTGAACACCAGATTCAGTGTTACATGTATGTTCAATTTATCTAGGACAAACTATATTATGTGGTGCTGGTAAAGGTCCTAATCAGGGTTTCTATAATTTTTATAAAATCCACTAGCCATGGGATCAGTGATTTTTAACATTTACTAGCCACGATTAAAAATTCATTAGCCCTACTTTAAATAAATACAATTTTACTAATACTATAATAGTAATGATGTCACCTAGAGAGAGAGAGAGAGAGAGAGCAAGAGCTAAAAACACTAAAATGGTGGTGGGGTGGGGGCAGGATATTCATATTTATCCCGCAATCACTGTATTCATTGGCAAGATATGATGACTAGATAAATCTCTATATTTTCGGTCACTGACCAAAAATATAGGTCAAGTGACATAAGCCCGACTCGATTCAAGTATTTTAGACTAGATTTTCAATAAACATACTATTTAAATCATTTGTTTTAGTACAGTAAATACAAATAACTTTAAGTTTTGAGATAACAATACCAAACTTGTATATTTATTTACGAATTAGAGTTTAGAAACGCTTTTTCAGTGTCATGAATGTAACTAGCGTCTTACAAAGAATGACGTCATGTATCTCGTATGACGTTATACTGCAAAAGTTAGGTTGACGATACTCAATTTGTGTACACAAAAATGGATTAAATAATGATTTACTGACTATACCTGTGGGATTGCAGGGGCTTTATTCTGCTCAGGTCGAATGTCGAATGCAGCGAGGCTCTGCCGAAAAATAGCCCAATGGACCCACTGACAGGGGATCGATCCCAAACCGACCGTGCATTAAGCGAGCGCTTTTCCACTGAGCTACGTCTCGCCCACCTTGTTACACATATCGTTTTCAAAATATGTCTTGATATACATATATTTAATTTGTATGTATTCAGTGTACTAATATACAAAAAAAATGGGAATATTTAGATTGGGAATTTTTTACTTCAAAATTGGGAATAAAAAATGACATACACTGTAGCTTTAGACAATGGTGCCGAAATAATTAGTAATTTAACTGCAGATTATATATATCACTGTTCATCACCTCAATCCCAGGTAAATAAGGTTCTAATTAAAACACCTCATAAAGTGCATACTCATTTACAAACAGAATATAAGTGGATGCATGGAGTTTGGACATAACATCCATAGGGGCAACCCCTGCAGTTGCCCACGTCAATCAGCAATGTTGTGAATATTTTAATTCTCTGAGACACTTTTTTGCCTTGGACTGTTTTCAGGGTTTTCTTCAATGGCATGTTGTTGGGTGTTTTTTTGCCGTGGATATTTTCTTGGTTGTAGGGGGGCAGGATATAGCGTTCGCTTGATGCAACGTCAGTTTGGGATCAATCTTTGTCGGTGGGCCCATTGGGCTATTTCTCTTTCCAGTCAGTGCATCATGACTGGTATATCAAAAGCTGTGGTATGTGCTGTCCTATCTGTGAGATGGTGCATATATACTGAACAAAATAAGAAACTTCCGCTAACTTTGCTTGAACATAACTTGATGAAAACAAACCGGGGAAATAATTGTTATATATGCGTTTAAAGAGTGTTCCATGATGCATTGTTTGGTGCAAAAATCATGGCCATAGGTTAACAGAAACTGGAAGAAATTTTGACCAAGTGTGGTAGGGGTTAAAATAAAAACACCCACTTAATAACGGGTATGTCCACCTCTTGAATTGACCACTGCAGTGCATCGCAGGTGCATAGTGTTGATTTCTGCCTGTGGAATATTGTTCCATTCCTGAATGAGCGTTTGACGAAGTTCGTTGACGTTAGCAGGTGGGTTGGGACGACGCCTCAATCGTCTGTCCAGACTATCCCAGACATGCTCGATGGGGGTCATCGCTGTAACGTTGAGCATTTAAATTGCCATCAATGACGACTAGTGGTGAATGATAACCATGGGCAATGGCTGCCCAGACCATGACACAATCCCCACCCCCGAAACGATCTCGTGCAAGAACACAACAGTCAGCATAGCGTTCATTTCTCCTACTGTAGACGCGCACCCTGCCATCACCACGTTGTAAAGAAAATCTGGATTCATCCGGTATTCCAGCGTCGCCGTATCCAACAAGTGTGTACACGTGCCCAATTAAGACGATTTAGACGATGACGTTGCGTTAAAACGCATCCGACGTAAGGACGTCGTGCATGTAAACCGTTCTCCTGCAGACGATTACGAATAGTTTGCCCACTGATTTGGTTATTATGAAGCCCAGGTGTGTTAGCAGCAGTAGCAGTGGCAGTTTGGAATCGATTGCGCAAATGCGTGTTCATGATATAGCGGTCTTGACCACGCGGACATCCACGACGTGGCAAGTCGTTGGTGCTTCCTGTCGTTCGAAATCGCTCGACTAGAACTCCCAACATGCCTTGCAATGTCTTCTGTCGACATGCCAGCATCAAGCATGCCAATCGCCCATTCGCGTAAATTATTGGGTATTCTTGGCATACTAAAAATGCTACAATGTAAAAAAAACATATTTTTTTTTACAAATTTTGAAGCATTTTCGTTCACTTGACAACAATGTCAGTAAGACAAGTAAAACAAATTGACCGAATACTACACGGGACATGTCGAACCATGCATGCACGTGCAAATTGAATTTCACGTTGTCGACGATTAACAGTGCAAAAATAATCGATAAAATTCATGAATCCTGATAATACAGCTCAAGGCTAATACTACCTATATAATTTCATTACACAATGAATTCTTTAACACAAATACTATATGTACAAATCAGAAGTTTCTTTTTTTGTTCAGTATATATATACAGGGCTTGAAACGGCCTACCTTAATTTACCAACATCCATTATTATTTTTGGGGCCACCATATTTTTTGGCGAGTTTCGAGCCCTGATATAAGAGATCCCTTGGTAATAATGGGAAAATGTAGCAGGTTTCTTCTCTAAGACTACATGTAAAACTATCAAATGTTTGACATCCAATAGCCGAAGATTAATGAATCAATGTGCTCTAGTGGTGTCGTTAAACAAAACAAACTTTAAAATCCGCTGAGATGTTAATAAACACTCATGTTACTTTCCTTTGCTCAGACTATGATAAGGAGTCCATTATTTAAAGCAAACACATTTATCCAGGATTTTTCACCATGATCCCATGTCTGATGGGTTTTGGAAAATTAGTACGAGTAAATCAAACTTGGGATATTTATTTTCAGGCCATTGAATGATGCAATACACCACTGTTAAATTAATTTATTACAAAAGGAATGTTCTCACTGATTCATTTAAGCGGGGCGGCCCGCCCCACTATTGCATTTTGCCGCCCTCCTTTCACTTACTCCGCCCTCCTCCTTTATTTTTCTGCTTCCCTCTTTATTTTCCAGCACCATACTATATTTTACAGCACCTATCTCTGCTATTTCCAAATGCACACTTTTTTTTCACACATAAAAAACCCACAACGATCAGTCTGCATATTGGACATCAAAGGAAACAAGCCGCGTTGTGTACGAAAAAACAATTGACGAAACATTTATGACAGTTACCGCAAGGTCATTTACCCCGTAACAGTATTTTTAACAGCCTCTATTTTGTCCCATATCTGTATCCATTTGTATGTTTAATACACACAATAAAAGTTTTTTATTTTTTATGGATTCGGCAATCTTCGATTGAAAACCCCCACTTATTTGATGCCAAATTTGTCATGTGATCAGAACGGTTATTTGCCTGATAGTTTGTCCTCAGTTGCAGATATAATTGGTTGTAACTGATGATTTTGACTTTCTGTCATTCAGTTTATTCAGCAGTTCTTTATAAAATATTGTAAAAAGTGGTAGTGTTTATCATTAAAATAATTTATCTTGGGTGCCAAATAATATATACACCACCTTTACAAAAACAAAACTACTTTTTATCAGCTGGCGGTAATATTTTATCACAGTGATTGATTCATTCAATGAAGATGGAAATGACAAAAAAATGTATCCGACGTTAGGAGATCACTTGCAAACATCTTTATTGTTTTTTGTATATCTTAAAATCTTTATTAAAATAATAATATTAAAACTTTGATCGGTTCAGCAAAACCGGAACTGCCCATGAATGTCAGACCGATAACATCTTTGGTTCAATTATAAGATGAGTATGCTTGTATTTCGTATAAACTTTTTTGTATGCAACAGGGATTTACTTTGTTTTTCTGAAATGGGGTTCCCTTGGACTCGCCTCTTTTTTTTCTGGGGGTCCCAACCTGAAAACAAAGGGTCCCAAAACCACACAAATGACAGAGAGCTGCAGACAACAAATCACGTGTATACTATATATGTTTCATTAAAGTAAATTTAACAAGCTGTGTTGTATTTCCTTTCGGGAAATCAATGTCGGTATTCATTGTTTATTCTTTAAAAATCAACATTTCACTTTGATCTGTATAATTATTTGAACCATTTCCTGCAAGCTAAATGACACTCACAATACCATGCGTTGTTTATGAATCGTGCTACTTGTTTGTTAATGCAAATCAGAACATTTAACCAATGTGTTTTATTCGCCCGGGAATTTCCAATTGTGTTCGGCCTGTTGACGAGAAGTTCCGAATGATCGCAAATCCGCGATCTCTTTCCGGAAATTACCAACTTTACACGATTAAGCGCAGCAAAGGATAAAGACGCAGTGTTCCCAGAGATGGCCTCAGACCACAATTAATTTCGCTATATGTTTCTATATAGCCTTAGTGGCTATAACATTTTTATTAATATCAGCAGGCCCATGAAGTTTTGTATGTACCTTTGCCTGCATGGGGGACACATACCCTGAAAAGGACAACCCCTGTTGTCCAGCATATTGGTTTAAACAGACCCACCCTCTAAACCAGGCCAGAGTACACCCATTTTACACAAAAAGGACTACTTTTGCATGGGCCGGAATTACCACAAACAAGTCTTCAATGTCAGCAAGTTACACATGTTTACAAACTACATGCTATCCCCTGTCAGTTCAGTCAAACAGTTGCCACTTCATAGCTGTCTGCCATGAAATAATCAACAGTCAAACAGCAGACTACATGCGCGGTCAATTTCCGGATTTTGGACAACCAAATGGGAAGATAACTGTAATCTGAGGCCTATCAGTCCATTTTCCCCCCTAAAAACTGGCCCACACTAATGCATTCCAATGATTTACATATTAAAGCAATGCTCAGTAAGTATCGGGATATCACCTTTAAACTGAGAGTATATAGAGGCTGTGTTAAAACACCTACCACAGTGCCTTGCCATGGCCAATTTTAGCAATGGAAACTTGAGGGACACCAACTTCAAAATGTAATAACTTTATAAAATTTTGGAATTTCTTCATACAATGAGCAGCTATTTTTTCTTCTACATATGTTCTATCTGCACAGTGTTGTCTTGGAAAGATTTTGAAATATTTAAAGGAAAAAAAATCAATCATTAGATTTTACTTCATTTTTAATAAAATATTAAACTTAAATTTAAATTTTTGAAAAAAATTAAAATCTAAAACTGTAAAATTTTGCATTTTAGATATGATAAGTGGAGGCTTATTAAAAAATATGGTGACTGAATTCATGATACATTATTAGAAATGTGTGAGAGGGATGGTGAAAGTCACAAAATTGGGGCCATTTGCAACAAATGTTTACACACTAATTTCAGGGAAAATTAGACATGATAGGCCTCATATTCAATTTTGACCTGCTGTATTTACTTAATCTACTTCATTTACTGTATTAGACATGTAGCCACTTTGTAAAAGGCATAACAGTCCATAAAAATGCATATTAATATGAATATGCCCTACAGATATTACTTAGGTATACACCATAATATGTTTTTTGTTGACAACTTTGAAAATGAAGATTTTGTCACAAAATGCTGATATAAATCCTACCAAGAGGTACTTGCACCATATTTTTCAGTTTCCAGCGATAACTGTTAACAAGTGTAGTCATGTGCCAAATGGGAAGATAACTGTAATCTGAGGCCTATCAGTCCATTTTTTCCCCTAAAAACTGGCCCACACTAATGAATTCCAATGATATACATATTAAAGCAATGCTCAGTAAGTATCGATATGTCACCTTTAAACTGAGAGTATACAGAGGCTGTGTTAAAACACCTACCACAGTGCCTTGCCATGGCCAATTTTAGCAATGGAAACTTGAGGGACACCAACTTCAAAATGTAATAACTTTATCAAATTTTGGAATTTCTTCATACAATGAGCAGCTATTTTTTCTTCTACATATGTTCTATCTGCACAGTGTTGTCTTGGAAAGATTTTGAAATATTTAAAGGAAAAAAAATCAATCATTAGATTTTACTTCATTTTTAATGAAATATTAAACTTAAATTTAAATTTTTGAAAAACAAAAAAATCTAAAACTGTAAAATTTTGCATTTTAGATATGATAAGTGGAGGCTTAGTAAAGATATGGTGACTGAATTCATGATACATTATTAGAAATGTGTCAGAGGGATGGTGAAAGTCACAAAATAGGGGCCATTTGCAACAAATGTTTACACACTAATTTCAGGGAAAATTAGACATAATAGGCCTCAGATTCAATTTTGACCTGCTGTATTTACTTAATCTACTTCATTTACTGTATTAGACATGTAGCCACTTTGTAAAAGGCATAACAGTCCATAAAAATGCATATTAATATGAATATGCCCTACAGATATTACTTAGGTATACACCATAATATGTTTTTTGTTGACAACTTTGAAAATGAAGATTTTGTCACAAAATGCTGATATAAATCCTACCAAGAGGTACTTGCACCATATTTTTCATGTTTCCAGCGATAACTGTTAACAAGTGTAGTCATGTGCCAGTGTCTTGGATACCTCAGTGTAGTATTTCTTGATTGGAAGGATGTTTGTAGTAATGACCACTGAATATGCATTATGGATTATTCTGCCATATGTATTACAAGCCAAATGTTAACCTTTTTGGCACATTTTCTGCAATAAACTTGACAAGTATACCAGCATCTGATTACTGAACACAATAAATACATTCAGACAGCATAGAATATTAGCCTATTAGATTTTCTAATGATAAAAGACCATTTTTGAAAAATGACTGAAGTGTGTAATTTACATAAATGTAGGTGAAATGTATTATTAGAGTACTTAATCTTGTTAAAAACTGTATACTATTTATTTAAAGTGTTTAATTACATTTAGTAGTGATATATTCATTATATTTAGATCTTCTGTCCAATTGCAATAATTGAGAAACTCATTAAAAGTCAATATGTAAAAACCATTTTTAAAATCTCAATATTGACTAACAAAATCCAACTTTTGCTCTTTTTTACCAAATTATTAGCTCAAAACTGTTAAAAAATATTGCAACAACCTGTAGTAACATCAGAGGTCTTTTTATGCAATTTTGGAGGATATTGAAATTTAAAAGTTGAAAATTTTAATTTTAATTTTTAATAAAAAAAAAAAGGGTTTTTTAATTTAATAAAATATTTAGAAAATAAATAAATTAGTTTTCATATTCCTTGTGGTATTCACAATCAGTCTGTGTAATTCCACCTCTCTGGTTATAATACTTTCATCAGAATCAAGCATTTAACAGGTGTAATGTGTGAACTATGCTACTCAAAAGAATTTAAGGGTCAGACGATATTTTCGACATTATTTTCTGAATGAATTTCGCTATATGTTTCTATATAGCCTTAGTGGCTATAACATTTTTATTAATATCAGCAGGCCCATGAAGTTTTGTATGTACCTTTGCCTGCATGGGGGACACATACCCTGAAAAGGACAACCCCTGTTGCCCAGCTCTTTCTCCCAGCATATTGGTTTAAACAGACCCACCCTCTAAACCAGGCCGGAGTACACCCATTTTACACAAAAAGCACTACTTTTGCATGGGCCGGAATTACCACAAACAAGTCTTCAATGTCAGCAAGTTACACATGTTTACAAACTACATGCTATCCCCTGTCAGTTCAGTCAAACAGATGCCACTTCATAGCTGTCTGCCATGAAATAATCACAGTCAAACAGCAGACTACTTGCGCGGTCAAATTTCCGGATTTTGGACAACCAAATGGGAAGATAACTGTAATCTGAGGCCAGATTAAATTTTTTGTTTTCGAGATGGGGAATCCCCATTTGAATAAGCAATTTATAGGTAGAAAAGAAATAGTGTGTTACACAGAATGATCGATCTTTGATAGTGGACAGGGTTACTGAAAATGTCAGATATTTTATGCGTCCCGTGGGACGCAGTATCTCTATTTTTGCGGATCCAGTTAAGTTTTAGTGCATCCTATACGCAAGTTTTGTGCGTCCGGTAAATCCCTGATGCAAAATAAGGAGTATGTCTTTCCACAAAGTCTACCAACACACAACAATATGGTAACCAAGCTTCCACCCCACCCCGTGTTTTTTTGTTGTGTTTTTGTTTTTTGAAGGGTGTGATGCCGTGCGGCTGCCCTTCTTTAATTTTCACCCAGCGAGAACACTGCAAAAGTCATAATTAAGTATATATTTTGGTAACATTTAGTACAGAAATGGGAATTTTTAGTGCCACTTTCGTTGGGAAGGGGCGTATATATGTTCGGACCCACAGAACACCTGGATAATCTCTGGTACGGGAACAAGAAACTGATTTAGTTTTTAATGAAAAAATGTTGGCACTTCCTCTCATTTTTAAAGTGAAAATTTCACCGTTGTTAACAATAAACAATCAAATACATGAAAGTGCTTTTTCATATAAGCTTTCAAAAGTCATTAACTTGGTTTTAGCACTCAAAACAAATACTCAGTTTATACATTTCACAATGTACAATAAGAACAAACTTACCTCTGTAAAATGCATCATGATAACCTACATTCAGATAATAAAAAACATTTAGCAAGCACCAGAGATGTGCACATTATAACATTATTATGTACATAAATAATTGGAAATGTGTGTTCCGATAAGCAATGAAATAAGTGTATGTTTTGATATGAGTGGGTGTGGCATGTCTTAAGCATCATCATGTGATATACATGTATATATATATGGGATATTCCATGATGACATCATCTTCTGAGCTTAATGCTTTCCAGACAGTTATGAATTTACTGCGTTTAGTAGTTAACAATCTGTTATAATTTGGTAACAATAACATGGCTGTAACTTTATCATACATACATGTATGTAGTGCAAAGATGTAAATTTTCTATGAATTCGTGGATTTCCGATTTTTGGTGTGGTCATTTGAGATTTGTAACCATCCGGAGTCTTTTAAGTTTGAGTTCGACTATTGTTTTACAGTAAGTTTCCACTGCAGGTGCTTTTTTTACTTTTACTATGCATTAAGCTACAATTTTTACAGACTCTGCTCATATTTGTTTTCTCGTGACATGAAATCCTTCAAACTTTGTTTCTTTTTCACATTAACTTTCCTAATAGTGGAAGGCTTTTCCATTTTTTTAACAGCCACCCCACCCCATCAGTTGCATGTATTTCCAGTTATTCTAGATAACCAATGGACAGCCCTGAATAATTATATTTGTAATTTAAAATTTTGACTATATTTATTGACTAGTTAGTACTTAGTTAAATGTATAACTTTCTTGGTATGGTATTGAAACATGATTTGAATCAGTATCGCATGTACATTACCTGTATGTTACACTGCCAGTGTTATTGTACAAATCTGTCAGTTTCAAGCTGAATGTATACAATACGAGTTTGTATCATATGGTCAATCTGTCAAAGCAGTCATTTGGCTGAGTGACAGGTTTGACATACTGATGATGACATAACTTAGTTTTATTTCATGATTACGCACGCATTGGTATGTCCGGGGTTCATGCTGGCCTTGGCACAGTTCCTGTATATTAGCTATTGCTATTGATTAACAGCATCTACCATATATCACTAAGTATTAGCTGACTGTGGATAGGCCAACCCCTTAGTTTGCCCTTCAATATCTGGTACAAAAAAAGTTGGTTTTATGTATAGGCCAACTCAACTTTTATATGTATGTAGTTGAACTGGACAGAAATATAGATATATTGCAAAAATATAATAAGACAGCATGAGGTGAGGGTAGAGCTTGGGATAGTGTGTGAAAAAGTAAAATTAAAATATTACAGAATCACAAGCTAAATGTCATAGGACATAATTGTACATCTCTTTCTTGAAAAATGACTTGAGATATGTTTAATGGTATTAGCAGTCTTTTTCGCAGGGTTTCTGCCAAAGGGTAAAACAGGTATGGTGCCACAAACAAAATATTTAGCAGATTTGTTTTTTTTTAATTAACCTTTTGACAAAATTAATTACTCTTATCATTAATGTATGATTTTCTTAACCCTAACCCTAAACCATTTTCTTTATGAGGAGGTCCCCCATAACCCCCGTTGACTACTATTTGTTGTTGAATGTTGAACCATTTATCAGCATACATGCCATTAATATGTACTTAAATCTGTATGTATGTACTGCAATAGGTATGACTATCAGTGATTTCGTTAAACACTGAAAACTACTTCAGACATACTGGATTAGATCTGAAGAGTTGCCTCCCTTGAGTTGCAAACCAGAATAAAACTTAAAATAAAAACATTTACTGACAATAAAGAGTTATGTATGCAGGTTTTTTTTTATATGTTTGGGTGGGATTTAAGATTATTTGCTGCATTAGGATAAATATAGCTGGTTTCCTCTGATAACTACATGTCAGAATTACCAAATGTTTGACATCCAATAGCCGATGATTAATTAATCAATGTGTTCCAGTGGTGTCGTTAAACAAAACAAACTTTAACTATAAATTCTCGCTCTCTCTCTTCCCTCCAAACACAAAATAGCATTTGTTTAGTATGTGTTGAGATGTCAATAATTCTTTTCCTTTCTATTCCATAAATAAATTTTAAAAGATGTCAAGTATAGTTAAGATATCGCAGGCTTCAGACAGATTCAAAAAAAGAAGAAGAAAGAAATGTTTTATTTAACGATGCACTCAACACATTTTATTTACGGTTATATGGTGTTAAACATATGGTGAAGGACCACACAGATAATGAGAGAGGAAACCCGCTGTTGCCACTTCATGGGTTACTCTTTTCGATTAGCAGCAAGACATCTTATATTTTCACCATCCCACAGACAGGGAAAGTACATACCACAGCCTTTGATATACCAGTCATGGTGCACTGGCTGGAACGAGAAATAACCCAATGGGCCCACCGACGGATCGATCCCACTGACTGCGTATCGAGTGAGCGCTGTACCACTGGGCTACGTCCTGCCCCCAGACAGATTAAAAGTGTTTTTTGTTTTTGACAGATTGTTTCGAGTATTGGCTTGGAGATTTTAAATATTTGGCTGACAGTGTAAATTGTTTTAGCCACAGCTTGTAACTTTTTGTATAAATTATTAATTTGGGCAAATCCTGGTATTTGTACAAACTCCGAATATATTGCATGTGACACAGAAAAGGTTTTTTTTTCCTTCTAAAACTAGGGCTAGTGATTAATAAGTAGATTTACACAATGGAAATATAATTAAATCATTCAACTACCTTTAAATATTTTTTTTTTCAAATGACAGGAATACTGAATGAAAACATTGGACTGAACATAGATATTTTAGTTTAAAAAAAAAAAAAAAAAAATAATTAAAGGCCCGTAGTTAACTTCTACTGTAAGATGTTTCTGACTAACAGAGCCTTGTTGCTGACTAAGATTACATGTAACATATACTGATGGAAAGAAATAAGAGATCACACAAATACTATCAGCAAGTAAAGACAGCAACTAAACCCTCAACCCTTGTTGTCAGAAGTAGACTGTGCTACTGGCGGTCGTTCAACACTACTGACATTCAACCACTCATTACAACTCTGTATGTAATACAGACATTACTACGCTAGTAGTGAATTAAATTTCATCTATAATACCATGTGTTCCTTTATTTCTTTCCAGCAGTATATTAAAGATATTTTCTTGTCAGTGTGTTTGCTGCATCATTTAAGTCGGACAGGCCACCACCCTGCTATTGCATTTTGTTTCCCTGCTTTCATGTTTTGCCCTCATCCTCCTTTAACGTTCTGCCACCCCTCTTTATTTTTCGACATTCTACTATATTTTACAATACCCAGCTCTGTTATTTCAAAATGCACACTTTTCCACTCGCTGAAGAAAACCCAAATCGATCAGTCTGCACACTGGATATCAAAGAAAACAAGTTGCGGTGTATTCGGAAATGCAACTTCCAAAAAACTTCAGTAGCTTACAACAGTTACTGTAACATCATTTAACAGTATTTTTAACAGCCTCTGAATTGTGTCCCACATGTTTGATACACATAATAAAAGTTATATTTTATTTGTGAAGTGAAAACATTTAATTTTTATTGTTTCTGCAATCACTGACTGATAAAACCCCACTTATTTGACGCTTATTAAAAATAGTCATTCTGTCTTTTGTGTCCACTGACTGTAGTCTGATATTTTGTTCTTAATTGCATTTCCTAATAAAATATTAGAAACTTTTTTTTTTAGGGATATTTTAGGGAAGTGTAGTGTTCATCATTAAAATAATTTATCTTGAGTGCCAAATAATATATACACCGCCCATCAATATGAGAACAATGATGTGAATGAATAACACAGTGTCCGGGTGTGGATGACCAGATTATAGTACAGTAAAACCTCTCAAGACCGGATCCTCTATAAACTGGAATTCCCTCAAAACCGGATGTTTTACAAAGTCCCTTTTTAAAAATCAAAACAGAACTTAACCTCTCGAAACCGGATCCATCTTCAAACTGGACTAGTATCTTGGCCCCAAGGGTGTTCGGTTTAGAGGGGTTTCACTGTAGTAACAATGTATGGGAACAATAAACTTGATAAATGTGTCATAACCTGTAGGTTACCAGGCCTGTATTTTGTGGTGAACTGTATGTGCACAGACCTTGCAGTCACTCTGGCTGTCCATTACATAGGCGTGTGATGACAAGTGCAACCTTCTCTCTCTCTCTCTCTCTCTCTCTCTCTCTCTCTCTCTCTCTCTCTCTCTCTCTCTCTCTCTCTCTCTCTGTCTCTGTCTCTGTCTCTGTCTCTGTTTTCCATCCAGGACAGGAAAAGTCTCCCCTGAGACTAGTTCAAAGTCTTTAAGAGAATAATTTTTAGTTTCCCTTAATGTTAATAATAATAAAAAGTACTATATATTGATTAAATACCAATGCTAAATATTGTAATATTTTAAATGGCTCCTCGTAATCTGTTAAGGGAGTAATTAATCACAATTTTTTAGTCTTATATATTTTGTCTGTCTGTCCCACAAATAGATTTCCAAAAAAAAATTCCACAATGTCTCAAGATATTGAATTGAAATTTTACATATTGCTTTGTCGTGTACTGTCACAGATCAAGTTTGACTTTTCATAGCAAATTATCAGTTTTTTCACAGAGTTATGGCCCTTGAATTTAAAGACTATGAAAATATGTTTTCGCCCCACCCCACCCCTCGCAATACCTCAAGGTACACATGTATTGAGCAGAAATGTTGTGTGTAGCTTTATCATGTACTATTACATACCAAGTTGGACTTTCATGGTGAATTATCCATTTTTCACAGAGTTATAGCCCTTGAACTACATGAGCTCCAAAATTTTATTGGTTGAGGTTGGGGACATGTATTGCTTTAATAGCAATGTCCTGCTTTAATAGCAATACTATCAGAATGCTTGTTTCACATGGAATTTAGCTCAGTCAGTATTGCGCTTGCCTGAGATATATTTGAAAATATTGCAGGACTTTTTTTTATAAAAATTACTAGCCATGGGATCAGTGATTTTAAAAATTTACTAGCTATGATTAAAATTTTACTAGCCCTACTTTTAAGTAAATACAATTTTATTCATAGTAATATTCACGGATATGCCACATAAAGAGGAAGATAGAGCTTATTTGGGGAGAGGATATATATTCATATTTACTATATAAAAAAACCCCTTAAATACAGCATTTGACAATTTCTTTTTTTCACTAGCCATCAGGCATGGCAATAGTAGTTATTTACTAGCCCAATATTGAATATCACTAGCCATAGGATTGGGGCTACCATAATCTAGAAGCCCTGCGTATTGCTTTAAAGCAATGCACTCAGAATGCTTGTCTCACAAGATCAGATATATCTGTATACATGTACCTGGGTTAGCACACGTTATCCTTATTCTGATGTCTGACAGTACCATGCACCAGTTCTGCCAGTTTCGTGCTGTGATTCATTAATTTCACACACAACCTGTACATGTGATTGTGGGGAAAAGTCATAAAAACTCTTAGAGAAGGTGAAAGAGATAACCTTCCACAGATAGATATACACTGCATTGCCTCATTGCTCACTCTTATTTTAACTTATCGCAGGCTCTGACAAACAAAATCAGTTTCGGTTTGCTTTTAGTTTTACTTATCTGGCAGGTATCTGTAATACTTAAACATTTTCTTTGCAATACAGTCTGTTTTGCTCAAAATGTAGTTACAACGTGTTAAAAGTTATAAAAAAGGTAAAGATTGTTTTGTTTAACTAAAGCACATTAATCCTCTGCTATTGGATATCAAACATTTGCACAGCACATACCACAGCCTTTGATATACCAGTTGTGGTGCACTGGCTAGCAGGTATCTGTAGTACTTAAAATGTTTCTTTGCAATACAGTCTGTTTTGCTCAAAATGTAGTTACAACGTGTTAAAAGTTATAAAAAAGGTAAAGGTTATTTTGTTTAACTAAAGCACATTGATTTATTAATCATGTGCTATTGGATGTCAAACATTTGCACTACATACCACAGCCTTTGATATACCAGTTGTGGTGCAGGTATCTGTAGTAGTTAAAATGTTTCTTTGCAATACAGTCTGTTTTGCTCAAAATGTAGTTACAACGTGTTAAAAGTTATGAAAAGGTAAAGGTTGTTTTGTTTAACAACACCATTAAAGCACATTGATTTATTAATCCTCTGCTATTGGATGTCAAACATTTGGACAGCACATACCACAGCCTTTGATATACCAGTTGCGGTGCACTGACTGGAATGAGAAATAGCCCAATAGAATCAGCCAAGCATTTTATACCACTGGGTTAAATACCGACTCTGTTAAAAGTTATTAGTGCAGTTACATTTACATACCTGTATGCAGCGTCATGCAAGTTTGTTCATGATTATACATTTATTGCCAATGTAATTAGTCCTTATTTAATTATTAGCAGTGTTCGAAATAAGGACTTATCTGCTCCGCTTGTCCTGACAAGTGATAATCTGCTGAGACAAGCAGAATGAACCTTAGTGGTTGTCCAGTGGACAAGTAAAAAGTTATAATGCTATTTAATTTTGAGCAATCAAAAACATTGTCCTTGCTCTTGAATAAAACTAATGACTTATTTGGACATGTAAAAATATTGGTGGACAAGAAGATTTGTAGATGTACTTGTCCATTGGACTAGTGAAACATTCTGATTATTTCTATCACTGCTTAGAATAGTCTGATGTTGTATGGGTCTTGTTTCCATCAGTGGCCCATTGAGCTATTTCTCGTTCCAGCCAATGCACCAGGATTGGTATATCAAAGGCTGTGGTATGTGCTATCCTGTCTGGGATGGTACATATAAACAATCCCTTGCTACTAATGGAAAAATGTAGCGGGTTTCCTCTAAGACTATATGTCAGAATTACCAAATGTATGACATCCAATAGTCGATGAGGGATGGGACGTAGCCCAGTGGTACAGCGCTCGCTCGAAGTGCAGTCAGTCTGGGATCGATCCCCATTGGTTGGGCCTATTTCTCGTTCCGGCCAGTTCACCACGAATGGTATATCAAAGGCTGTGGTATGTACTACCCTGTCTGTGGGATGGGATCTTTTATGTGCACCATCCCACAGACAGGATAGTACATACCATGGCCTTTGTTACACCAGTTGTGGAGCACTGGCTGGAACGAGAAATAACCCAATGGGTCCACCGACGGGGATCGATCCTAGACCGACCGTACATCAAGCGAACGCTTTATCACTGGGCTATGTCCTGCCCTTTGTAGCTATGAAGTAACACAAAAACCATGTTTAAAACCATTATTCAGTGGTCAAAACACTGCTATCCCATCCGCCTTTTGCCAGTCAACATCACCATGGACTAGGAGGCGTTTTTTTCGTCTGTTGTCCCATTGGACCGGCAATTATTTTGGGCCAAATTAACAAAACCTGGGTTTTTTTAAATGCAGTTGTTTAAGCATTATAAATATATGTAATTACACATGTGTAACACATAAACAAGCTTTACAAATTCAGTCCTAAATATTTTTGCAACATTTATAGCTTTTTGGACCAATTGTCTGACAGGCATTTCATCCAGTTTCGATCCCTGCTATTATACATTATTACAAGTAGCTACCAATAGTAGATATATATATACAATAATGAGACTAGGATTTAGGAGGATCCAAGGAACTCTCTAGCTTGGTATTAAAGTAATTAATTTTACCTTTGCATATAAGGTAAGGCTATTAATGTCAGCAAATTTCATTACATTAATGTGCCACCACCCCCATTTTAAAATCCTATATCAGCATGTCATAATGTACATATATGTGTCCATGTATAAATAAACATACAGTCAAACAATAAATGACTAAGTGCATTCTTTGACATTTACATATAAACATTGTACACTAATTATGTGTGATTCATCATCAACATGATTCAAATTAAAAACCCATTACTTCATGCACTCTCTTCCACTATTTTACGTCCAAACCCCCCCCCCCCCAAAAAAACACAAAAAAACAACAACAACAACAACAACAAAAACACACAACTTTTTGGAAGTTTAGTTCACTCCTGAAATGTACTCTACCCCACCCCTCTACACAGGAGCATCTACATGCAGGCTTGCATGTAGGCATAGAAATTACTTTGTTTAGTATAATGCCAGTTGTATGATCCTAAGAAAGAACATGTAATTATAAAGTATAAACTAATGCCATCTTTCTTAACGCCTGCTGTGCAATGTATTTATGTTAATTAGGTTAATGCTATTAAAAATGTGGCCCAAGGAGAAAAAAGACAACTCCCAATCCTTTATGTACAGGTTTTACCGTGTGTGCAGATACTTTAAAGATAGTGTATTTTTCATGCCATTTTTTTTCTATGTGACCTAAATATTTATTTTTTATTTTTTAAATTTGTTTTAATTAATTAATTAAATTATTTATTTATTTATTTATTTATTTATTTAATTATTTGATATAAAATGATTATAATGTTTCAGACTTTATTATTTATTTATTTATTTTATGTATTTGATATTAAATTATTGTAAGGTTTTAGACTGTTTATTATTATTATTATTTTTTTTTTTTAAATTTTTTATTTTTATTTATTTATTTATTTATTTATTTATTTTTTTATTTTTTTATATAAAATTATTATAATGTCTCAAACAAGATTTCTTTGTTATGCAGTTTTTTTAAATCACCAAAATAAGATTTGGCAACAGTTTTTTCTTTGTACTGCCCAGTTGGAAAGCATTAGTCATCTAATTTTGGTGTGACATCTTGATTTTGCATGCTGGCTAATAAAAAAACACAACAACATCAAGCCTCACTAAATGTGTGGCAAGTCAGAAGGACAGATGTCACCGGAGACAGATATTCCTTTCATTGGAGACTAAAATTTGCATACAAACAACTGAGTACGCTGTGAGTCAAACCCACGTCACACCAAGGCGCAGCGCGTGCCTCTCCGATAGCACTCGTTTTACGCTCACTAAGTTTTTTACACTTGAGTGAGCACAGTTTATGCTGTGAATATTACCTTATGTAGCACACCTAGACAGCATGTGTTAGTGACAATTGTGTGACAGTCGGATTAAAGGAGAGAAAACACCCTGTAACATATTTAACATATTTACATTCATACGTCGTCGTAAGCAGTGGATTTGTTTTGCTGTGTATTATGGTGGATAACGTTGCTCATATCTTTGTGTGTGTGGGTTTTTTGTGTGTGAGTGTGTGACGGTATCCTTTTTTTAGCTACTTATGTAGATTAAGATAATTGTAAGGATGTCTGAAGGCCGATAGCCGGTGGTATCAGTGATAAGTAAACCAAACCAGCTACTGCTCATGCTCTGTGCTTGTGGAGGAAGTTACCTTTGTGGAGATGGAAGACTCGCCGATCAAGCCACATGTGTTGTGACCATTATCTCTTGTGAGTCTCTATCTCGTCTCTCTCTCTCAGCTCTCTCGCTCGGAGAAGATTTGGGTGTTCTGGTCTCACAGACCAGGCAGTGCGAGCCACACTGGTGATCTACACTGGTGATCAGAAAGCGAGAGGCTATTTTTAGCGGCTGGCAACAAGGAAACAGGAGTAGAGGTGCACCTTATAACATACATACATACATACAAGTATTGGTGTGGCTTGTTGTGCTGTCTGTTTTGAGACTTGACTGGTAGCCAGAAAAACCAAGATGACTTTCACACTTGGTAGTCTAACCATCTGTGTGAGGGTTAGGAATGGAAAATAGATGCTCGTCTGATAGATCAGCACCACCTCTGAAATATAAAAATTCGGGATCCGATGTTAATCTTTCGTCACTGCAATTCTTCGATCTTAAATTCAGTGATCTCTCTTCCTCGGATAGTTACAGTTTTTTTCGACATGGGTTTATCGACGAAGACGATTTCGAGGAGTTCAAACAGGAGTTGAGGGACTTTAAACGACTCCAGAGGGAGATTAACGAAGACCTTCAGTTACAGAGTCAGGCCAGAAAGAAACGTCATCGGCGCTTTCACATCGGCATCTTGGAACAACAAGAGCAACAGCAGCAGCGGTGTCAGCGAAGTGTATGTGAGAATAGCTTCCTTTATGATCCACCGATGGAACTGTTTGGTGGTGATGAACATTACGAAGAGTTTGAGCGGGTTTTCGATACGATCAGCAGTCGGAAACGGTTTTCCACGGACGTTGATGAGTACAGTCGATACAGAATGCAGCAGCGTTCGCCAAGTGTTGAATCGGACGGGTCGAGAATTAAAGACCCATCTCCGTTTAGATTCTCTTACGGCAGTCGGCACAGACTCGACTTTGCCGACATCGACGACAGCTTTATGGACTTTTTCAACAATGACGAAGATTTCATGGAGTTCGAAAAGGAATTTGAAAAGTTCAAGCCAAGAAGACGATCTCACGTTTTGGATGATGATTTACCTTCCTTCGGCAGCAGCTGTGATATTTTCGAAGATGTTCAGATGTTCTGTGATCGGAGTCTTAATAACGATAGTAATAGTGGTGCTTCTGAAAATTGTAACCGTGTGCCCGATGGGGAGGGTGATTTTCAAATGTGGAATTCTGCGGAGGAGTGGGACTTCGTGTTGAATAAACTCAAACGGAATAGCAGGCTGTTTAGTGAGAAAAATCCAGTTTCGGATGAATGTAAAAATCAACACAGAAAAACACATGTGGATAGTAGTAATGTTTGTAGTTCCAATCGCTCGTCTGGCTGTGATATTGATGATAACGAAGGTAAGGTTTCCCACAGCATTAGCAATAAAAACTGCTAAATAATTAATTTATATACATGCTGAATATATAACAAACAATGTTTGCCAAGGCTTATTGTAGATTACATATGTGAAATTAACACCAAAAATGCTTAAAATCAATAGATATTAAGTACTGATGCACAGTATTACCTGTATATCAGTATAATGATTAAAAAGGTAAGTAATACCTTCATGTATATTGATAAACGTCATTTTTATTTTTAATAACAGTCCATTAACACGTCTAACCATAGCAAATATATATTATTTTGATTAAAAAAAACTAGCAGTAAAATGTTTGTTACAAGAAAGCAACAGAAATAATTAAATTAATTTTAGCCATTAACACATCTAATAATGGCAAATATATATTATTTTGATAGAAAAACTAGCAGTAACATTCTTGTTACAAGAAAGCAACAGAGATAATTAAATTAACTTTAGCCATTAATACGTCTAACCATGGCAAATATGTATTATTTGATAGAAAAACTAGAAGAAAGCAAGAGATAATTAAATTAACTTTAGTACATCAAGGTAACACACACACACACACATGCACACACACACACATGCACACACAGACACACACACACACACACACATGCACACACACACACACACATGCACACACACACACACACACATATCAAAGTTTAAATAATGAACTTTAGTAAGTTGTATCACATGGTTTTTTTAAAATTGTATTAGAAGACTCCCTTAAAATACTATTAACACTATTATAAATAATGCATAGCATCATAAGTGGTAGAGATGGCAAGAGGAGGATGGGGTCACTGGAGATTTTATACTTATTCACCTCAGTTGAAAGTTGAATTAATCTATATCTCTTCCCCCCATTGCTCACATCTTCTGATGTCTATATAATATTATGATAAAGGTACGCTTATCATCACATCTTGCAATTCAAACATCATAACACTCATCCCTGTGAAACTGGATCACTGAATCCTTTGAAAAAAAGACACATAAGTCACCTTTCACATTCCTGTGCCCTTTCTGAATGAACAGGGAAATTGCCACGAATGAAACACTATAATGATTTAGTTCCGTTTTACTCACAGGTCTGTAGGAATTGTGGGGTGGGTGGGTGTGTGTGTGTGTGGGGGGGGGGTTGTGTTGGAAAAGGGGGGGTAATTAAAATAATACTAGTATATCACTTCAAAACAAAATGGGCCGAATTTACAAAGCCTAATTATGTTTTACACGCGTGTAAAAACAAACATTTACAATGCTTAAACACCTGCGTTTAAGAAAAACATGCTTCGTAAATTCGGCCTTTATTATTTAAATTCATATACTACACAGGTCACGCTACTTCTGATCATCAAAGAAACATTTGGGAAGAGATTTCTGTATTTTCAAATATTTTTTTTACAATGAAGACCTTTCATTTAGATTTCTTGTTCCACCCAGTGCACCACAACTGGCATATCAAAGGCCGTGGTATATACTACACTGTCTGTGGGATGGTGAATATAAAAGAACCCTTGCTGCTAATCAAAAAGAGTAGCCCATGAAGTGGCGACAGTGGGTTTCCTCTCTTAATATCTGTGTGGTCCTTAACCATATGTCTGACGCCATATAACCGTAAATAAAATGTGTTGAGTGCGTCATTAAATAAAACATTTCCTCCTTCCTTTCATTTAGCTGTTTAGTATGTACCTGTATTAGGCATAAAGAATGGTGGTGTGAGGGCTAAAAAAAAGGCTTGTACACAAAGTAACTCACTTCTTTGCAAACAAGGTCAGGCGTTTTTCCAGGTTTCACAGGTATATATATGAGACAGATGTTTTGTTATGAATACCTTTACTGTCAGTGTATCTGTCAGTCTTACAGTACACTGCGGTGGTGTAAAATAGATTAATCAACTAAAATAGTTCATCATTTTTACTGTTACATATGAATGAAGGAATGTGAGGATGGATGAGAAAGTAGATCGGTGAGTGGATGAAGGAAGAATGAAAACAAACAAATGGTGATAGATCGTCAGTCATCTGGATACAGTTGGAGATTCCAGCTGTTGGTTTTCAGTTTAGTCTCAATAAATTATATATATATAGTACTCTGGTACGGATCCAGAATTTTTTTTTTTTATTTTTTTTTTTATTATTATTATTTATTATTATTATTATTGTTGTTATTGTTGGGGTTTTTTTTGTTTGTTTTTTGTTTGCTTGCAATTACTTAAATGGAAGTTGTGTGTTAGAGGCAAACATACTTTAAAATAAATCGGAAGAAAAACTTTTTTGTTGTCAGCAGGGTGGGGGGGGGGGTGGGTCCATATTGTCTTGATCTTTTGACCGAATGTCGAAATAACCATGTGTTTTTTACCAGATAGGTGTGTTTTTAAATGTGCTGAGGTGTTGATAATTTAAATCACTGAATGCAAGGGACATTTATTCATATGCAAAAAAGTCTAATAAAACCTGTAAGAGATGTACATAGGTATGCACAAAGTCTAATAAAGCCTGTAAGAGATGTACATAGGTATGCAGAAAGTCTAATAAAGCCTGTAAGAGATGTACATAGGTATGCAAAAAGTCTAATAAAGCCTGTAAGAGATGTACATAGGTATGCAGAAAGTCTAATAAAGCCTGTAAGAGATGTACATAGGTATGCAGAAAGTCTAATAAAGCCTGTAAAAGATGTACATAGGTATGCAAAAAGTCTAATAAAGCCTGTAAGAGATGTACATAGGTATGCACAAAGTCTAATAAAGCCTGTAAGAGATGTACATATGTATTGAAAAAGTCTAATAAAGCCTGTAAGAGATGTACATAGGTATTGAAAAAGTCTAATAAAGCCTGTAAGAGATGTACATAGGTATGCACAAAGTCTAATAAAGCCTGTAAGAGATGTACATAGGTATGCACAAAGTCTAATAAAGCCTGTAAGAGATGTACATAGGTATGCAGAAAGTCTAATAAAGCCTGTAAGAGATGTACATAGGTATGCACAAAGTCTAATAAAGCCTGTAAGAGATGTACATAGGTATGCACAAAGTCTAATAAAGCCTGTAAGAGATGTACATATGTATTGAAAAAGTCTAATAAAGCCTGTAAGAGATGTACATAGGTATTGAAAAAGTCTAATAAAGCCTGTAAGAGATGTACATAGGTATGCAGAAAGTCTAATAAAGCCTGTAAGAGATGTATGCACAAAGTCTAATAAAGCCTGTAAGAGATGTACATAGGTATGCACAAAGTCTAATAAAGCCTGTAAGAGATGTACATAGGTATGCACAAAGTCTAATAAAGCCTGTAAGAGATGTACATAGGTATGCAGAAAGTCTAATAAAGCCTGTAAGAGATGTACATAGGTATGCAGAAAGTCTAATAAAGCCTGTAAGAGATGTACATAGGTATGCAGAAAGTCTAATAAAGCCTGTAAGAGATGTACATAGGTATGCAGAAAGTCTAATAAAGCCTGTAAGAGATGTACATAGGTATGCAGAAAGTCTAATAAAGCCTGTAAGAGATGTACATAGGTATGCAGAAAGTCTAATAAAGCCTGTAAGAGATGTACATAGGTATTGAAAAAGTCTAATAAAGCCTGTAAGAGATGTACATAGGTATGCAGAAAGTCTAATAAAGCCTGTAAGAGATGTACATAGGTATGCAGAAAGTCTAATAAAGCCTGTAAGAGATGTACATAGGTATGCAAAAAGTCTAATAAAGCCTGTAAGAGATGTACATAGGTATGCACAAAGTCTAATAAAGCCTGTAAGAGATGTACATATGTATTGAAAAAGTCTAATAAAGCCTGTAAGAGATGTACATAGGTATTGAAAAAGTCTAATAAAGCCTGTAAGAGATGTACATAGGTATGCAGAAAGTCTAATAAAGCCTGTAAGAGATGTACATAGGTATGCACAAAGTCTAATAAAGCCTGTAAGAGATGTACATAGGTATGCAGAAAGTCTAATAAAGCCTGTAAGAGATGTACATAGGTATGCACAAAGTCTAATAAAGCCTGTAAGAGATGTACATAGGTATGCAGAAAGTCTAATAAAGCCCCATGCAGGGGGCAGGACATAGCCCAGTGGTAACGCACTCGCTTGGTGTGCGGTTGGTTTAGGATTGATCCCCGCCAGTGGCCCCATTGGGCTATTTCTTGATCCAGCCAGTGCTCCACAACTGGTGTATCAAAGACCGTGGTATGCTCTATCCTGTCTGTGAGATGGTACATATAAAATATCCCTTGCTGCTAATCGAAAAGAGTAGCTCATGAAGTGGTGACAGTGGGTTTCCTCTCTCTATATCTGTGTGGTCCTTAACCATATGTGTAACACCATATAACTAAATAAAATGCGTTGAGTGCGTCGTTAAATAAAACATTTCTTTCTTTCCTATATATATGCAAACAGGATACAATTTTAATGCTCTTTTAAAATATATTTTAAAAAGTTGTTAAAAATATGTTTACATGCATCTGCATGTACTCCGGATTATTTCCAAAACCTTTTACACATGAAAGATAACAATCGGTGAGTAATAACAGGAAAACAAAACTTATATGTATTTACATACATGCATGTGGTTGACCTGAAACCACTCGTATTCCATACCTATGACCCTGTATACACACATGCACATGTACACGGTCAGTGTAGACTAATGATTTAAATGTGGAACTGATTTATTTGACATTATCAAGATGACCAGTGCAAACTTAGATCACTGACTGGAAATTTGACTCCTGTTTTGAAAGCTCTGAGCGATTGATCCCGAGTTTACAACAGGTGAAATATGTGTTAGAATGTGTGAAATAATCAGTGAGTCACAGATATGAGGTAGATATGAGGAACCTGCAGACAGCCTGCAGTAATTAGTGGGCTGTACATGTGTTCAATTGACACAGTACTGAGTGCTCCAGTACAAAATGTTCACTTCCTAGCCAAGTTTTCATTCCCCTACTGGTCCAAATGGAGAGGGCTATAGGTTTTCTTTTAGTCCTTCCATCTGTCTGTCTGTTTGCGTCTGTGTCTGTTTCTGTGTGTCTGTCTCTGTGTGTCTGTCTCTGTGTGTCTGTCTGTCTGTGTGTCTGTCTGTCTGTTCACTTCCTAGCCAAGTTTTCATTCCCCTACTGGTCCAAATGGAGAGGGCTATAGGTTTCCTCTTAGTCCTTCTGTCTGTCTGTCTGTCTGTCTGTGTGTGTGTCTGTCTGTCTGTCTGTCTATCTGTCTGTCTGTCCCACATATGGTTTTCCAGACGTTTTATTATTATTATTTTTGCAATGTATTTTAGACTAAATATAATTTTTTTTAATTATTATTATTTCATCACAAAAGACACACAACAAAATTTCTCATACATATTGATACAATAAACATAACAATACAATATTAGCTGTGTAATAAAAAGGTCCCATACATGTTAATATTATAACTCTGTTAATCAATTCAGGATAGTCTGCAGTATACATTAGACTTCGCTGGCATAGGAAGCTGGGAGGGGGAGGGGACAAGGGGCATGTGCCCTGCACTTTGTAGCAGCAACAATGGTTTATATATATTTATACATGTATTTATATATGTGTGTGGCCCCCTCCTTTTTTTTGCACCTTTCTACACCCGTGGACTTGGGTGGTAGAGCAATTGCCTAAGGTGCAATGGGTCACAAGATTGATCACCCTCCGACATGTTTACCTGCAAAAGAAAGCGTAAGAAAATTCCTAAATGCAGGTAAATATGTGAAGAACATGCAAATTATGCATGCATGTACTTTAAAAAAAAAAAAAAAATTGGACATCATAGTAAATACGGTATATAAATAGCAATTATCCGAGTGTAATCAAATATTTTTTTTTTTTTTAAAGTTTTGTTTAACAAAAACACTAGAGCACATTGATTAATTAATCATTGGCTATTGGATGTCAAACATTTGGTAATTCTGACTCATAGTCATCAGAGGAAGCCTGCTACATTTTTCCATTAGCAGCAAGGGATCTTTTCTTTTGTTCTTTCTTTTTTCAACTTATTTTTGTGCTTAGATCCAATTACAGTTCAAGCACGCTTTCCTGGGCACACTCCTCAGCTATCTGAGCTGTCTGTCCAGCACAGTGGGTTATTTGTAAGTGGCTAGTGGTTAGTGAGAGAGAAGAGGGTGTAGTGGTCTTATACCTACCCATTAAAACTCGCTCTGGGTAAGAGCTGGTACTGGGCTGTGAACCCTTTACCTACCAGCCTGTAGTCCTGATAGCTTAACCAAGATACCACCGAGGCTGGTGGGATCTTTTATATGCACTTTCCCAGCGACATGAAAGCACACACCACAACCTTTGACCAGTTGTAATGTATCTTAATACATTGTGGAGTGGAGTGACTCAGACCATATCCATTTTGTGTAAACTGCCTGATGGTCACTGTTTTTGAAGTAAAAATCGCTGTTGCTTTGTATGTTGGTAATTTATTCGATTAGCCTGAGCAGTTTTCCAAGTTTGGTTTCAATGTTCTGACATCATTTTAAGAAGTTGGTTTGCTGGGGCCTAATTCACAAAGGTCTCTTATGCTCTGTCAGACAACAAAGCATTCTCTTTGTATGTCTTTTAGCATTGCAATGCGAGAACGCAAAGTTGCGAGAGTTTAGTGAATTAGGCCCCAGGTAATCAAAATAAGTAGGTACATATCATGGCCTTTGTTACACCATTTGTGGAAAACTAGCTGGAACAGGAAACAACACAGTGGACCCACTGACAGGAATGAACCCAGGATCAATGGCGCATCATACAAGCATTTTACCATGAGGAGTGGGGGAGGGGGATGTAGCCCAGTGGTAAAAAGTTTACCTGATGCATGGTTGGTCAAAGATCTAGTGTTTTTCCTAGCTTGTTTTAGCATGGTGCAGCACCATGCCTCACTAGTCTAGCACCATCTTGCCTTAATCAGCGCCATGCTGCCCTTAGATTAAAAAAGCCTTTTTCAGTAATTAATTCTAAAACTGCCTTTATAAAATATGCCTTTTATATCTTTTGCTATTCATTTATTAAAGCAAGCACATAAATTACATTAATGTTTATTTAAAAAACCCACATTTTTTGTATTTTTAATGAAAAACAAGTGCCCAGAAAATGGTGAAAATGCCCCCAAAGTGTGTGGTCTACCATGTCTTGCCTAATTTCTAGGAAAATCACTAAGATCAATCCTGTTCGTGGGCCCAGTGCTCCACAACTGATGTAAAAAAAAAGGCTGTGGTATGTACTATGTCTGTGGGATACTTCATATAAAAGAATAGCCAATTGCGTGGCGGTGGTTGGTTTCCTTTCTCATTATCTGTATTGTCTTTAACCATATGTACAATGCCATATAACTGTAATTAAAACATGTTTAGTGTGTCGTTAAATAAAACATGCCTTCATTCCTTCCTTAGACATGAGTGTTTGAAATACCACATGCTTACCTGTAAAAATGCATGTAGAAATTCCAAAATGCAAGGAAATATTTAAAGAACATGCAACTATATGCATGTAATCATGGTAAACACAGAAATAGCAACTTTACCAGGGTAATCAAATGAGTGACACAATGTCGTAATACATTGTGTAATGGAGTGACTAAGACCATATTGATTTTGTGTGGACTGCATGACAATCACTCTTTTGTATAGAGCAAAATTTGGTCCTATTCTAATTACATGTTTTAGTGAGTTTATTGTGAATTTTCTCAAATTAGATACTACTTAGAAGGTTATTCTTTCTATTGCTATTGCTTTGTGTGTTGATAATTATAAGGTATTAAACAAGCTTCCATTTCATATCATGTTTATGTCCCGAGTGAAATAATTTTCAGTTGTCACAAGCTTTAGCAAGTGATAATGAAAATTATTTTACGAGGGACATAAACATGATACAAAATGGTAGTGAGTTTAATATCCTATTTACTACCCATAATCAATCTTAATTTATATCACTCAACTCATTACGTTGACATTCCTGTAAGGTTGTAGTGTGCTAATCGATGATGTCATAAAGTGTTATGTCCTACTTTGTGTTCTTGGTACGTATCACCTTGATATATGTACCAAGATACTTTTAACCATAAGGGTACCAGTTATTAGATTATCCTGAGCAACTTCCAATTTTTGTTTTAGTGTTATGACTGCAGATTATGAAGCTGGTAATCAAAATAAATAGGTACAAATTTTACAGGTACTTTTGAAAAATTATTTATAACACTGAATATCCCATAAACAGGATAGTACATATCGTGGCTTTTGTTACACTAGCTAGAACAAAAACAAAAATGGCATAGTTTGTCCACTGACAGGAATCGATCCTGGATCAATGGTGCATTGGGAAGCGCTTTACAACTGGGCTACATCCTGCTCTTAAAGTTTTAGAAACCACTGATACAGAATGAATGAATGAATGAATGAAATGAATGAATGTTTAATGACACCCCAGCACGAAAAATACATTGGCTATTGAGTCTAATACAGAAGTTAACAGCTCGTCAAACTTGATTTAAACATATTTTATTGCTGTAAAAGTAAACAGTTTTGGGATTGACCAACAGGATGATGTTAACATTAAGGCCTCTCCCAGCATTTTACAAGAATACAATGATTTTTAAAGTCAACATGACATACATGAATATATGGTAACTCCAGAACTATAATATATTCTTCAAACCATGAATATATGTAACTACATAAATTTTAAGATATCAGTGCTCTACGATATCAGTGATACTTTCCAGACATACCCCCCCCCCCCCCCTTCTTTCAATATTAGCATGTACCACCATTTTACATGTCATTCCTTTGGGCCTTGATTAATTTTTTTTTCAATTACTGATAATTGTAATTAAAAAAAGAGAGTAAAAAACCAAACATTAAATTTTTTTTTATATTTTTAAATACAATTTTAACAAATAATTTTTTTATGTTCAATTTAAAAAAAAAATGTGTTGGCTGATTTGAATCTGTCAGTGCAAACACCATATGTTTATAATGTATCCTTTTGATTATATACACACACGCACACACACACACACACACACACACACACACACACACACATGTATGTATATTATTATGTGATACACTAGGTACATCAGAACATGTTTAGACATTTCTCTTTGTTAGTTGCTTGTTGATTGACCTCTGGGCGGAAAGGTTATGCAAGAGAGCATGCTGCTTGATGTGAAATACTGTTAAGATAACATGAACTCTGGCTTGCTTCCAAACCATACCATGCCATGCAGATGAAGGAAGCCTGAACACAGCATGACCTGAGACATGTGTTTAATCATAGGAACCATCGGAATACACGGAATACACATTTGACATACACTAATAAATGTTCAAAACTTGTTTTATTGATATTACACTGTGAGGGATGTATTGCAGCTTGTACAAGTACATGGAATTAAAAGAAAAATAAATTTAAATTTAAATACAAATATTTGGTATTTATTTACCTTATTTTTTATAAAGGGATTGGTGAGCAGATACACACCTATATTGATGCCTAGCCTTCAGAATTTTTTTTTTTTTTAATTTTCACGAACTAATTACATTAACATTGAACATCTGTTACTGTAACATATATGTTTGTATGTGTACATGTACTTTTAGAATGCCAGTTCTAATTTTGATTTTATATATATATATGTGTGTGTGTGTATTATGTATGTGTATGTATGTATGTGTGTATATATGTATGTATATATATATATATATATATATATATATATCCATTTTGACAGTCTATTTACTAAATGAATTCCTTCCAACAATTAATAACTTAAGCACTTGAAAACAATTATAGTAAAGAAACAAATTGGGATGGTTAATGTATGGACTAGATACTATAAACATGCTAGTAAAGGATACCTATACAGTGAAACCCCTCTAAACCAGACACTCAAGGGGACCAAGTAAAATGTCCAGTT
Source organism: Gigantopelta aegis (assembly GCF_016097555.1). NCBI lineage: Eukaryota > Metazoa > Mollusca > Gastropoda > Neomphalida > Peltospiridae > Gigantopelta > Gigantopelta aegis. The sequence goes on from NC_054701.1 coordinate 79,743,001, forward strand.
TTAAAAGGGATAACCCCCGGGTTCTGTTATGTACCAATATTTAAAAAAGGACCATGAAAAACGTCCAGTTTTGAGGAAATTCTGGTTTATAAAGGATTCAGTTTTGAGAGGTTTCACTGTATATCAGTCAGTCCATGTTTGGTGGTAACAGGACATAACACATGAAATGCTTGTTTCTCATCCATCACGCATGTACAAACGGATGTTATCTATCTGTCTACATGCAGATGTATCTATCAGAATAGTCATATTTATTCAGTAGTCTAGGTGGATGGGTGGATGAATTCAACAATTATGTAATGTTCCAGGGAAATGGGCTTTGGAATGTGCTGTGTTTGCATTCTAAAATATTTTTTTTTTTTTTTTTAATCATTATGCAAACCTCTGAGAATTAAAAAAATTTGAAAACCATTTATAAGTTACAAAAAAAGGTTTTTTCATGTAACCCATTTAATTTTTTTGTGTAACCTGTCATGACCATGTAAAATGTCTTAAATTTAATGTGCGAATGGAAAATGGGTTAGGCAAAACTAGACTTACATTTACAAATGAAATGATAGTTCTCACAATATTCAGAAAAATCTGAGGTTTTAAGAACTAATTTTGTATTACGCTGTAATTGTTAAACTGTTCCTAGTACAGGCCTCTGATAGTTGAATATTTGTGTAAACCATTTATTGGTTACGCAAAAATACATTCACCCAAAGCATCCAGGAGAAATAGTAGTTATACACCAGGCAGTTGATGTTAGATATTATTTAAATACATATATATATATATATATATATGTGTGTGTGTGGTATATTACACATACACATACACGCGCACACGTGTGTGTGTGTGTGCTTGCATGTGTGTGTGTGTGTGTGTATGTGTCTGTGCGTGCATGTGTATGTGTGTGTGTGGGTATGTGTGTGTGTTCGTGTGTGTGTGTGTGTGTACGATATATAACACAGTTATATTTATTACCAGTACACTATTATATTTACATGTACTTTACAGTGGTAGAAATTAGGAAATATTTTCACTGGCCCGGGGGACTATTAGCTGAGGAAAGTTACTAGCCCCCAGGAAAAATCACTAGCCCCCCACCCCCACTTCATTACTGAAGCAGTTTGAGAAGACCAAATCTATATGGAAACTATACATGGCAACTAAAATAAGCATAACGTACAAAAATTAACAGTGTTTTCACAGGTTCATTTGAAGTATAACACACTACACCAACGTTGTCATCATTCATCAAATGTGTTTTTTTTAAATTACCCCCTCCCCAAGGCGGCAGCAAAGGGTGGAGTGTTTACAAAAAATAATAGCAATTATAATATTAAAGTAATTTAAGTAATAAAACTCAGGAATTATCTTTACTGTTACTGAATTATTTTATTCTGTCCTGATACACTCTGATGTCCACTGGTAAACTCGGAACTCTCCACTCGAGACGTTTGGAAGCAGCTAGTTAAAATCGATCGATGCCAACATGATCTATAACAGTGCGTTGAATTAAAGACTGTATTTTTTACCGTCGAAACGAACACTAAACACCAACACACACACACACACACAAACATTTCAGAAACAAAAACTGGAAAGTTCTGATTATGTTTGCACTAAATATCCGGATTTATCGAGACCAAATGAAACTGCGATACTTTACACTTTGTCAATCTATCATGGCAATTTATTTTGATGAAACGCATCTACAGTTTGTATGTTTAACAGGTTTCATTGGCAAAATAGTCTGACAGTCCGCATCATGAATCTGGGTCACAACTGCCCAGTATTAACAGCACGGGGGACTAGAGTCATTTAAATTGTACTCGCCCCCAGGAATTTCTACTTGCCTGGGGCGAGCGTTAGCTTCTATTCCTGCTTTATAACTATCGGAATACAATGTATTGTTGTAATTGTGGTGTAATGTATTTAAGTATCAACTGCCTGGGGTATAACTACCATTTCTCTTGAGGTCTTGGGGTGTGGGTATTGAATTTTGACGTAGATAATATCTATGAGTTGTATGACTCTTAATTGACATACATCAACAAAATCTCATATACCCTAATCATCGTCATTGATTGAGAAACAACTCTATTAAAGGCATATTGTCACAGACCACTGACCTATTTAATGATCTAACAAAGTATTACCTGAGCAAAAAATTATTTGATGTACTTTATTCAACTATCTTTATAACCACCATAATCCATTTATTAATGATATTTTGTAAATATATTTGAATTATGGCAATGGTCCAGAATTAAAAAAACTAAAATTGCCGAGAGGGTTGACATGGATTTCACTCCATCATGGTTCAGTTAAGGTGATGCAATAGCTAGATTTGGTTTCCAACAATTAATGTAATTTCTATTTATTATCAATTTTTAGAGAAATGAGGTCCTTGAATCTGTGATAGTATGCCTTTAAGGCAGGTACATCCTCATGTCAAATGGTGTGATATTCTAAACAAACACATTTAAGGCTAAAAGGCTATAGTTCGTTTGTTGGCATTTGCAAAAATGCATTGTGTTGACATTATGTTGTACATATATATCAGATTCAAGTATAAAGGTAGTTAGCCATAGAATGTACTGTCCTGTCAATGGAAAATATTCATTGCTGATTCAGTGTCATTTCTCACCCTGTATTTCTGTTTATTTCACACAGTATCATTTCTCACCCTGTATTTCTGTGTTTATTTCACAATATCATTTCTCACCCTGCATTTCTGTGTTTATTTCACAGTGTCATTTTTCACCCTGTATTTCTGTGTTTATTTCACAGTGTCATTTCTCACCCTGTATTTCTGTGTTTATTTCACTGTGTATTTCTGTGTTTATTTCAGACTGTCATTTCTCACCTTGTATTTTGTGTTCACAGTATCATTTCTCACTGTGTATTTCTGTATTTATTTCACAGTGTCATTTCTCACCGTGTATTTCTGTGTTTATTTCAGACTGTCACTACACGTGTCATCACAAGTGTTTACATTCTGTGGAATTGGACTGTGCATCAGTGTGTGCTCAAAACACTACAACAGATACAGAACAGTCGCCCGCAACAACGCCAAAGAACTCACCGTCTCGCGAACTGCAGTCGGAGACAATGACACCTGTTTCATTAGACATATCTCCAGAAAAAGCTATTAACAGTTCGTGTAATTGTTCATCGGAGTTACCTGTCCCTGTCGTCGTAGAGGATCTGGTTGGGGATGATCGAGCAGACAACACAAATGTGAGTACGAAAGAAATACCAAATTAAGTTTCATTAAATATTTAATTGCAAACCTAAACTCAAACCCAAACTAAAACCCAAAATTAAAAAACAAAACCCCTAAAAATGAAAAAACCCAAAACACACCTTTCCACACACACACACAGAGTAAACATACTTTAAAACACAAACATACACACCTTGGTTGGATTCGAATATGGAACTAACTCTCCCAAATTTTCCCTGGACACCTATAGGAATACGGGCAGGACATAGACCGGTGGTAAAGTATTCGCTTGATGCAAGGTCAGTCTAGGATTGATCCCCGTCAGTGGGCACATTGCGCTATTTCTCACTCCAGCCAGTGCACCACGACTGGTACATCAAAGGCCTTGGTATGTGCTAGCCTGTCTATGGGATGGTGCATATAAAAGATCCCTTGCTGCTAATCGAAAAGAGTAGCCCATGAAGTGGCGACGGCAGGTTTCCTCCCTCAATATCTGTGTGGTCCTTAACCATATATCCGATGCCAAATAACCGTAAATAAAATGTGTTGAGTGCATCATTAAATAAAACATTTCCTTTCTTCCTTCCTTCCTATATGAATAACCTAATATGGCACTGTAAAACAATGGGGGTTGTGAGGAGTGGGTATCAACATATACACACACATACCTAAATTGGGGAACATTTTGTTTTCAAAATCTTGATTAGCGATATTTCTAGCTAACTGAAAATTAATTAGCAACTGCTGTTTAATGTTTTATAATTGTGTAATGATCTCTGAAACTTGTGTAGTGAATCACAACATGAATCTGAACAAAATGTTCCCTCTAAATATATGTATTTATCATACTATTTACTAAATTATAAATGGTATTATTTCAAGGATGTTAGGCTTGCTGAATATTGATTAGCGACTACTGTTTAATGTTTTATAATTGTGTAATGATCTCTGAAACTTGCGTAGTGAATCACAACACGACACTGAACAAAATATTCCCTGTAAATATATGTACAGTAAAGTACACTTATAACGAACATGCTTAGAACAAACTACTGCATAGTATGAACTGATCATAAAGTCCCTTTTTATTTCCCTATACATTTATAACCTAATGTGCACAACAAACTACTGTTATAACGAACTAACTATCATGGTCTCTTCTGGTTTGTTATAAGAGTACTTTACTGCATTTATCATGCTATTTACTAAATTATAAATGGTATTATTTGAAGGATGTTAGGCTTGCTGATATCTATATCCTCAAGGTACACCTGTAGCAAACTAGGCAGGTGTTCATAAATCAGTATCTTACCTGTCATCACAGGATGTGGTGGTTGTAGAGGCTGTCTGATTATTATAATATATTGAGGAGATACGAGAATTATTTATGGGAGGTGGGTCTGCAGACAGGGTTCGATAAAGCCACAAGACTTCAGTCCGAGTTCAAATTATTTTTAAATCACTGGCAGGATTCTGCAAGTAAGGTTTTGATTGGTGGACATGAGCTCCAACTGGCTGTCTTTAGATCCACATGTAATAGTGGAGCTAATTTTAATTAGATTACCCACAACTGGTGTATCACAGGCCATGATATTTAGCTGTTCTGTCTGAGAAAGTGCCAGTAAAAGATCCCTTGCTACTGACGGAAAAATATAGCGTGTTTTCTCTGAAGACTACATTGTACATGTCAGAATTCCCCAAAGTTTGACATTCAACAGCTGATGATTAATTAATCAATGTGCTCTAGTGGTGTTGTTAAACAGAACAAACTTTTAACTTTTTAAAAACTCTATTATCGATTAACCATTGACCATCTTTCTGAACAGACATCCCTAGACATTGGTCAGTCCCTTGACCTCAATATTTAAGAGGAGCTATCACTTTGGCAACAAAGGAACTGGCAATTGTCAGAACCTGTGCCCACAACAGGTCGTGCACTATCACAGCCTGTTTGGAATGTGTACGTAAAACCACTTGACGTTGACTTGGCAACTCCATCACTCCCCTGAGACTAACTAGTTCAAGGAGAGTGATTTTTATCTCCCTTTAGTATGTGAATTAACAAAAAAAGAGTAATACAAAGGAATTAAGTATTAATACTGGTAATTACTTAAATGGCTCCTCATAAATTAATCTAAGTTACAGGAGCAATTAAATCACTCCCCTCGTTTTTTGTTATGGAAAGATCTGCAGTCCAGATAACTGAAGAAAAAAGAAAGAAATGTTTTATTTAACGACCCACTCGACACATTTTATTTACGGTTATATGGCGTCAGGCATATGGTTAAGGACCACACAGATATTGAGAGAGGAAACCTGCTGTCGCCACTTCATGGGCTACTCTTTTCAATCATCAGCAAGGAATCTTTTATATGCACCATCCCACAAACAGGGTAGTACATACCACAGCCTTTGATATACCAGTCGTGGTGCACTGGCTGGAGCGAGAAATAGCTCTGGCCCACTGACGGGGATCGATCCTAGACCAACCGCACATCAAGTGAATGCTTTACCACTGGACTATGTCCCGCCCCTTCCAGCAACCGAGACCAAAAGTTAACTAACTGGGACTGAAGTCTTGTGGATTTGTTGAACCCTGTGTGTAAACCCAGCCTTTGATATGCTAGTCGTGGTGTACTGGCTGGAACGAGAAATAGCCCAATGGGCCCACACTGATGTTAAAATGAAACAAATGCGTCTTAAGATTTAACCGCACATTGAGAAACATTGTTTTGAGCATGTATATGTGGTTTATGCATATAAATAAATGTGTTGTGTTTTGGCACTGACAGGTAAAACCCCAGCTCCTACGTGTATATACATTCCTGAGGCTGTGCATACCACCACTTTACTGTGTGATTCCTCATTGTGTATAACTGTGTGTTTCTTTTGTTATCCAAAAACGCTTGTAGGAAATCTCTTTCATTATCTTCATCATTATACCGATGGAAATAAACACGGCAATTAATTTTAAATTATTCACATTGAATCCCATTAAGTTTTGTGTATCAAAAATTATGACCTGTTTCAGGGTTCATGAATATTTTAGCTCCCCCAAGTTTGAAAGTAATGAGTTTACTGAAAAAATTCTTATGTGAAATCATGACTTCATATATATAATATATATTTATTTTAATATATCACTCATTTTTGTGTATTGAAACCTCCCAGAAAACCGAAACCTCATGAATATATATATATTTAACTCAGTGGAGATCCCTCAAAATGGGACGTTTTTCATTGTCCCTTTTTAAATATCGGTACTAAATAGTACCTCTCTGAACCAGAAACGTTTTAAACCAGACTTTTTATTTGGTCCTGACGGTGGCCGGTGTGTGTGTGTGTGTGTGTGTATATATATATATATATATATATATATATATATATATATATATATATATACACATATATATATATACATATATATACACACACACACACACACACACACATGGATATATTCAGTGATAGAAATAAGCAGATTTTTTTTTAGTAGTCCACTGGATAAGTACATCTAAATATCTACTTGTCCACCAATATTGATTAATTAATCATTGGCTATTAGATTTAAAACATAATTTTGGTAATTCTGACACATATGAGAAAACCTGCTACATTTTTCCATTAGTAGCAAGGGATCTTTTATATGCACTTTCCCACATGATAGTACGTACCATGGCCTTTGACCTGTTGTGGTGCACTGGTTGGAATGAGAAAAAACCCATTAAGTTGAATGGATCCACCGAGGTGGTTCGATCCTGCAATACAAGCATCTCAGGCGGTCAGACTTTAAAGAGCCATTTGGGCCCATCCAGTATCAACCACCAGGGGCAGAAACCTGCATGGCTATAAAAGATTTTCATTGTGAAATTCATTTCAAAATCAGGAGTCTAGACTCTTGTGGAAAACAGATTGCATGCATTTGGAGTTGACACTAAATGTGTGGCTCCATCTGACCTACCGGTTAAGGTCAGGTCAGAATTTCTATAAATATTTGATTAACCTTTAGTTGTAGTTTTCAGAAGTCAGAGGTTAAAGACAGGGCCTGTCACGATTTGACATCAGTTATTAGTGTGGGCTGGACATAGCCCATGGTAAAACACAGTGGGTTTTGGATCGATCCCCGATCCTCGTCTGTGGGCCCATTGAGCTGTTTTTCATTCTAGCCAGTGCACCACAACTGGTATATCAAAGGGCATGGTATGTGCTATCATGTCTGGAATACTGCATATATAAAAGATCCATTGCTACTAATGGAAAAATGTAGCAGGTTTCTTCTCTAAGAGGATATTTCAACATTACCAAATGGCCATTGGGCTATTTTTCATTCTAGCCAGTGTGCCGCAACTGGTATATGAAAGGCAATGGTATGTGCTATCATGTGTGGGATAGTGCATATAAAAGATCCCTTGCTACTAATGGAAAAAATGTAGCGGGTTTCTTCTCTAAGACGATATTTCAACATTACCAAATGGTTGACATCCAATAGCCGATGATTAATAAATCAATGTGCTCTAGTGGTGTTGTTAAACAACATAAACTTTTAACTAATTAGTATGTTACCATCAATTTTATCTGGAGAAGCCATTTAATAAATATGCAGAACTGGTCTTTTTTTGCAAGGTGGCCATTATATAAGAGGTTAAAATGCAGACATTCGATTGATACCTTTTGTAGACCAGTGGTTGTGATGGTAATAAGTTATTTTCATGCTTATATCCAAGCATGCAGTCCTGGGGATGTGCAATCAACTGTTTGGAAGGAAAAAGTATTGAGTTAGTGTTAAAAGACGAAACCGGGTGAATCCACTACTCTTATTGATCAGCAGCAGGGGATCTTTTATATAGACATTCCCACAAACAAGATTTGTTTACAAATAAGATTAGCTTAAATAGTATACATACGAAAAGTTCATTTTGAAAATGCAGCATATGCCAGTTTCCAGATTTTGGAGTTGGCAGTGACGGTATTCTGATGTTAGTACATCTCAACAATATGACCATAAACCTCCATTAAAACATGATCTGTGCCCCATGAATAAGATGTTAAAACTGTTTTGTGTGATATACGCTTTATAATGTTCCAGTAAAACCATGTTTTTCACAAAATGAAATAAATGGATGTATAGTGAAACCCCTCTAAACGAGACACCCTGAAGACGAAGTATAAAGTCTGGTTTTAACAGGTATCTAGTTCAAAGAGGTTGTGTTCTGTGTTGATATTTAAAAGGTGCCATGAAAAATTACCGGTTTTGAGAGAATTCCGTTTTACAGAGGGTCCGGTTTTGAGAGGTTTCACTGAACAAGGAAACCCTCTAAACTGAACACCCATGGGACCAAGTACAAAGTCTGTGTTTTAACAGGTATCCGGTTTATAGAGGTTGTATTCTTTATTGATATTTAAAAAGGTGCCATGAACAATGACCGGTTTTGATGGAATTCCATTTTACAGAGCGTTCAGTTTTGAGATGTTTTACTGTATAGTGTTTTGGAAAGTAACTTTTTGTATGTACATCCTATATGTACACATGTTTATTTTCATCAGAATAGTATATCAATAGTATACTGACTTGTTATTGTAACAATGGGTCTAACACTACTGTTTATTGCAGGAGAAAGATGAAACTGACAGTGGGTACCGGTCTGGCACCATACCAGACGAACATCTCCCCAAAGCCAAAGGCCAGGCCACTCTCAACAGAGAAGACATGAAGAAAACGATAGACGAATATAATAAACACTTCCCAGGCTCTAGCTTTGAACTGGTAAGGCAGGAGAGGTGATGCTTTCTCTGATTACAGGTGGCAGTGTATTAGCTGCCACTGTACCAGTGATGTGAAAATGAATCTTCATTTGATAGGAACATGGGCTGAAAATGATTATATTAGATCGCAATCTTTGCCATGAAAACATTCAAGACGAGCTGAAAATCACTCTCCTTAAATGATTCTAGGTCACTCAGCGCCTTTCCTGCTGAAGACTTAAGATTACATTTATTTTCTGAATATTTTTTGGTTATATGTCTATTAAATTTTAATACTAAACATATAGTTCAAATGATCCATGTCCATTCTCCACCTCACCCTCGAAAGAAGACGAAAAAAATAACAGCAGTTCAGCAAGCTTAATACACCCCATTTGTGACCTCTGGGAATATAGGTTGTTTCTGATTAATTGTGTCTGAAAACAGAAATTTCTGATGTAGCTTTTGGCTAAAGCTATTTGCCATTCTAGAATATAGTCGGACCTTAATTAACACCTGTCTGTTTGAATATTAAGATGTAGCATCATAGTAATTAATGGTGGTGTGTAACCTTAACACAGGTATGTTTAACACTGGCAATTAACCATGGCAATCAGCAATGCTATAGAGATTGCTGCTGTGTTTCTCATTTTCTGTGGCATTTATTTTGCAATGGAACATTCAATTTTGTATGTCACTTTTCTTAAATACTGGTGCTACAATGTAGAAATTGGTTATTTGCATATTAACAGTAAAACTGCCATGAAAAATGCTGTGGAGATTATTTTTTCACATTCATTTCATTTATTTCAACTTATTTTCGTGCTTATATCCAATTAAGGTTCAAGCACACTGTCCTGGGTACACACCTCAGCTATCTAGACTGTCTGTCCAGGACAGTGAGTGAGTTGTTAGTTGGTTAATGGTTAGAGAGCCTTACACCTACCCATTCAGCCCTTAAGAACTCGCTCTGGGTTCGAGCCGGTTCCACTGTGCCACCAAGGCCGGTATTTTTTCACAGGATATTTTTTACTTTGTCCATTTTGTTAATTGCCATTGTTGCTGGCATGCATGAGCTGTTAAAAAGCTTGATCAATATTCTTTGAATATGGCTATTTTTGAGTCTAGGAACAGGACAGACAGACTTGTAAGTTGCAAGCTGTAGACAGGTACAAATGGCCCATGTGCTGTCGCTGTGGATTTGTCTGTCTGTCTCACTCACTCCAAACCATGTGTCACGTTACCACATGTTTGACATATTACTGCTGCTGTGATGTGGGGAGCCATTGACGATTGTACATTCCTTTTCTTTCTTTGACTGTGGAGTCAATTAACCAACACATGTAGCATGGTGAAACAAGAATGCATGAAGAAAATGGCAGTTTTCCGTTTACCATGGCACTGAGTTAACTATCCACTGCATGTGTGTTATTCTCATGTTCCTAATAATCTGGGGAGGTAGAAAGGTTTGCAGAATCTACATGTAAATCAAGTCAGTGCAGTAATTGTCTGAGATTGTTGGATCGAACCCCCTCGGTGGACCCATTGTGTTTTTTTCCCATCCCAACTAATGCCCCACTACTAGTATATCAAAGACCATAGTATGTGCTCTCCTGCATGTGCAGGGCTTCTAGATTGTGATAGCCCCACTCCCCTGGCTAGTGATAATCAGTGTTGGGTTAGTTACTATTCCATGCCAGACAGGGCTTATAGATTGTGATAGCCCCACTCCCCTGGCTAGTGATAATCAGTGTTGGGTTAGTTACTATTCCATGCCAGACATGGCTTCTAGATTGTGATAGCCCCACTCCCCTGGCTAGTGATAATCAGTGTTGGGTTAGTTACTATTCCATGCCAGACAGGGCTTCTAGATTGTGATAGCCCCACTCCCCTGGCTAGTGATAATCAGTATTGGGTTAGTTACTATTCCATGCCAGACAGGGCTTCTAGATTGTGATAGCCCCACTCCCCTGGCTAGTGATAATCAATGTTGGGTTAGTTACTATTCCATGCCAGACAGGGCTTCTAGATTGTGATAGCCCCACTCCCCTGGCAAGTGATAATCAATGTTGGGTTAGTTACTATTCCATGCCAGACAGGGCTTCTAGATTGTGATAGCCCCACTCCCCTGGCTAGTGATAATCAATGTTGGGTTAGTTACTATTCCATGCCAGACATGGCTTCTAGATTGTGATAGCCCCACTCCCCTGGCTAGTGATAATCAGTGTTGGGTTAGTTACTATTCCATGCCAGATGGGCTTCTAGATTGTGGTAGCCCCACTCCCCTGGCTAGTGATAATCAATGTTGGGTTAGTTACTATTCCATGCCAGACGGGGTTTCTAGATTGTGATAGCCCCACTCTCCTGGCTAGTAATAATCAATGTTGGGTTAGTTACTATTCCATGCCAGACGGGGCTTTAGATTGTGGTAGCCCTACTCCCCTGGCTAGTGATAATCAATGTTGGGTTAGTTACTATTCCATGCCAGACAGGGCTTTAGATTGTGGTAGCCCCACTCCCCTTGCTAGTGATATTCAATGTTGGGTTAGTTACTATTCCGTGCCCGACGGCTAGTGAAAAAAAAGTAGTCACGTGCTGCATTTAAGTATTTTGTACATATGAATGTCCTTAAATAAAACATTCCTTCCTTCCTTCCAATGATTAATTAATGAATGTGCTTTAATGGTGGTGTAAAACAGAAACAAATTTTGTGTTACTTTCAGGAGGAGAAAGGTGAAACATTCCATGGTTTTCTCAAGGTCACTCTGAACCTGGTTCGACCAATCACAATGTCCCTTGGTGCCCGTCCTCCGTCAATTTACGAACTGCTGACCAAAGAGCACATCGTGGAGCAGAACACCATGCAGGTGGCATTCTACATGCCCAGAGACACGGTCAAGTCCATTCACGTGTCTAGGTGAGTGAAAATATAAAAAACCTGGGCCCTGTTTCATGAATCAATCTTAGCACTATGATCACCTTAAGTGCATAGCTGACTACCTCATGCACTTAAGGTGATCTTACTCTTAGCATCAAGATTGTTTCGTGAAATAGGGCCCTGGATTGATGTTCATCTGACACCAATTCCATCATCCACTTTTGGATAATGGGATGGATCCAACTATATAATTCTTAAGGGAATATTTAGTTTTAAAATTTTTAAAAAATAGTGACAATTGAAAATTTATTAGCATCTATTCTTTAATGTTTTATAATTGTGTAGCAATCTCTGATCTTGATTAGTAAATTACAATGTGATAATGAACAAACTTGTTTCTTGTTGTTCAGGGATGACATTTCCCAGCATTTTGTAAGATTTTATCTTGTTTGTGTGTAAACATTTTTTTATACAATAAACTTTATTTCAGCTTTTATGTTTTAAATGTGTATCACAACCCTATATATTGCTGTCTCATCTTTACAAAGATAGGTATTAATTTTTTGGCAGCGTCAACTTTTGCGTTAAATTAATGTTTAGCATTTAGTTCAGTTTCTCACGAACTAATAAGTTTTAGGTCAGTGAAACTTGGTTCATCACAGTGCACCGTAACCCAGAATAGTTAGTAAAAAATGTTTTTAAAAAAATAGTTAAAAGTATTTTAACATTAATATCTAATTTGTACACACCCTGAAGCTACATTTGATTAATGAAACTTAAGGATTAATAGAACATTGGCAAGAATGGATGCATCATGCATCATCAATAATAAATCATCAATCATTGACGTGTTGGTGTTTGAAGTTAAATATTGTAGAAACACCAGAAATGGCACTTGGACTCAGTAATAATGTTTCAAAAACACAATAAATGGACAGGGCTTCTAGATTATGGTAGCCCCACTCCCATGGCTAGTGATATTCAATGTTGGGCTAGTAAATAACTACTATTGCCATGCCCGACAGGGCTTCTAGATTATAGTAGCCCCACTCCCATGGCTAGTGATATTCAATGTTGGGCTAGTAAATAACTACTATTGCCATGCTCGACGGGGCTTCTAGATTATGGTAGCCCCACTCCCATGGCTAGTGATATTCAATGTTGGGCTAGTAAATAACTACTATTGCCATGCCCAACAGGGCTTCTAGATTATGGTAGCCCCACTCCCATGGCTAGTGATATTCAATGTTGGGCTAGTAAATAACTACTATTGCCATGCCCGACAGGGCTTCTAGATTATGGTAGCCCCACTCCCATGGCTAGTGATATTCAATGTTGGGCTAGTAAATAACTACTATTGCCATGCCCGATAGGGCTTCTAGATTATGGTAGCCCCACTCCCATGGCTAGTAATATTCAATGTTGGGCTAGTAAATAACTACTATTGCCATGCCCGAGCGCTAATGAGAAAAAAGGTCAGATGTTGCAGTTAAGTCTATTTTGTAAATATGAATCTCCTGCCCCCACCCCAATCCCCAATGTTAGTGTTTTTAAGTTCTATCTCTTTGTTTAGGTGACATATTAGATTATTACTATTTAGTAGAATTGTATTAACTTAAAGTAAAGTGGGGCTAGTGAATTTTTAATTGTGGCTAGTAAATGTTTATAATGGCTAGTGGATTTTATAAAAAATCCAGAAGCCCTGAAACTCACCATATTTAGTTTATTTTTTGTTTTATCTTTAAAACACTGTTATAATATGCCTGTCTTAATAATAAAAATAGCAACTTTAAAACACTGTTATAATATGCCTGTCTTAATAATAAAAATAGCAACTTTAAAACACTGTTATAATATGCCTGTCTTAATAATAAAAATAGCAACTTTAAAACACTGTTATAATATGCCTGTCTTAATAATAAAAATAGCAACTTTAAAACACTGTTATAATATGCCTGTCTTAATAATAAAAATAGCAACTTTAAAACAATGTTATAATATGCCTGTCTTAATAATAAAAATAGCAACTTTAAAACACTGTTATAATATGCCTGTCTTAATAATACAAATAGCAACTTTAAAACACTGTTATAATATGCCTGTCTTAATAATAAAAATAGCAACTTTAAAACAATGTTATAATATGCCTGTCTTAATAATAAAAATAGCAACTTTAAAACAATGTTATAATATGCCTGTCTTAATAATAAAAATAGCAACTTTAAAACACTGTTATAATATGCCTGTCTTAATAATAAAAATAGCAACTTTAAAACACTGTTATAATATGCCTGTCTTAATAATAAAAATAGCAACTTTAAATGCAATAATTTGCACCACTGTTTCAGTTTGCACCACTGTTTCTTTGTGAATGAGTGTTTGAATTATGACAGTATAATGCAGCTGCTGTGTATTTATATTTTTAGTACAACTACTACAAAAGAAGTGATCACATCTCTACTGAAAAAATTCCACATTCTCGATCACCCAAGGAAGTTTGCCATGTATGAGCAAGAATTCAACAAAACTAAACTTAGTATGTTCTTATGTTTTCTTCTGATAATGTCATTGTAGAAATAAGAAAGCAAATTTTATTTCAGAATTGAATGTTGTTTTGGGGGGTTTTGTTGTTTGTTTTTGGGGGTTTTTTTTGTATGTATTTTTTGTGTGGAGTGGTATATAGGGAGCACAGTGGAAAAGGTTAGGTGAATAGCCTTTGATTGACCCTTCAGACTGCTCCCTTCTATTCCCAGTCTGTTTTTTTTGTTGTGTTTTTCTTTCTTTCTTCTCATTTTGACCCGATTCTACAATTCTCAGGTTTTGTGACCTAAAAATCTGTATTATTTGACCGACTCTGTGAGATTAAGTGATCACTCTGTCTGGCATCTGGTTAAGATTTGGGTTACAGTTTTCAGGAGACTGTAATAACTTGACTTAATTACATTATCTTGCTAAGTGGAAGAATGTTAGGCTCTGCTGTTCCGTAGCAGGATTGATCACTATCAATGTTGTTTTTTTGGGGTTTTTTCAACCCAACCAGTCCTTCATGACTGGTATATCAAAGGCTGTGGTAAGTACAGTCCTGCCTTTTGGAAAGGATAAAGAATTTCTTGCTGGGTTTTTTTTTTTTTTTGGCCAGTTGTCAAAATAGCAATATGTTAGATGCCAAATACAGCGGTTAAAATAATCTGTTGCTGGTTGCCAGTGGTGACTACAATTTTTAGCATGAGGCTAAAAAAAGAAAGAAAGTTAATCATCTATTTCTTGTAATAGGCCTCCAGCTTGACTCATCCTGGGTGTTAATTGGCACCTGAAGCTCTGCATATTAAATCAACTCCTGAAATAGCCATAGTTTAAATGTGCTGAGGTGTCATTAAAAATAATTTAATTTCGCTTCCTTAATTGCATTATTTTGTGACTTATGAAGTGATGGGCATGACATTTTGCACTGCTGTGTGGGGGTGTTTGTGTGTGTGTGGGGTTTTGGATGAAAAACTTACATTTTCCACTGATGTGTGTGTTATTTTGTGTGGCTTTTTGATGTATGAAAAGCTGGTATGTATGAAACAATGTTCATATACTGCAGTTATTTCATGAAGATTTCCACAATTTTGTTTTCAGCGAGACTAAGAAGAGTGACTGACAAGGAATGTCCGCTAGTTGTCGTGCTTGGATGGAAACCAACCGAGACTAGTCGGTTTCGTCTTGTTTTACAAGAAAATGAGACAGGAGAAATAGTGGTACGTTATATGAAGTGTTCTAGTTGATGTGGGGGAAAAATCTTTTATCCTGCAACCACTGTTTCTATTGACAGATTGTGATGACGGATAAAGCTTACGTCATAAACACACAGTAGCAGAATATGACTTTTGATGTCACTCATGTGACGTCACATGCATAGCTACATATACATACAAAATCTCTCATTTGACATCCAGGTCATTATACAATCTAGCTAAAATAACAGAAATAATAGATTTCCCCCTTAATTTTTATTGTCTGCAGGATAAAGATAATAACTAGTTAATGACGTAGGATATTGGCGTTATCCTGTTCACGCCGAATGGGAAATTTCCCATTTTAACCTTCACAGGATAAAGCGAATATCCTACATCATTATCTAGTTATTCTCTATATATTATTACTGTTAATATATATATTTTTTTTATTATTGTACGCCCATCTTTAACTGGTTGTGTTATGGTATGGTGTTGTCTGTCTGAGTTGCTGTTCATCCCTCTGTCTGTAAACATTTTATTTCCAGTGCAGATCTTTCTTATCAATTCATATAGGATCATCAAATGTTGCACGCAAGTACAACCTGGTGTATCACGTATCATGACAAAGTCAATCAATGTGCTGTAATCGTGTCATTCAAGAAAACAAACTTTACTTTATTTTATAACAAAGTCACATCAACCTACTTTTCACACATTACTGCACATTAAAGGAAATCCTGTGTCGTGTACCATAACTAGGTCACCATGACCTACTTTTCATGCATTACTGCACATTAAAGGAAATCCTTATCTTCCTTATCAATTCATGTAGGATCATTAAGTCTTGCATGCAAGTAAAACGTGATGGATTCACTTGTTCTGAATGTAATTTATCTTTTTTCTTTTTTCCAGTGGGATGGATTCAGCTGTGTTGAGCTGTCAAACTTTCTCAAAGTTCTTGACCGAGAGGAGGAGGAATGCACGGCCCAGCTGCAGTACAAGTACAAAGTGATGAAGAGGATTATTTCTCAGAGACTCAAAGAGATACGGAAGGAGAGGAAGAAAGCCCTCGAGGATTCGCCCACAAAATGATGAAAACAAGTGAACACTCAACTCGGCTGGTGTTACGGGTTTTCATCAACTGAAACACTGTGTTCACTTCAAAAACACTTCTTCTTTTTTAATTCTAGACACAGATGCCAAAATGCTTGGAGAAATACTTCACCATATCTTTTTGTATGAACATAAACTGTATTTTGCTCACATTACAAGAAGTTTGTTTTGGGAGAGAAAAAAACACCCCAGCTTTAAGTTTTATAATAGACATTAGTCAGCAAAAACAATGGTACGGAAATAAAAGGATATTAATAAGAATCTTAATCAGCTTCTGTTTGATATGGATATGTATTGACAAAGAGTGAGGTCGTGTATCAATATGGACCTGTATTAGCACTTCAAGTTTCTGTTTGATATGGATATGTATTGACAAAGAGTGAGGGCGTGTATCAATACAGACCTGTATTAACACTTCACGTTTCTGTTTGATATGGATATGTATTGACAAAGAGTGAGGGCGTGTATCAATACGGACCTGTATTAGCACTTCAATTTTCGGTTTGATATGGATGTGTGTTGACAAAGTGTGAGGCATGTATCAATACGGACCCTGTATTAGCACTGTTCGATATGGATGTTTATCAATACAGACCTATATTAGCACTTCAAGTTTCTCTTTGGACCAGTATCAGCATGAACCAGCACTGACTGTGGAATATGAGTTGAGATGACCTGTATTGGCATGAACCGATAATGACAGAGAATAACCAATATTACGATTGCCAAGTTCTGTTTGATATGGACCTTTATTGACATGAACCGATAATGACGACAGAGAATAACCAACATTATAAAGATGTTTCATATCAACCTGTAATTGGCATGAACTGATAATGACAGAGAAGGACCAATATTACGATTGTTAGTTTATGTTTGATATGGACCTGTGTTGGCATGAACCGTGAATGACCAATATTAGTATTGCTAAGTTCTGTGTGATATGGACCAGTATTGGGATGAACTGAGAATGACCATTATTGTGATTGTTAGTTTCTGTTTGATATGGACCTCTATTGGCATGAACCGAGAAAGACCAATATTAGGATTGCTAAGTTCTGTTTGATATGGACCTCTATTGGCATGAACCGAGAAGGACCAATATTAGGATTGCTAAGTTCTGTTAGATATGGTTCTGTTTGATATGGACCTTTATTGGCATGGACCATTATTGACAAAGAATGACCAATATTAGATCTTTGATATCAACCTGTATTTGCATGGACCAATATTGACAGAGAATGACAAATATCAGAATTGCTTGGTTCTGTTTGATATGGAATTATTGGCATGCACCACTTGTATGTACATAAGAAAGGTAAAGAATGACCTATATTTGTACTGTATGGTTCTGTGTTATTATTCTGTAATTCTGACTTCATCTGTGGAGAGAGATCAGTTGATTTATAAGTATATCAACATGGTGAAGTGTATTTGGGTGGAGGCATCGAAACAAGTCGAGAACCGTCATTTATGATTGCCATATATCAAGAAGGTCTACATATACAAATATCAGTACACTGAGACTGATTTGAATGAGTAATTAAAATTAAATATGAGTGTCTGTTAAGGAATTCTATAGAAGAAATCATGTGGTTTGTAAACTTGATAAATGTGTTGCAACCTGTTGGTTACCAGGTGTGGAGTTTGTGGTAACCTGCACATGGGAATTCTATAGGGACTTTAAACTTGATAAGTGTGTTAAACCTAGAGGTTACAAAGTGTGTGTTTTGTTGAATCATGCACATGGGTTACCACACACTGTATATTTCGATGCCTGTGGATGTTGGAGATATGCAGAACAACAGCACAGTTCCGTAACAAGTGTAAACAAGAAAAAGAGTAAAAGGATTAGTGTTTGATGTGGACACCTTGCGTCATCACTTGGATTTGGATCTCACTAGCATATAACCCAGAGACATGGACTAACAAGCAAGGACGGAGTTTGTTTAACCGGAAACCGAAATATTTATAAGATGCCGTACCAGAATGTACAAAACCAAGGTGTTCATTATGTTTGAAAGTAGGAGGCTGTTTGATAAATAAAATAGGTGGCAGTGGCGGCAGCAATAGACAAAACATGCTGCCTGACACCTATAATGGTATAATGGTAGAAACTGGATACCAGTGTAAGTGATGTTAATATCATAGGCATTGAAATAAGTCGAGAACGATTGAGGTTATCAGGTATCTACCATATTTCAAGAAAGTCAAGAATGATACTTAGTTCTCCACACAAACAAAATTTTAAAACAAAAAACACCAGCGCCTACATTTTGATCAATTGTGTACTGTTTAAATATAAATTACATACACAAGTATCAGGATAATAAGAACAGTGATATAAATTAATAACAAAGTATCAATGATTTGTGAAGGAAAAATAATTGGGAATTGTAAACTTCATAAATGTATTTTAGGCTGTAAATAACCAGATCCTATATTTTCTAAGCTGTCTTTTTACTAGGATATTATAATACTGTCGTAGACTATAACGCCACTGCAACACACTTCATAGGCCCAATGGTTTTACAGTGCTAAATCAGGGCTCACACTGGAATGAATTTTGGTTTAGCCAGTTTTCAGATATGTCAAGTATTTCCTTGAAAATGATTAAAATGTGGTAAATTAAAGTAAGATTTTATTCGCCAGATGCAAAATGTTGTAGCCATTTTGCATAAAAATTAGCAATTGGCAGAGTGAGCCCTGCTGAGGCAGCTTCGAAAATATGGGCCCAGGTGCATAATTTATGGTAACCTGTACATGGATTACCAGACAACCTGCTTATTTTGATGCCTGTTATAGGATCCAGAAGATTGCAAGAATCTTTTTAACAGATTTAAGATTTTCTTGGAAGGAAGGGACCAAACTAAAAGTTGACTTGAATTGGTGTTGTGCTCACGGGAGGCCATGCTTTTGATGCAGCATTTTAAAGATGATGGACCATATTTACAAAGCCTGTTTTTGTTAAATGCAGGTGTTTAAGCATTGTAAATGTATGTAGTTACACGTATGTAAGACATAAACAGGCTTTGTAAATTCGCCCCGATGTGTTTGATGTTCTGAGGCTGTCAGTTCTCTGATGATGTTTAGTTTGGATCTCATGAAAGAGTCTGAACTGTCTGACTATTAAAGGGAGGCTCTGGGGGATACAGTCCATTAAGATTCTACACCAGATTTGATTTAAACATTATCCACTTCGTTTCAATGAAGTATGTAATAATTAAATGAGATCTTGTGCTGGCTCTTGACTTAAAATTTTCAGCTATTAACTGCCCGGTTAGGGTAATATATGCACAGCTATTTCTGGTTTTACCTTTTAATATTTCATTTCTTCCATCTATAATTAATGTTGAATACATTGGTGGTGTGGAGGTTTTGGCTTTATCATGTTGTGTTGGTGAAAGGTAAGAAATCTTAAGTCAAACTGACTGTTTGTAATAATCAATATGTAATGTCAGTGCAACTAATATCATATATATACTTTTTGTTTTGTTTTCAACACTGGATTAACCATCTGGATCAACTGGATTGTGCAAGAAATGCAAAATTTAAGCATTATTTTCATTTATAATTTCACAACTTATGACATTATTCACCACTCCTTTTCTCAAATGTTCAGTTACTAACATATGGATACAAAATGTTTTTAAAATTATCTCTAACCTGCATTATAATAGAAAAAAATAGTTTCAGTTATTAATTATAACAAATACATTTCATTGAATTTAATTAATCTTACTTCTCAAAACAAACTGCAGTTACTGTACATTTCATTCAATCTGACAACTACTAGTAACTATAGTGCCTACAACTTAAACCAGTGTGAACCAAACGTTCTGCACAAAAACTTTGTTATTCCAGTCAAACTGCGTGCAGTCCAAATTTGGTTTGTAAATTTGAGCAGTAAATTTAGATTCTGGACTTGATTGATCCTGAAATTTTAAATAATTTTGTGAAAATTCAGAAATGCAACTAACATCTTTAATCTGGGTCATTAAATTTACACATACATATATGGAAGTCATTTTGGTGAAAGAAAAGAATATAACAAGTTATAATTATCCAGCTTGTGTCACTAACAGATTTTGTGAGCACTGACTAAATACTAAATGGTTCGGTTGTCAAATTTTAATAAAAGGAAAAAAAGGACAAAGCAGAAATTGTAAAATAATGTTTTGTTTTGTTTATTTATGAATTTGTTTGGGGAGGGGTAGGGGTATTAAAACATTATTTAAACTACTGTAATGAGCACGTCATGTCAAATCCACCCATCTATTAAAAGGTTTCTACTATCAAACACTTTATTTTAACTTTTCTGTAAAAATTTAGTCACATTTAGAGAAATGATATTCAGTCAAACTGAAATATTAAACACCCCGCAGGCCCATGCTTACAAAGCTTTAAGGTCCATAATCAAGACTTGCGCAACGTTTCCAGACCTACATGTAACTTGGATGAGACTTTATAAAAGGGACTGTCCTGAGTTTGCTGCCATTGTAAGGTGTTTCTAACGGAGCCTTTTTAACCACTAACATTTACTTTAAATACATTTTCTTGATTCAATGTGTTTCTGGTCATCTTGGTGTTTATTGTAGCTTACAATTTTATTTTACTTTCTGATGTGTGTGTGTGTGTGTATATATATATATATATATATATATATATATATATATATATATATATATATATATATATATATATATATGTTGTATACATTATACCAAAAAATTGGGAAGTAAAATCTAGTTTTGGCTTCGAGAAACATTCAGGCGATCAGAAACAAAAACTTGATATTCTAAACAAAAAAATGCATTTTATATGTAATTTTAGACATTAAAATGTTCTGTCGATCGGAAATATGTTACAATAACAGCAAACTCAGAACAGTCTCTTTAAAAGTCTTGAGTATTAACTTTTAAAATGTTTATAAACACAGAGCCAGAAGGCTATAATGTCTTGATTAGATTTATCTGTTTTCTTGTATCTGCATCCACTTCCGCACACATTGTCTGTTGTCATCAAATTCAATTCTATTAAAATCAGTAGGTCCGCCCTTGCTTCCACACATTGTAAACTGATGGCGAGTGTGTTCTGTATGGTGATTGGTTAATTACATTCTTTTTCCGGAATCAAATAGACAATAACACCCAGAAAGCTAATGACGTCATTAGCAATTGGAATAGGCGAAGGTGACAATTCGAGGGTCTACAATTAGAATGTAGCCAGGTATTTTTTTCAAGAAATACCAAATATACAGTTAGTTCCATTGAAAAACGATCCAGTTTACAATGGACATAACCATATTGAGTTTTTAGATTTGTGCGTGTTATTGTCTATTTGATGCCCGCAAATGTTTCATTTTTGACCTCTGTCTAACGCCTTTGGTCAAAAATGACATTTGCGGGATCAAATAGACAATAACACCCGCAAATCTAAAAACTCAATATGGTTATCTCCTAATTAATTCTCGTCTGAAATGCAGTCAAATTTGGCGGATGATTGATAACTTTTTTGTTATGCAGAAGTGGGTACTAATTGAAAACATCCCGGATAAATCTGACTGTGGCATAACTACAGTTGCTGTACTCTGAGGCCTAACACAGTTCTGTACTCTGCCAATATACCCAGTATTTATTGCTGTCTCAGGTCAAGTCCATTAGAACAAGGAATTATTCCTGGTGTAATTGCCATGCTTACTTTCAAACTCTTATCTAGTCTGTTGGTTTTCATTTTTCATGCTTATGTTAGCATTCATAAATGAGGGCAAAATATATTTATTGTAGATAAAGTTATGTTTTGTACATGTAGATATACATGAGTGAGATTAAAAGTATTATTTAATGTTGGTATATTGACACTATATTCTGTAGCATTGACTTTGAAGTGTTTTTAGTATTGGTTATTCTGGAATTAATCCAGAACTTTATACCAGCTTTAACAAATTGATCTTTTACCTTTTGGTTGTCCGATTCTGGGTGTTTGGGAAGGGGTCTTTTCAATTTTAGTTCTGTATGGTCTTTTTGTAAAAATTATTTTAGGAAAATACATTTTAATTAAAATGTTTTAGTCAGCAAAAGTGCCAACACTTGATCTGTCATTAATTAATAATCTGTCGTAATGTTGAGTAAGTATTTTAAAGGTTAACTTTGTAATAAAATTATGAATTATGAGCTGTATGGTTTAAATCTGTTTTACTGTATTTTTGTATTCTCAGTAACGAGTAAAATGTGTTGTTCTTACTTTTATTTTCTTATAAGTGAACCATATGTCTGATGCCATATAACCGTAAATAAAACATTTCTTTCTTTCTTTCTTATAAGTGCTGCAAAGCATCATACAAAATATCTACGCTAAATGTTCAAAACTTTATCCAAAAACAATGACGCCTTATAATGTGATATCATTAAGTCATGTTTTCAGTATGAACACTATACATCAAATCAAACAAATTACGTCACTGTTCAAGAGGAAGTCATACGAACTATGTCAGTATTCAAGAGAGTTAACTCTTGGTTGTTTTTCCTTTTAACCAAAAAGCAATTTGAATGTAGGATTTTTTTATATTTTAAAAATTAAAATTGAAATAGCCTTTATTGAAAATGAAAACATACATAATGTTCTCTCTTAACTTGGCTAAAAAGTAATTTTGTTAGGTTTTATTAAAAAGTTAACTTTTAAAAAACCCATTAATGGACAAATACAAGTCAAATTCAAACCAAGTTAGTTCAAATTGTTGTACAGTGAAACCCCATTAAACCGAACACCCTTGGGACCAAGACAAATGTCTGGTTTATGAGGGATCCAGTTTAAAGAGGTTAAGTTCTGTTTCACTAAACATCGTAAACTTACGTTTATGTGCAAAACTACACTTATGATGTTTAGTGAAATTGGGCCCTGGTTTTTAAAAGGGGATTCTGTAAAATGTCCAGTTTTGAGGGAATTCTGGTTTACAGAGGGTCCGGTCTTGAGGGGTTTCACTGTATGAGCAGATTCACGTAGATATTACTGGTGTATATATTTGATTGTTTATCATGTTTCTGTTATTTTGCTACAAGTACTTGTAGTAGCCCTAGAGCCAAACAAGAGGTCACATTCTATAGAAATTAAAATATATTTTTTAGAAGAAAACTAAATATGACCTTAAAGTAGTGTGATTGTGTAAAAATGTTATAAAATGCAACATAAAAAAAAGAGTGATTTACCCTTTGTTGTATGAATATTGTTGAACAAAAAACTGGCAAAAAGAGTGATTTACCCTTTGTTATGTGAATATTGTTAAAAACAAACTGGCAAAAAAGTGATTTACCCCTTGTTAATAAGTAGCAGTGGTAAATGGTCCTTATCGTGTGCCTTATTGGTTCAGAGTGATTATGACAGTATAGTATTATGTTATATTTAATGTCAGGATACATACTTACTGTGTGTAGATTTCTACTTAATTATGGCCAAGTAGATTTCTTGTGAATTAATGGACAAGTAGATTTCTTGTTAATTAATGGACAGGTAGATTTCTTGTTAATTAATGGACAAGTAGATTTCTACTTAATTAATGGCCAAGTAGATTTCTTGTTAATTAATGGACAAGTAGAAGTAAAATCTGTATTAAGCAGACACATTAAAAACTGGCCTGTTAAGACAGGTGGCTGGTTAATACAGTGCAGAAGATAATTCGGTTTGTACTACTTTATGTGATATGCGAAATCTCTAATTTATAATTTATAACTATACTGTTATCACAGAGACTTTGAAAGTTTTATCACCGACTGTCCACTCAATTACTGCTAGTCATTTCTTGTTTAGTGCATAAATGCACAGTCCAATTCGAAACAATCCAAACAATAGTTGACAGCTAAGTTGTGGAAATAAGGTGTGACTAAAATTCAAATACGACCACATTTTTCATTGTGTTTAAAAGACAGTGTTTTGTAGAGCATAAAATGAGGAATGTACCATCTGTTCAACAACCAGCATGTTGATTTAGGTTGAATATGGACAGAAGTTGGTTGTGAGAAAGACTGAAAATAATACACAATGAAAGTGTTATTATTCCAATATTGGTATAGTTGGACAACCACTCCCCCCCCCCCCCCCCCAAAAAACAAAAACAAAAACACAACAAAAACTAACAAGCCCTTTGACACAGTAAATCCATCCACCGTTTACATGCATATAAATAAATAGTGGTATTTAATCCGCTTTACAACTGTTTTATTCACCAAGATGTAGAATAAAAATTTAGTTGAACCAGAAATGGGGATGAAGTATATAAGTTGTATTTGTCAGGGGTGGGAATTGGTGAACTGGAAAAAAAAAGAGGAAATCTAGAGGGGTCCTGGAAATTCTTGAAATTCTAGATTAAAATCTGTGCCATCTGACATTTTTTGGAGGAATGGACGATTAAAATGCGAGGAAACACAATGTTCCATGAGAGGAAAACAGCTGATCCGGGGAGAATTCCCACTCCTGATTTGTGTCCAATTTTCCTTTCTCTCTATCCCAAAATAAAAAAGAAGAAATGTGATCGTATTTGAAATTTTACTCGGATATTGTTGATGTTTGAATAAAAATAATTGTTTTACAAGTCTATGTGCATTGTCAGTGTATCTTAGTCAAATATATTTGTTTTGTTTTTACATTCCTGATTCCAACGAGATAAAAATTAAATATTGAAATATTGGAGCTTTAACTACATACAAACATGTCAAATGATGCTGTCAAACAGTATAGGAGTAATAAGAAATGATGAGGTATAAACCAATACAAAAATGTTTTAAAGATCATTGAACATTTTTAGTAATGAAAAGTTACCCAAAATGTTGAAAACTTGGGTGGTGTTTTTTTTCTCCAAAAATACTTCACCTGACCTCCTGAAACTATTTCAGTTTCTTCCTAATCCCAAGAATTGGCCCAAAGATCTCATGAGCCAAATAAGTAGTTTCTTTTCAACATTACCTGTCCTCAACAAATGCACACACACACACACACACACACCACACCACCACACAAGTGGTCTGGTCCGAACATCCCATTATGTTTCAGTCTTAGTAATTATTGGCATATTCAGGATTTGCTTAAAAAATTAATTTAATGATTTGAAAACAATAAGTCACATGTATCTTTCTGCTTTTTACTTTCAAATTTAAAACGTAAATCATGCCACTTGTTAAAATAATTATTGTTCTTATTCAATCAGTTAATAAAATGGTTCATTATGAATTCACTTCTTTTTTTTCTAATTTAAAAATAAGCTTAAGCTTATGCTTCATTGTACTGGTCCCCCTCCATCTTTTTTATGACCCTAAATGTTTTTGGTTTATATCGTGTATGCACTGCATTTAGATGTAACAATGTCAACTCCAAACTTACAGATTTGAAAAGGTAATTTTTATAAGCACGTAACCAGTAGAAGGAAAGTGTTTAACAAATTCATTATTTTGTATGTACAGTGTACTTGTATTTTTAAAAACATTGGATACGAGTGTGTTTTTCTTCTGTTTATGGTTTCACATAAATGTTTACACTTGTAATGTTTACAAGCAATAATTTTCAGTTATCTTCACATGTACAGAGTAGAATTCATAATTACATGGATGCCACAAATGTTTTTTTGTATGCATGTATTCTAAATTAACACGTTTTTTGTTACATTACACCTCACTGGCTCAGGATGTTGTTACGGATTCAATTTTGCAAAAAAATGTTTTTTTAAATTTGTCGTCATGTTAAAAGGAATATTTGCTGGGTTTAAAAAGGATACATGCATTGATTTGCTTCTTATGTTCTTGTTTGAAATCTTGTATTACACACAAGGCAAGAGGATTGGGCACTGCCAGTGATACCGTTCACCATGTTGATGATCTTTAACAATGTATTTCATGTCTTGTTAGTGCATTTGTTGTTTGACAATGACAATTTCAAAGTTATTTTAGATGAAATAAAGCAACTGTCTACTTTTAACTTTGGTTTTATTTTTTATTTTTTATTTTTTTTAAACCTTCTTTTGCCAAAAGCAAAAGCGGGACTGTTGTAATATCATTTTAAATTGTGTTCACATGTCTGTCTGTTTGTGCTTTGTTGCCATACATTTGGTCATATTTGCCTTAAAATGCCACCCACACACAGCTGGTTTAATGATCTGCAGGCAGGGCTTCTGGATTATGGTAGCCCCACTCCCATGGCTAGTGATATTCAATGTTAGGCTAGTAAATAACTACTATTACCATGCCCGATGGCTAGTGAATAGTTTTTGGTCAAATGCTGCATTTAAGTCTTTATTTTGTAAATGTGAATATCCTGCCCCTTCCTCCCCTCAAATCAAAGGGTTTTTAAGCTCTGTCTCCTTCTTTAGATGACATATCCAGTTATTCCTATTAGTAAAATTGTGTTTACTTAATGTATGCCACTGAAGTTTATTTTGTAAATGTGAATATCCTGCCCCTTCCTCCCCTCAAATCAAAGGGTTTTTAAGCTCTGTCTCCTTCTTTAGATGGCATATCCAGTTATTCCTATTAGTAAAATTGTATTTACTTAAGTAGGGCTAGTGAATTTTTAATCATGACTAGTAACTTTTTTAAATCACTGATCCCATGGCTAGTGGATGTTTATAACAATTCTTGAAGCCCTGTGCGGGGCCGCCTTCCAAGGATATATATTTTGCAACCTCCTCAGTGAGGGGAAAAATTACTTGTGAAAAATAAATGTACGCGGCCTGTAGCATGTGCTACTAGGATAAACCTGCTCTGTACCCACAGCAATAGTCAAGTAACTGTTTTTTGTTTATTACATGTTGCCACTTTTACATGACTCACCCCGTCCATTACCAAATTAGCCAATTGCAAATTTTAATACAAAATGGAGACAACATTTAGTCTTTGGCTAATGAAATTAACCACATTTTAATAAATATTTACGGAAATACTCTACAAATCTAAATATTGTTAAACTAAAATTTGTTCCAGTGTGATCTCTATTTTACAGCCAGTTTTTTCTGTAGGTTTTTTTAACAAGATGTATGATCAACCTTTCTTTTCCTTTCTTTACTTATTTTCGTGCTTGTATGCAATTAATGTTCAAGCATGCTGGACTGGGCACACACCGTAGCTATCTGGTCCAGGACAGTGCATTAGTTATCAATGAGAGAGAAGAGGGTGTAGTGGTCTTACACCTACCCATCGAGTCATTAAAACTCACTCTGGGTGGGAGCCGGTACCACGCTGCCAATCCTGTGCCTAACAGCCTGTAGTCCGATGGTTTAATCACGGAGGATTCGTCCCTTCCAAATACTGTTTATCTTCAGCGTTACTGTTTGTGTTCTAGTCCATCTGATCAAATCCAAGAATCTGCCGTTTAACCAGACTGGCGTACATCCCTCCTCTTGCAAGTAGTTCCCTGTGAGTGCCTTGTTCCTTGACTTCTCCTTTCTCTATGACGACGATACGATGGGCTTTTTCCACTGTGCTCAGTCGGTGTGCGATAATAATCACAGTCCGCCCACTCATGTTGCTGTATAGTGCTTGTTGCACCTGAAGGAAAAAATTAACAGACTTGATGTACCGAAATAATCTATATATAGGGAATAACTGGTTACTGTCTTAAGGTATTGGCTTTATCCTGTGACGGTTAGAATGGCGAATTCACTATTTGACCTGAGAAGGATAAAGCCGATATCTTAAGACAGTAACCAGTTATTTCTTTTATCCTGCAATCCTACATGAATAGTTGGAAAATCATTATTTATTCCATTTTTGTGTACGCAAACCGAGTATCATCAAGCTAGCAAGGCCTTTTCCGTATGATGTCATACAAGATACATGATGTCATTCTTTGTAAGACGCTAGCTATTCTGTCACATTCAAAAAGCATTTCTAAACTGTTAATTCGTAAATAAATATATAAGTTTTGTATTGTTATCACAAAACTAAAAGTTACTTGTATTTAATGTACTTAAACAAATGATTTAAAGAGTATGTTTATTGAAAATCTAGTCTGAAATACTCGAGTCAAGTCGGGCTTATGACACGTGACCTAAAAATATAGAGATTTATCTAGTCACCATATCTTGCCAATGTATACAGTGATTGCTGGATAAATGTATTTTAACAGTGTAGTGTATCCAGTAAGCATAGAGATTTATCTAGTCACCATATCTTGCCAATGTATACAGTGATTGCTGGATAAATGTATTTTAACAGTGTAGTGTATCCAGTAAACATAAAGGCAGGCTAGCTCTGGCACTCGCCAAATTCGCCAATTGTGAATTTTAAGAACAACTTGCAAACTTTATTTTAATTTGGTGAAAACAATTTGTGTGATAATTGATATTTTGTTGGAAAATAGCTCAAAGTTTTGCAATTTTTTAGATAATTTGGCGAAAGTTTCTGATCACCCAGAGTTGGTCCTGAAAGGTAAATTACTGTCTTAAAAATTAAAAAGTTTCAATCTTTTTCGGTGTGTGGTTGTGATCATAAACAGAATGGCTACACAGGTTATCACCTAGAGGTAAGATTATCCAATCAGCGACAATATTATTAACTATTTAGTCTGAGGAACTTATGTTGTCAAATGCTCATGTTGTTATCTACCATTTATGGACACTGTACTAAATACTCATACTTTATATCCATATATGGGTATTAAAATTAATCTTTTTTTTTTCTTTTTAATTTTCCCTGTTAAATGTAAACAATTTTTATATCAGCAAGAAAGAACTAGTCAAAACACAGTGTCAGCAGTCATTGACTGGTTCTCACCATATGCTTCGATTCTGCATCCAATGACAATGTTATTAACTGTCTACTCAAAACATAATCTCAACATTCATTGACTGGTTCTCACCATATGCTTTGATTCTGCATCCAGTGACAATGTTATTAACTGTCTACTCAAAACATAATCTCAACATTTATTGACTGGTTCTCACCATATGCTTCGATTTTGCATCAAGTGACAATGTTATTAACTGTCTACTAAATATCCAAATAAATTTTCCCAGTTAAATGTAAACAATTTTTATATCAGCAAGAAAGTGCTAATCAAAACACAGTGTCAAAAGTCATTTACTGGTTCTCACCATATGCTTCGATTCTGCGTCCAGTGACAATGTTATTAACTGTCTACTAAATATGCAAATATGGGTATTAAAATTAATAATTTTTTATTGTTTAAAATTTTCCCTGTTAAATGTAAACAGTTTCTATGTGAGCAAGAAAGAGCTAATCAAAACACATTGTCAACAGTCATTGACTGGTTCTCACCATATGCTCCGACTCCGCGTCCAGTGCACTGGTTGCCTCATCGAGGAGTAGGACTCGTGGGTCTCTAATCAGAGCTCGGGCAATCGCTATCCTCTGTTTCTGACCTCCTAAAACAAGACAAAACAAAATTACCAGTCATTTAAACAAGTATTCTGAGAGTACTGCTAAAGCAATACATGCCCCTATCAGGGTTCCTGCCAGAGGGTAAAACAGGTATGGCGCCATACCCAAAAGATTTTCCAGATTTTTTTTTTTTTAACTTAACCTTTTGACAAAATTAATGACTTTTATCATTACTGTATGATTTTCTAAACCCTAACCTTAAACCTAACCCAATTCTTTCTGCAGTTGCATTCAATTCCATAGTGCCATACCCAAAAATGTCTTTCTGGCAGAAACCCTGATTATCGGGTCAACAAATTTTTATATCTTCTAAGTTCAAGGGCCAAAAGAGTAACCAATGGGTAAATCGCCATGAAAATCAAACTTGATCTGTAACGGGACATGTTACGGTTATACACAATATTATAGCTGAATATCTTGAGGCATTGTGAATTTTTTTGTTCTATTAAGTTCAAGAGCAGAAATGGGTATATTGCCACGAAGTCAAAATTGATCTGTAACGGTATAAGATAAAGCTACACACAACATTACAGCTCAGTAACTTGAGGCATTGTGAAAAAAAGGCTGGAAAACTATATAGTGGATGATTAATCATATGATTCAACAGGCGAGCACTCTACCACTAAGCTACATCCCACTCTTTTCCTTGAAGAAAACCATAAACTTACCCGAGAGCTGCACCCCCTTTTCCCCAGTCTGTGTCTGGTACTGGTCCTTCATCTCCATGATGAACTGGTCAGCGTTGGCCAAGATGGCCGCCTGTTTGACCTGCTCGTCGGTACATTCGTCCAGGCCATAAGCAATGTTCTCGTGGATGGTGCGGCCGTACAAAACGGGTTCTTGACTCACCAAGGCAATCTACAAAAAAACAAAAAACCCATCTGGTTTTAGAGACCCTTTAATTCAAAATTACACATTAATTTATTTTTAATTCATAATTGTTTAAACAAAATTACTTCAAAATTGACATATTAATTTATTTTTAATTCATAATTGTTTAAACAAAATTACATCAAAATTGACACATTAAAAACAAATGATTAAATTTTCATTTCATCTATACACTTTAAGGCAATCTGATTGGCTAAACAATTCTTAGTTCTTTGCATTCATATTTCATGAAGCAAACAATAATTGCAGTTAGTACTTAAATCATTTTGTAATTGTTTTATGAAAACAAATTTTTTAAAGTTTTATTAGGTTGTCTTCTCAGTTTATCAAATTCCTAAGGAATATGTGTCTTATACAAATTAACCAGATCTCCAGACACCTCAGTACATTATGTAAGGGTGTAAGCTGAACTGCCCTAAAAAAAACATTGTTAGCAATTTGGAGAAAAATCTGTAGCTATATTTCAAGTTGAACTTTTAGTAAACCAAAAAAAGAAAATAAAGCTCCTCAATTAATTATATTTATTTGATTTTTTAATCAGCTTTTTAGCTATTATATATAAAACATATTCGTCCTATTAAACTTCTTACATCTGGCGACTTTGCAAATTCTTATCAGATATTAAATATATAATAATGTTGAACATAGTCTGAAAGCAACATAATGGGATTGTTTATGATACACCAGCATGAAAAAGGGGTATTTTATAATAAACACTTTTCTGGTACATAAAACACCAGTTGTGGAGCTCAGGATGGAATGGGAAAAAATCAGATTCCCCTGCATCTAAACTAACATTACCTTCTTGTGCAGGTACTTGTGGTCATAGTCCTGTATGGGCACGGAGTCGAGAAGAACATCGCCCGTACTCGTCTCGTAGAAATGTTCTACGAGGTTAACACAGGAGCTCTTACCCCCACCGCTCGGTCCAACCAGAGCCACAATCTCACCGGGCTTCACCGTGAAACTGATATTCTGAAATATAACACATAAATAATTAACTGATATTCTGAAAGACAACACACAAATAACATGTATTATGATCTCACCGGGCTTCACCGTGAAACTGATATTCTGAAACATAACACATAAATAAGTAACTGATATTCTGAAAGACAACACACAAATAACATGTATTATGATCTCACCGGGCTTCACTGTGAAACTGATATTCTGAAACATAACATATAAATAACATGTATTACGATCTCACCGGGCTTCACAGTGAAACTGATATTCTGAAACACAACACATAAATAACATGTATTATGATCTCACCGGGCTTCACTGTGAAACTGATATTCTAGTCCTGAAACAACACATAAACATCGCCCGTACTTGTCTCGTAAAATGTTCTACGAGAAACTGATATTCTGAAACACAACACATAAATAATATGTATTATGATCTCACCGGGCTTCACAGTGAAACTGATATTCTGAAACATAACATATAAATAACATGTATTACGATCTCACCGGGCTTCACAGTGAAACTGATATTCTGAAACATAACATATAAATAAGAAACTGATATTCTGAAACATAACATATAAATAACATGTACCGGGTATTATGATCTCACCGGGCTTCACTGTGAAAATGATACTCTGAAACGTAAGACATAAATAAGAAACTGATATTCGAATCTCACCGGGCTTCACTGTGAAAATGATATTCTGAAACACAACCTATAAATAAGAAACTGATATTCTGAAACACAACACATAAATAACATGTATTATGGGGCAGTCAAAACCGTGATTGCATCTTGGTACCAAAATGTGTATAAAAAAAAAAGAGTTACAAGTTTTCTTTGTTTAATGACATCACTATAGCACATTGATTTATTAATCATCATTTACTGGATGTCAAACATTTGGTAATTCTGACCTAAAGTCCAACAGAAAACACACTACATTTTTCATTAGCAGCAAGGTATGTTTTATATGTACTTTCCCACAGACTGGACAGCACATACCACAGCCTTTGATATATCAATTGTAGGGCACTGGTTGGGACAAAATATGGGTCCACTGAAGGTTTTGATCATATGGCCAAAACACCTCATGCGAGCGCTCTTCAATCAGATACCCACCTCCCTATGTGTAAGCTCAAAACTAGCCAAAACAATACAGAATACCACCCAATAAAATAGTCATCTAAAGCTTAATTAGCTAATAGTAAAACATTCATCTTATTTTCATTCTAATATCCTTTAATTAAGATTCCAGTATACTGTTCTGGGAACATAAAGGTATGCAAACATAATTTATGTAAACCAACCTAGGTGAAAATATCATTAATGGAGTTCCAGTTACTTAAGATTTTAAAATATTCTTCTCTATCACAACCATCTCAATTTAATATATATATACTTACAGTACCAGTTGTTTTCCCATGTTGTTTATTGTACAAGTTTATAGTGCGCAAGAATATTATACCACGAGACCGTGTAGCAGTCGAGTGGTATATAATAAATCTTGCTCACGATAAATGAGTGCAATAAATAACATGGCAAAACAACAGGTCTGTGGTTCTGTATTTATTACATACCCTTTTTATATTATGATTAACAAAAGTTTAATTAAATATCACAACTTACATTCTCTGGAAAGTTAGTTGAATTTTGTGGAATTGACTATGAATATTGACTATTGAATATGAGATTTTGTATTACACGTTCAATAAAAAAAAGATTTATTGGCTGGTTAGAAGTTCTTTATTAGTATAGTTAGATTAGATGGGTATGCAATAAAAATATGATCACAAAACTGACTGCATGTATACCTTTAAGACTAAAGTCTCGGGTCTGGACGGGTAGGCAAAACTGACATCTCTAAAATCCATCTTGCCATCAAGAGTGTCGGGAATGAATTTTCCAGCAGATGTAGACAAAACCGGTTTTCTATCGATATATTCAAACACTTTATGTGATGCCCCAATGGCCTGCATAATACCAGTGTACACACTTGCTAAACTCTGCAAAATAAACAAATCACAATTTATTTAGGTTTTTTTGATTGTAAAACATTCATAAATGAGTTAAAGCAATGTGTCATTTAATAACTATTGATACCAATATTAATACCAGTGTACACACTTGCTAAACTCTGCGAAATAAACAAATCGTATTCTGTTTAGGTTTGTTTGTTTATAAAACCCTTCATTAATGATGTTAAGCATTGTGTCATTTAAAAACTATTGTGGCACCAGTATCAATAAGGAGTAAAAATAATATGAGATTGCAAAAGAAGAAAAAAAACAGAAGAAAAAAATTGTTTTGTTTAATGACACCACTAAAGCACATTGATATATTAATCATTGTCTAATGGATGTCAAACATTTGGTAATTGCGACATATAGTCTTAGAGAGGAAACCTAATACATTTTTTCATTAGTAGCAAGGGATCTTTTATATGCACTATCCCACAGACAGGGTAGTACATACCACAGCCTTTGATATACCAGTCATGGAATGAGAAATAACCCAATGGGATTGACAGAGATCGATCCCAAACTGAACGCACATCAAGGGAGGGCTTTACCACTGGGCTACGTCCCACCCAGATTGTAAAAGAAAAATGATATTTGACATAACTTAGCAAAACAGTTTGTCTGGGTTTAACTTTACTTTATTATAAATTTAACCTTTAAAACGCATATACATTTAAAATAAACATGTAATGATAATCTTTTATATATTCGGTCTGTGCCTCAATTATGCAAGACAATTATTTGACTAATTATGAAGCTTATTAACAATTTAACACTGGCGTAGGAAGGGGGGGGGGGGGGGGGGGGGGGCATGTGCCCCCCCCCCCCCGGGGGGATGGCTTTATAATAGTGTAAAAGTGTGTAAATATAAAAGTGTGGCCCCCACTTTTTGACACCTTCCTACGCCACTGTTTAAAAGTAAAATACTCACATCGAGGGCACTGGAAAGCTCCAGCGTATAAAGAATGAATGACACCAGATTTCCTCCAGAAAGTTTGTCAGCAATAACAAGATGGCCGCCAAAATACAGAACACTCACTGTTAGAGCCAGCTCCAAGATCTTTGAAAAGAAAAAACCCCTTAAATATTCCAAGTAATTATATAATATACACATCAAAAGAACCATAAATTATTCAGTGTCACAATAGGATATAGTTCAACAAGCATTCTGAAAGTAAAGCAATACATGTCCCGTACTGCACCCAATTTTTTTTTTTTTTCCTGAATTCAAAGACCATAACTCTGTGGAAAATTGGTAAATCGCCATGAAACATACACTTGATCTGTAACAGTACATGATAAAGCTCTAAACAAAATTTCAGCTTAATAACTCAAGCACTGTGAAAAAAACATCCAGAAAATTATATGTGGGACAGAAAAAAACATCCAGAAAATTATATGTGGGACAGACAGATGGACGGAGAAAAAAACACCCTATAGTCCCCTCTGGTGGGATCAGTAGGGTATTAATAATAGATAGACAGTAGAAATTTTAAAGAAGAAAGCTAATCACTTAGAAAACTGAATGTGGTATTTGTTTTACAATCTTGGAAGTATATGAACCACAGAACTGCATTACACACGGACTCACATGGTATGAATAGCATAGTGCATTAGCAAGAAGCCATTCATACAAAGTGTGTAAAGTGTAATTATATATATTAAAAAATTCAAACTTAACAGGTGTTATAATATTCACCATCCAGCAATGTTTTTTTGTTTTTGTATACATTTTCTCATGCTCTTTCAGCAGAATGAGATGTGAATGAACGAGAAAGTATTAAAATTTTGTTCCTCATATGACAAACACAAACCTGAGTTGACCACATATAGCCTGCGTAGGCTAGACTCTCCTTCTTATATAGCTTGTACGTATCCTCAAGTGATTTCTTGTATCGGGTTATCTCCCCTTCTTCATTGGCAAAGCTGCGAACCGTTCTCATGGTAGAACACGCCTCCTCTGCTACAGAGTTAGCCTTTGCCAGACTGTCCTGTACACGTTCTGCCAATTTCTGAATAAAGAAAAC
This sequence comes from Gigantopelta aegis, assembly GCF_016097555.1. Lineage (NCBI taxonomy): Eukaryota > Metazoa > Mollusca > Gastropoda > Neomphalida > Peltospiridae > Gigantopelta > Gigantopelta aegis. The sequence continues at coordinate 79,778,963 of NC_054701.1, forward strand.
ATTTTTTGTTATACTACATAAACTAGACAACAGACAAAGCTATGATAGCTTGCATGAAAAGTACTGGACAGCAAAAACAAAACATTTAAGTGCAAGACAATTAAAGAAATCTAAAAAACTTTGTTTTGTTTAATTCCACCACTAAAGCAAATTAATTTTATATCATCAACTACTGGATGTCAAGCCCACTATATTTTTTCATTAACAGCAGAGATCTTTTGTATGTACTTTTCCAGACAGGACAGCACATACCCTTGTCTTTGGCAAATGTTGGGACGGGGAAAATCCCAATCAGAGAATGGGTTCACTGAGGTGATTCGATCCTATGGCGCAAGTATTTGAAGCAAGTTAGATCCTGCCCCGATAGTTAAAGAAATGGTGTGTACGAATGTAATATCAAGTTGACACATTTTTATTATTACATGTAATAATTCATTATTTCCATTGCTCCTAAATATACTTTAATTCAATTAAGTTCATATATCACATATGTCGATGTAACATTTGTATACTGCATGGAGAAAATACAAACCTCATAATAATTACCATACACGTGAGCCACACCCAGTAATATTGGAAGACCTATGAATGTTACCACGGTCAGTCGCCAAGATAGTTTAAACATGAAGAACACCACACCACCTGTTAATTAGATAATTTAAAAAATAGAATTAGTAAAAACGAAAACATAACTATATAAAGAATACTATATGAGTGGCAATTAGATACCAATTGTCTTACAACAAGTTGTTAAAAACATATTATAACCAGATAACCAGTGAATGTGTTGTCAATAAAACTAAATTTATGATTCTGATCTACATCAGTAAGTTGGAGTATCCTATAATTGTAAACTATGTAAATAACATCTTTTATTACCCCAGCAGGCACTCTCACTGAGAAATTATCATGCATTGGTCTAATGAACAATACTATTGGATGATTTGACGCTTACAAACCAATGACCTTGTCGGTACTAAATATGATGTCATCACGATTTGACAAACACACACAATAACGTCATGTAGTTTAAAGAGTTTACGTTTGCAGCTGTCTGTTTTTGGTGTTAAATTTATAACAAAATGTAATTTTAATGCAATTCATTATAAATTTTGTACCAGAATAAAGAGAACTTTTGTTTTTGAACATGATCTATGAATGTGATTAAATTACAAAGTTATAGCAATACTCAGAACAGTGCGTAAAGTGGTTTATATCCTTTCTATACATGTACGTGCATGTTTGTTGAAAATAAAGGCTTTTAGAGAAAAAATAGCTCAGGTAATAAATAGAATAACAAACTCGGCACCATGCAGTTATTATCAAATTTATGTCCCTCGTGAAATAATTTTTAATTATTTCACTCGGGACATAAATTTGATACTAACTGGTAACTCGTTTATTATCCTCTGTTTATTACGCCTTACAGTCAATCATAACGGAGAAAATATTTTTCACAATTGCTTACTGAGAAGATATCACTCATTGTTCTAACGTATTATACTATTGGACGATTTAATGCTTACTAACCAATGACCTGTCTATAGGCCTACTAAATATGACATCATTGTGATTTAGATAACATACAACACATGATATCAGGTAGTTTAAAAAAACTGACATCTGTCATCTGTGTAGATCTGTAATAAAATACTTGTTTGATATAATTCTTTATAAAACAATTCTACAAATATTGTAAATAGAAGTTGTGTTTGTTAATTTTTAATTATCTGTGAAGTAAATAATATAGAATTGTGTAGCAATAATTAGAATATGTGTATAAAGTATGTTAGACCATTTCTATACATGTAAGCTTATAGAAAAATTAAAGTTTTTTCGAAAGAAAAATAGCTGGGGTAATAAATAAATGCTACATGTAGTAATAAACTTGTTATTATCAAGTTTATGTCCCTCATAGACTTGTTTTCATTTGTCCCTCACTAAAACTGGTGACAATTTAAATTATTTCACGTAGAACATAAACTTGATAATAAATGGTAACTCGTTCATTATCCTCAATATAAACTGATGTGACAGTTCAGCACGCAGTGGGCGGAATTTACAAAACCTGTTTTTCTTAAATGCAGGACCAAGTTATTCAAAACATAGTTAATACTGGTTTAGTCTAATATTTTCCTTTTAATTATTTCTACACCAATACAAAATAAACTTTACATTTCATTATGTATGGATACATTTGGTTGTTCTAAGTCAGGTTTCCACATTATGTTTTCAATTATTATTTGTACTGATTCAGTCCTTGGGTTTGAAATGTTCTGTTAACCACTAAGCTAACTAATGTTTGAAAACTGGCCCCAGGTGCTTAAAGGGACATTCCTGAGTTTGCTGCATTATATGAGGTTTCCGACTAATAAAATATTTCTACAATTAAACTTACATATTAAATATATTTTCTTGTTTAGAATATCAGTGTCTGTATAGTCAATGTGTTTCTGGTCATCTTAATATTTGTCAGAAGCCCAAACTGGATTAAAAATATTTTAAGAAATAAAATGAAATTTAACCTAATACACATATTAGAACGATCAGAAACCCGTTTAATATACAGCCACTAATATTTTATGCAGAACAATATATTTGATATGTAATTATAATCGTTCAGAAGTCTCTGTTAGTCGATAACATCTTAAAAATTGCAGCAAACTCAGGAATGTCCCTTTAACCATTTTATATATATAGAGGATACTCCCCAAGTGTCTTGTGATATCATAATTTATCAGCACTCGTTGATAAAAGTATGAAATCTGAGGCAAGACATGAGGGAAGGTATTCTTTTTATCATCCATTATCATTTGTTTCATTTGCGACAGTTGTAAACAATGTCAGTAATGTCACTATATTTGGCAGCGGTAGATTTGTTAACTAGCAGAACGACAGTGGCATAATGTCACTAATGATAGGTTTAGCACTGAAACATACATAGTGACGTAACAAAATAATATCTTGTGATTAAAATTTGACCAATCAAGATTATAAGAAACGACATCTCCTAGGATAATATCGTAGGAAATATCGCAAATTATAGTGCCAGCGATATCTCCAACAAAAACATTTAATGGATGATAAATGTAGTTATGTGTGGTACATGTAACTCAAAAGTATGATTTGTAATTTTGGCCAAGCATTTCTTACAAATGCACACACACCTGCTGTGATCAAGCTTCTGAGAAAAATATTCATGTTCAGCGACAGAGCTTCACTCGTGGTGGTTGTGTCCGACGTCAGCCGTGACGTAATATCGCCTGCAAGAAATTCAAGACTTGTACTTTACAACTCGCAAATAATAAAGTTCTGTTTCCGTTTTACTTATAACGAGAGCACTGTAGTGCTAAATAGGTTTGTAGTAACGATGTGTGAAGGGTCGTAAAAAAAAAATGGGGGAACACAGGCACATTTAGTTTTTCGTTTATAGAATGAAACCTGTCTAAACCGGATCATGCCAGGACCTAATATTTATCTGATTTAGACAGGATCCAGTGTTTAGAGGGTCGTGTTTTAGACTTTACAAAATTCTGGACCATGAAGCATCACTGGTTTTTATAAGATTCCGGTTTATTCAGGGGTTCAGTTTGGACAGGTTACACTGTAAAGACAAATTAAAAACAAATGTTTTGATCCTCAAGTGGGGTAACATGCCTCCCACCCCCGGTTCCTATGGGCCTATAAATGTCTCAAGTGGGGTAACATGCCTCCCACCCCCGGTTCCTATGGGCCTATAAATGTCTCAAGTGGGGTAACATGCCTCCCACCCCCGGTTCCTATGGGCCTATAAATGTCTCAAGTGGGGTAACATGCCTCCCACCCCCGGTTCCTATGGGCCTATAAATGTCTTAAAGCAAAATATATTAATAACCAAATCAGCTTATTACACTGAAAGAAATTATAACCAATATTACTGCTTTATTTCTCGTTGATGGTTCAATCATGATTCAAATTTGGGTTGACATTTGCATTTCACATTCAAGATTCAGTTTTTTATCTCTGCTCAAAATTGGTTTGAAATCACGTGAAATCACACCCCTCCCAGCCCCGGTTCCTACGGGCCTATAAATGTCTCAAGTGGGTAACATGATCAACGGTTCAATGTTAACAATTTATCTGAGTGTAATTCAAGATTAAACCTCTCTTATTTGATTTGACAAAAATGTCGTGGATAATTTCCCCATAACAAAATTTGAAAAATTTTATAAATAAATACCCCATTACAAAATAAAGTGGAAAATTCTCCATAACAAAATAAGATTAATGTTGTGAATAAATTCATTATTACAAAGTAAGATTAATGTTGTGGGAAAATTGCACATTACAAAATAAGATTACTGCTGTGGGAAAATTGCACATTACAAATTAAGATTAATGCTGTGGTAAAATTGCACATTACAAATTAAGATTAATGCTGTGGGAAAATTGCACATTACAAATTAAGATTAATGCTGTGGGAAAATTGCACATTACAAATTAAGATTAATGTTGTGGGAAAATTGCACATTACAAAATAAGATTACTGCTGTGGGAAAATTGCACATTACAAATTAAGATTAATGCTGTGGGAAAATTGCACATTACAAATTAAGATTACTGCTGTGGGAAAATTGCACATTACAAATTAAGATTAATGCTGTGGGAAAATTGCACATTACAAATTAAGATTAATGCTGTGGTAAAATTGCACATTACAAATTAAGATTAATGCTGTGGGAAAATTGCACATTACAAAATAAGATTAATGCTGTGGGAAAATTGCACATTACAAAATAAGATTAATGCTGTGGGAAAATTGCACATTACAAATTAAGATTAATGCTGTGGGAAAATTGCACATTACAAAATAAGATTACTGTTGTGGGAAAATTCCACATTACAAATTAAGATTACTGTTGTGGATAAATGCCACGTTACAAAATAAGCTTATAGTGTTTTTGCAAAAATTCAGTAATACAAAATCTATTATAAACTAACATATTTAAAGTCACCTGTCTTTACAGAGTCGAAGAATCCCACTTCCTGCTTCATAATGGAAGCAAAGAGACAATTACGCAGACGAATGGCAAGTCGACTGAGAACCAGGGACAGACAACCTCCACGGATGCCAGCTGAAATGGCACTGAAAATAATCATATAAAACATACCTGCATTACATGTATGCAGTGGTGCTGGTACATATATTCATACTGATGTGTGTGTGCAAGTGCATCTGAATGTGTATACTCTCTCACTAAAAAAACTCTCTCTGTGTGTGTGTCTCTCTCTCTCTTTCTCTCTCCCTCCCCACTCTCTCTCCTCTCCTCTCTCCCTGTCTCTCTTTCTCTCTCCCTCTCTCTCTCTCTCTCTCTCTCTCTCTCCTCTCTCTCTCTCTCTCTCTCTCTCTCTCTCTCTCTCTCTCTCTCTCTCTCTCTCTCTCTCTCTCTCTCTCTCTCACACACACACACACACACACAAAAAAGAGAATTAAACAAATATATTTTGGATCTCACCTGCCCAAAGTGATTAAGGACATGGTAATGATGGCATGTGTGAATTTTTCCTTCGATTTATCAATGGCTATCCCATCAATCACTTCACCGGTGTAAAAAGGAATAAAGATTCTACCTGGAAAGAAAGAAAGTAAGAATGAAAAAAATCACAACAATAATTAAAAATGACCCCTACCCTAATTTAGTTGCTTTCATATCTCATTTGTCAAAAACTGTATATCTGATTTTTTATTTTAAACAAAATGACCGATGAGATATATGATATACCCATCATGGTGACCTAGTTCTGGTATGCAACACACCACCATCACAGGTTGTATTTGCATGCAAAATTTATTGATCCTACATGAACTGATAAGAAAGATACACATGTATTCTCTGGAAATTAAAAAGTTTACAGATGAATGGGTACACAGACAGATGTATGGATAATATCATACCATAATACAACAGACAGACGTATGGATAATATCATACCATAATACAACAGACAGACATATGGATAATATCATACCATAATACAACAGACAGATGTATGGATAATATCATACCATAATACAACAGACAGACATATGGATAATATCATACCATAATACAACAGACAGATGTATGGATAATATCATACCATAATACAACAGACAGATGTATGGATAATATCATACCATAATACAACAGACAGACATATGGATAATATCATACCATAATACAACAGACAGACGTATGGATAATATCATACCATAATACAACAGACAGACGTATGGATAATATCATACCATAATACAACAGACAGATGTATGGATAATATCATACCATAATACAACAGACAGACGTATGGATAATATCATACCATAATACAACAGACAGACGTATGGATAATATCATACCATAATACAACAGATACCATAATACAACAGACAGACGTATGGATAATATCATACCATAATACAACAGACAGACGTATGGATAATATCATACCATAATACAACAGACAGACGTATGGATAATATCATACCATAATACAACAGACAGACGTATGGATAATATCATACCATAATACAACAGACAGACGTATGGATAATTTCATATCATAATACAACAGACAGACGTATAAAAATACATATCATTTCTCTTACAATTTAATAGCAATTATGAAATACTGTGGACTCTGTCTAAACCGGATTCAAGAGGGACTGACCAAATGTTCTGGTATACAGAGAGTGCTGGATTAGACAGATATCATCCAAGCTTGTGTCACCAAACCTTGTAAAAAAACCCACACATTTAGGGCAGGGTTTCTGCCAGAGGGTAAAACGGGTATGGCGCCATACCCAAATATCTTTTTGGCAGAAACACTGAAGGGGAGTTATTAATTGCTCCCCTAAATTAGATTATGGGGAGCCATAATAATACCAAATAAATTCTCATGTTAAAAATGACTTTCCTTCAACTAGTCTCAGGGGAGTGATCGGGAGCGAGAGTGATAGCTCCACATTAATGATGAGGTCTGTGTCACTGGACAGGATGTTAACATTATGCTGATTTAGACTAAAATCTGGTATACACAGATTCCGGTTTGGACAGAGTCCATCGTAGATTTGGTCTTAATACTGACCTGCTGATGCCAGAATAAGAAATGTAAACCCAACTAGTATAAGAGGCCAATCAGGAAGCATATACGAGAAAAGTCTTCTCACTGGAACACGCTTTGCTTTAGCTGTTTCACTCTTCTCCTTTGATTCCTTCCCCGCTGATCCATTACCTAATAATGGTGAAGTCTCTTCATCGCTATTTATATTTTTAACGTCGATTAAAACAGTAACTGAACTTATCAATATCCATTCACCGTAAAACAGAAACGAGGCTGCAGCAGTCCACCCCAACATACCCCACATCCAAGCGTCGTGCATATTTTCTGAGAAGTCCGACAATCCCAGAAGTTTAGCCATGATGTACATAAACATCAAAGCAGAAAACAAGAGAACCACTTTCTTGATAAATTTGGCCCGAGGTATTGCAGCGACTGGATTATAAATCGCTGCACATATTAAGCCGAGGATCACTGACGAGCGAATAAGTGTGAAAATCCACAGGTCGAACAGCGAATGACTGAAGTCATACATGTACAAGTCCACGGTGAAGTGGTAGTGGAAGTTCGTTCCGTGAGAAAATATCACAGTTGTCACAACAACATCACACAGAGTTAGAACTAAGTTCAGGAATATGGCACACCGTCTTTTCATACTGGAGAGAGAGAGAGAGGAGATTTCTGAAACTGGAGAAAAACAAATAATGAATTAGTCACGGAATGTTTTGTTATTAGTCTACCTACGTGTAGGGGCATTCTCATTATGTGAATAGTCGCACCAAATTGTTGCATGTGATTGAATCGTACTGTAATAAAACCTAAATTGGAATGACTTTAGTGTTATACGTTTCAATTTATGTAGAGCCGACGAATCGCATGACTCAAGTCGGTGCGACTAATCACATAATGAGAATGCTGATTGAAGAAGGTACATAAACATACACATCCTTCAAAGGGGCAATATTTTAAAATCTAAGGTAATGTCATTGTATTGCATTCCACATATTCGACTTTTGTTATCCCTCCATGTCTCATAGCCCTATAATGTAACCGACGGCGAGCATATGGAAAACTGATGTAAGAAAATATAATTAAATGAGAGTTCTTCTTTGAACTTAAAAATTAGTTACATATGGTAATTTTAAAATATTTTTGCCACAGACAAAATGCTTACCGATGGCAATTTTGAGATTGTCTATGGCAATTTTTAATTGGTAACTTTTGCAACAAATATAAAAACAAAAAATAGTCCCTTCAACCAATGGTAATCATTTTTATCCATCGGCAAAAAATTGCCATCAGTGAAGCCCCTGATTGACGGCTATTCATTTTGCAACTATGGCAATTGCTGTCAGCGCCTTTGTTAAGTTTGAGCCCTGATGTACTCAAGTACTCGTGGATACCCAAAATGTCTCTGAAGTAATCGATAATGCAGAACAAAGAGACTAAAGGTAGAACGGCGCATAGGCATTACCTTAGTTGTTCCATCAGTTGCTTTAATACACACTAGCATAGGAAGCAGGGGGGGGGGGGGCAAGGGTGTGTGTGTGTGTGTGTGTGTGTGTTCAATAGTTCCCTTTTGATTCAAACAGACTACAGCCTCAAAATGAATATTTTCTGACTCAGTAAAATGTAATGTGTGTGTGTGTGTGTGTGTGTGTGTGCGTGCGTGCGTGTGTGTGTGCATGTTTAATTTTAATATTGTAAAGGCTACTAATAAAATAAATATTGGAAGAAAAATAAATCTGTGGGAAAAAACCCCAAACAAACATTTACATTTTAAAAAATATACCTTGTTGTCAAACTATGAAAACATACACGTGTACCTGGTACTTATTGTTTATTACAGTAATTTTGTTATCATGTAAGTCTTTATTTCAAAACTTTAGATCTGATCTGTTCTTATTTCTAGCAAATAGTTTAAACTTAAAACAATACCGACAACGACCTATGGAATAATGCCTGTGATAGTAAAAAATTACACTGCACATGCACATGCACCCACAGCCATACCATGGCTGTTACCAGTTGTTGGAATGAGAAAAACCCCAATAAATTGAATGGATCCACCGAGGTGGTTCGATCCTGTGACGTAAGCACCTCAACTGAGCACTCAACCGACTGAGTTAAATCCTGCCCCTGCCAGTTCATCATAATTGGTATATCAAAACCTGTGGTGTGTGCTATCCTGTCTATGGGATGATGCATATAAAAGATCCCTTGCTGATAATTGAAAAATGTAGCTGGTTTTCTATGGGCTATTGACTATGGGCGGTACGTAGCTCAGTGGTACAGCTTGATGATCTGGGATCAATCCCCATCGGAGGGGCCCATTGGACTATTTGTCGTTTCAGCCAGTGTACCACGACTGGTATATCAAAGGCTGTGGTATGCGTTAACTTGTCTGTGGGATGGTGCATATAAAAGATCCCTTGCTACTAATCGAAAAGGGTAGCCCATGATTAAATAAATCATTCCTTCCTCTAAGACTAGTACTCTAGTGGTGTCATTAAATAAAGAGAAAACATTTAAACTTTATGTCTTGCTGCCAGATCAATAGTTTGTGCCAGCACAGATGTGGTGTGTTTTGATGCATTTGATATTCAGCTTCAGTGAGTTTCATTTTATATTGGTACCGTACCATACTCGCCAAACCCTAAAATTGATGGTCACTCACTTTGTAAAATTTGAAGTCGTCCTTAAGCAACCAATAAATGTTGCCACAGGTGACCTTGCAACTGCTAAATTTCAACTCTGATACTGGGTATGTTTTGACTAAAAATGGGTATGTTTTGGTTTTGGTACGTTTTGACCTAGTTCATAGTTTAGACTAGACATTGTTTAAATATGAAAGAAAATTTGTAAACTTATGTTTATAATTTTTAACATATATTTTGCCTATTTTTGTGCTGGGGTGTTGCTAAACATTCATACTAACATATATCTGGGCATGTTTTGACCAAAAATATGTACGTTTCTGTATGAGCACGTTTTTACCTATTCCCAGAACAAATCAAAGTAGGCCTATTTACGTTTATTGTACCAGATACGGTAAATTGTGATTAGTGCTTTGTTCCCGGTACCATACCGAAAGCAAAATGTTACAACTACTCACTAAGAATACACAACTACATGGCTGCTAAACAGCTAAATCAAATGAAATAAATGCAATCGATACTTACAATTACTATAAAATTGACAAAAATGCAGTATTCTAGCAGATATGGCAACCTTGCGGCGTTTCCCACCTCACTTACGTGACTTAGCGACTAGAACCGCCACTGGGTCGCTGGAGAGACTTGCGCCACTTGAAAAATATTCAACCTATTGTGAAAGTCGATGTTGCATGGTTTATACCCCCTTAATTCAGTTACAGTACTGCAATTAATGCTGCGTTTAACTAAAATTGCATTAACAGTATTGCGACACGAGCAGCAATTTCATCACATTTTTTGTTTTTTCTTGTTACCGTATATACCAAATTAAATAATCGCGCTTACACGTACAATGACAGGCTAATAATAATTCCAAGTGTTTTAAAGACACTGAAAACGAGGCCAGCGTTATTTACTGTGTTTGCATGTTTATTTAAAAACATAGGCGTCGGAAGATGGCAGCAACGGGGGGGGGGGGGGGGGGGGGGGGGGGGGGGGGGGGGGGGGGGGGGGGGGGGGGGGGGGGGGGGGAGGGGCACTTATTAAATGCGAGTTCATACTGTGGCAGTAGTACCCAGGCCTGCCGGGTGCCATGACCTACTTTCCGTGACCTTGACCTTGATGACGTCACGGCCTTGTCACGTGACCTCGTCCTGCCGGGCGCCATGACCTACTTAGACTGACCTTGATGACGTCACGGACTACTGTACCGTGTGCAACGTCCTACTGGCCCCGACCTACTTAGACTGACCGTGACCTACTTAGACTGGCCTACTGTGCCGTGTGCAACGTCCTACTGACCCCGGCCCCTGACCTACTTAGACCGGCCCCTGACCTACTTAGACTAACACGAAAGAGTATAAAAAGGCTAGATACGGTTTCATTGTCATTCGCTCGCCGAAAACGACCAGATATACGTTCGTTTTACTAGAGAACAGACGTGTTTTATGATTCTGACATTATTGTGTCTTGTTGCACTCTATCTGGAACGAAGAAGATGGCATCGGGATATTCGAGCAGTGTTAGTAGCAGCAACAGTAGCGACGAGGACGACGTCTTGGTCTGCAAATGTTCAGAAAGACATACGATCAAAAGAGTGGCTACCAAACCAGATGAGAAGAAGAGTACTCATTGTGTGGATCAAGCGGATGCTACACGTGACAATATGGATGAAGATGGCGAACTCGTTGATGAACCCACAGATCAGACGGATGCTGCCTGTGACACAGACGCTGCCTGGGATGAGGAAAACTGCTATTCGAGACGTTACTTGTTCTGTCATCGTCCTGAAATGAGACATTTCTATGCCCGGATGCTGACATTTGGGTGGTGGCCCATACAATTACGTCAGAAACCAAAAGAACTTGCCAAGGCCGGTTTCTTCTACACGGGAGACCACGATGCCGTCGTCTGTTACTGTTGTGGACTACGCGCCTACCGATGGCAGAGAATGGACGACCCAGTGATGGAACATTACAGACTCTCTCCAAGATGTCCTTATGTGAACAACCTGTTCAGACATTAAATGTTTTAGACACTTGTGTGCTATGTTATCATGTTGTATGTTGTGAATAAAACCGTGAATAACAGGTTTTGCTTTCTTATTTATGTACTGGGTCCATGAGTGTGTCTCTGGACGTGTCCCTATGGTAGTAGCACTGGTAAAGGGTAATATTTTGGTAACGATTATTTTTGGGAGCTCACACGATGAGATTTGTGCTTGGGAGGAGGGACACTGCTCATACGTATCACACACACACATTCAAACATTCCTGTACCATATCTTTATGCGTCATAAGGTATATAAGTAAAATAGTTTTGGAAAACTCGTCATTTGAGGTAGAACTTTCAGAGGAGCAACATGTCAGACCAGTACAAGTTATATGTACCCGACGTGGATAAGTGGACCCGTTTCTATAAACTGCAGGCAGAAGGTAAACTTCAACCTCACTTCGAAATTCAACGTGGTGGGGAAAGTCAGATCATGTACAGTGTGGATCGATGTCTAGAACTCTACGATCCCACGTGGAAAAAAGAAAAAGAGGAACAAAACAAGTCCCCGACACCCAAAGTCGTCATGGTCTCCCCAACACAACAAGTGGTAGAGCAAGCCAAAGCCGATCTGAAACGGAAACAACAACAACAACAACAAAGTGGTACGGGTTGGAAAGCCCCGAAACGGCAGAAGCATTTCTAAATAGGCTATAAAAGGAACACTGTGGGTCAGATATCGTCATTTCATTTAGAGTCGTCATGCAGAGCACATGTTCAGAATGTGGTTTCACATTCTCGAGGAGAGACGCCATTGACAAGAGGTATCTCCTTGACGATGGTATTACCAGTCTCAGTTAGGGCCACTGGAGAATTTCTCAGAATGCCTGAAAACTATAAATAGGGGTAAACACGTTAATACCAAGTCATTTGTGACTTGTCTATCAAGCTGTCAACATCATGGGGAAGAGCTCCTGTCCCGAGTGTGGAAGGTTGTTTACCAGAGAAGATAATATGAGGAGACATAGATCTTCTTTTCACTTATCTCATCCTCCTCCTCCTCCTCCACCTCCTCCTCCTCCTCCTCCCCCCCCCCTCCTCCTCCTCCTCCTCCACCACCTCCTCCTCCTCCTCCACCTCCTCCTCCACAGCAGCAGCAGCAGCAGCAGCAGCAGCAACAGCAGCAGCAGCAGCAGCAGCAGCAGCAGCAGCAGCCTTCCCAGCAGCAGCAGCAGCAGCAGCAGCAGCAGCAACAGCAGCAGCAGCAGCAGCAGCCTTCCCAGCAGCAGCAGCAGCCCCTAAGATTGTTACATCCGTTCACCATGATCGTGTCGGGACCCACGTCGTGTGGAAAGACAGTTTTGTTGTACAAATTGTTGAGAGATGGTAAAATCCAGCCGCCTCCTCAGCGCATCATCTGGCTCTACAAACGATGGCAACCCCTCTATGATACGATCAAAATGGTTGCTCGAGTGAAATTTGTTCAAGGCATACCCGAGAATTTGGAAAAGGATCGTTATTTGGATTCGAGAGTCAGAAATCTCATCGTGTTGGACGACCTGATGTCTACAGCTGGAAAAGACCCTCGCATCACCGACCTGTTCACAGAAGGAAGTCACCACAGAAACCTCTCTGTGATTGCCATCAACCAGAACTTGTATCACAGCAAGGACCCGACACAGAGAAGAAACTGCCATTATCTAGCGCTGTTCAACAACCCCATCGACAAGCAGCAAGTTCTAACCTTGGCACAGCAGATGTATCCTGGAAATACTCGTCATTTCATGCATCAGTTTGAGGAAGCTACCCACAGGCCCTACGGACATCTCTTGGTGGACTTGAAACCGACCACGCCCGAACATTGGCGTCTTCGGCCTAATGGTTTAGAGACGGGGCCGTCCGAATGGTATAAAAGCACGAACGTAACGGCGAATGTCTCAGAAGAGTTGCAGCCACCGACGAAGAAAGAGCTCTACATGCAAATCATGCAAAGAAACGCATTCAAGAGAAAACTACCAGGCATACCCGCCTACGAAAGTGACGACGAAGAAGATGATGAGGTAGAACCCTATCTGAAAAAAGTCAAGAGAATGCAGTCTTGCGATACGTGTGGTCTGGTCTTTAAAGACGGAAGCGACTTGCAGCGACACGTGAAAACGTGCGAAGAGGGAAATGAAAAAGAAGAAGAGCCGTCGCCCGACCTGGAAAACGAAGGCATTCGTCTCATGGTGGAACGTGTATTCGACATCAATCGTGACTATCTCCAAAACAAGAGGAAACGCTACGAAGAAAAAAACATGTCCCAAGATACCATTGAAAGAAACATGAAGACATTGCAATGGAAGTTATTTAAAGACACGTACTCTCGCTTCCTGACCTATATACATTACTTTGACAAAGGTCCCAACACCAGGAAAATTTTACAGTTTGTGAATCCAGACAAAGATGTGAGACCACAGATTCGTTCTAAATTAAATCAGTATCGTTCATGGATCGGCGAATATTTGGATGAACAAGACGACGACGATACCGACGATGATGATACTGATGAGGACGACGACGATGATGAAGAGAAATGAACACTCATATTATTCACATGTCGCCCTTAAGGCCTCTCGATGTAACCCAGTGTGTGTCCATTTTATATATGTGTCAGTGATTTGTAATTTAGAAATAAATGAAAAACCAAAACATTGCGTTTGTTTTTTGTGTTTTTTACGCTATGACTAGATTTGTGATTGGATATTACTACCGCTACTTTATAGTAGCAAGAGCTGTGTGTACAAGACAGAACATACCACGATCTTTGATATACCAGACATAATACACTAGTTGGCTATAGCTTAATGGGCCACCGACGGGGATCGATCCCAGACCTACCGCACATCAAGAGAACACTGAGTTACCAGGAATTATTTTTGTAACATTTAAAAATAACCCATTGGTACCCCTACTGGCTCGTAGTGTGCAGAGATACGTTTTTAGATTAGGTCAAAGGTTTTCTCATACATCAGACCTAGTGTTGTTTCGCATAAAATAGTACATTATGTTCATGCGATAGTGTAAATACAGATATCTGTCAGATATACATGTTTATTTGTGTGACGAGCAATTGCTTAGAAATTTCCGATCACAAGGTTAATATTTATATACGTGCTTATTTACATTGTCACCTGAACTATACGTGTGTGTGTGAAGGTCATCGACATCAGTAATAATAATTTAAATATTTCATATATTACACCTTAAAAACACTAGTCTTGAGTATATATTTTAAATTGATATTTTAAATTATCAATATTGCTCGTCATTCTTTTATTTCAATATCACAATCTACTGAATGTAAAACATTTTTTTTTGTATATGAACACAATGAAAGGGGATTGTTTCAATGAACTGTTACAAAGTATAACATGTGACACGCTTAGCACTGATAGCAGCCAGAGACGGATCCCTGGGGTGTGCAACCTGAGGGGTGCTGTCGAAGTACTGAATGACGTTGACAGTCATTGCGCTCACTATCATTTTGTGTTCGATCATTATCCCATGTTTATATGTTAACTTTAAATTATTTTGTTGAAGTATTAAACTGACACGTAAACGGTGTTGTCTTATCAGTATCGAATACCAGGGCATGGGACCCTGGTAAGTCAAGGTACTTAATAATTGTATTAATATATTTTTAAACTGCTTTGTAAATTTATTATAATTATTAATCAAATTTAATTGTTACTTGAACCAACAATGCAGAAAAATATACATATTTGATGTAATCAAAAGTACACACGTGCTTACAATCGGTCTACCCCCGCCCACTAAACGAAAAAAAACGAGTCGTGTTATTTACTATCTTCAAGAATAGAAGCGTAAAACGTTATAAAAACAAAGTATATAGCTGCAATTTGCTTGGCTGAATTTATATCTTAAAGAAATCAATAAAAAAACCTGTTTTTATGAAAAAACATGATTGATTTAGCGGTCAGCAGATTGCTACATGGTGTTTAAAAAATATTGCTTGCAAGATAAGGTGGGACAAAATTCTTTTTTGTTTTTTTTAAATAAGTTTGATTATTTCTAATTGTATTGATCTACATCTTAGTTTACGTTTAGTTAGCGCCCTTATTTGCTTGCATGAAAAAACGATTGACGTGTGACCTTACATTTTTACTGACGTCACTCACTAATGCGTAAAAATAAACATGCAGACGACACTTCGATAGATATTTTGGGCATGATCGCCATAAATTACGAAAACTACAAATGTTTTAATTGTCATACGGGTCATGTGTTTTTGACCTATTTTGGTTCCTGTGTAGAAAAAAAGCTATTTTTTAAGGTAACAAATAATTGGATATACATAAAAATTTCTTAGCTATTTGACTGTCTACACATCTTACAGACTTAGAACGTAAACAAACGGTAGGTACTTTAAAAAAAAAAGTGAAATCCTAAATGACACGACTTAATAGAGACAACGACTCAACAAGGGTGAGAGTATAACACGTTTATAATGTTTGAATGACGTCAGTTTTTGAATGACGTTGCATACAAGAACAACTGCTTCCGTGTTTAGAACACTTTCAATGTCAATTTGTTATTTATTTGAAGAAAGAACGATTTTCAAAAAGTACCATTTGTTAAATTTGTCCACCACTGCAAACACATAGATCTTCAAACTAAATCAGTATAAGAAAATTAACTTACTATTTTCAAGTCTTGATCCAGTCGATTTCTAACAGTGACAAAATCTCTCACAATGATCCAAATGAATCTTCTTCTAACAATGACGAAATATCTCAAACGAATAACAATGACGTAGTAGATGTGATCGTTTTCGGCGAGCGAATGACAATGAAACCGTATCTAGCCTTTTTATACTCTTTCGTGCCAGTCTAAGTAGGTCAGGGGCCGGTCTAAGTAGGTCAGGGGCCGGTCTAAGTAGGTCATGGCACTGTACAGTAGGCCAGTCTAAGTAGGTCACGGTCAGTCTAAGTAGGTCATGGGGCTATACAGGACGAGGTCACGTGACGTCATCAAGGTCACGGAAAGTAGGTCATGACGCTATACAGGCCCTGATACTACTTGTGGCCACCCCTTCTAGCCCTCCGTTTCCGACGCTTATGAAAAAAATAGGTCAAAGCTAACTCTCTCTCTCTCTAATTCTCTCTCTCTCTCTCTCTCTCTCTCTCTCTCTCTCTCTCTCTCTCTCTCTCTCTCTCTCTCTCTCTCTCTCTCTCTCGGTCCCTCTTTCTGTCTGTCTGTCTCCGTGGGGAGAGACGTAGCTTAGTGGTAAAGCGCTCACCTGATGCACAGACGGTCTGGGATCGATCCTCGTCGGTGGACCCATTGGGCTAGTTCTCGTTCCAGTCAGTGCACCACGACTGGTATATCAATTAAAGGCCGTGACCTGTGCATGTGGGATGGTGTATATACAAAAAATCTCTTAATTGCTACTAATGGAAAAATGGAGCGTTTTTTTTTTCTCTAAGACTGTAAATGTCAAAATTACCAAATGTTTGACATCC
Source organism: Gigantopelta aegis (assembly GCF_016097555.1). Lineage (NCBI taxonomy): Eukaryota > Metazoa > Mollusca > Gastropoda > Neomphalida > Peltospiridae > Gigantopelta > Gigantopelta aegis. Next base: position 79,796,214 of record NC_054701.1, read on the forward strand.
AATCGCCGATGATTAATAAATCAATGCATGTGCACCAGTGGTGTCGTTAAACAAAACAAACTTTAACTTTGTTCCAACGTTACATGACTCCAGTCTTCATGTTTAACACTTTAGAAAGAAGCCACCACAGCTAATTTTGAATATTAAGTTATATGTTAAAATTTTGGTTTGCCTTTCTCGGATGATAATCAGGAGATAATAATAATAATTATAATAATAATAATAATAATAATAATAATAAATTATCTAAATAAATATTTTGGACGAATATGGTATTATTTTAGAGATATTTGTATACATATTTACCTCTTTTAATTTAGTTTGAAACTTAATAAGCCACGCAACGTTATTGATTTTAAGTCGAAGTTAATATTTTATATTTAAATTTAATTTTTGACTCAGTATCAAGTAGGCAGGCTATTGCACTATCACGGCAGGGGATACAATGGGACCTTTAAGTAAACTGAAGACACGTTGTCTACGACTGTTATCAGGCGCATGTGCAGAGTTTGCCGACCATCCTAGTTCTGTACCAAGTGAATTTTTTTGGATTTTTTTAAAATATATTTTTCGAGGGAGCATTACCCGAACCATCTAGACCCTTCACAAAATTTGATTAATAATGTGGATATATTTTACGTTACTATATAGTAAAGAACAAAATCACAAGCGTACGAGAGTGGGGGAGGTGGGGGGGGGGGGGGGGGGCAGAGGGAAGAGGGGTAATTGTCCCCCTTGTTTTTGAGCAAAATCTCAAATTCGGGGAAAAAATTATAGACATATTCGGGGGAAATGTGCTAACAGGGGCCTAATTCACAAAGGTCTCTTAGGCTCTGCTAGATAACAAAGCATCCTCTTTGCAAGTCTTTTAGCATTGCACTGCGAGATCGCAAAGTCACGAGAGTTTAGTGATTGAGGTCCCTGGTTAGTACATTTTGCCCGAATATCTCTATAATTTTTACCCGAATTCGAGGTTTTGCTCCAGCACTAGGGGAGCTGTTGCCCCCCCCCCCCCCCACACACACACACACTGCCCCCGATCTAATACACTCATGTGGCCGAGTCACGATAACATTTTGACCATAGTTCTGATAATAAAGTGCTTATTTAAAACAAAATATGCAAAACGAACTCTACGTAATCGTTTAATGCATCAAGGATGAAGGAAGGAAATGTTTTATTTAACGACGCACTCAGCACATTTTATTTACGGTCATATGGCGTCAGATATACAGATATATATATATATATATATATATATATATATATATATATATATACATCCTCCCATAATATGTTTTCAAACAGATAAGCAAATATTGCAATTTTCTGTAATGTATTCTGAATTAAAAGCTAAATAATCGTTCTTAGCTGTTCATTGCAATATAATCCACGAAACAGACATAATTATAGATGTTAAACACAATACTGGTTGCAGCAGAAACGTTTTTTCGACATTGTGTCTGGATATATTGTGAGGAAGTTACGTCATATGTTTTCGAACACGTGATAGTTTCAACAAATAAACAATGTTCCGTAGCAGCACATGAATGTGTGTGTATGGTATGCGATGTCTTGGATGTGACCAGATGTTTAGCTTCCTCATTTTTAGATAAAAAGGTTTGAGGTCCAAATTTGCTACATGACACGACAATCTCCCTCTACAGCGGTCATACAGTGTTGTAACTGGGACTGAAAACCTTTTGGCAGCCTTACGGATGTCTATGCGATCGTTTATTACAGCAGAATATGCCATAGAAAGATTTTCTTGGGTGTATTGACATGATCTGGCTCTTTCAGTGCGAGAAGTAGTCTAAAAAAGAAAAAGGAACCCTTACCTTCAGAAAAGGAATATTGTAAAGACTTGCAGACGTTTATAAGAAATGGTCTAACCAGGCTTCCATATTTTTCTAAAAGAATCAGATTTATTTTCCTTCAAAGTGAATGACGTATTCAGTATTGATATAAACAAAGCAGACGACACATCGAGTGCAGATATAGCCGATGTAGTAAAGTGCTACGTTTGTATTTACATGATGGTATGTACCCAAAACGTGGACAGCGATTCATTAACATTATTTGTCAATAAATTAATTGCCATAATTACACAAGGAAGTTTTATACACAACATTTTTGTAGCGAACGATGCACAACCTCTTCTTGTCAATCTGTGATGTTTGTTGACGTCACACCTTCAGTATGCACCTGGAAAATCGCGTATAAATGAGCTGTTCGAAAATATATGATGTTCGAATTTATATGACGGTACGATATATATATACTCTTCAAAAAAAGAAACGCAAAAGGGTACAAATGGGTTATAACTCCGATTTTATGTTTCCTACCGGTTCATGCTTTGTGAATATAAGGTCATTGCATGTCCCAAACACATTCCCACGGTTACATTCGATAAAACGCAGCTACTGTACAATAAAGTTCCAAAATGTGAATATTCGCAAAAACGCAGCCACGTGCAAACCATGTCACCACTGCACGTGCGTTGTCTGCACGTGCAACATGAACACCGACAGTATAAAAGTGCAGGGTGTTCGCTTGCCTGGCCTCTGTATCTGGCCGACAGTTGACAATCCAGGACATGCCACGTCTCAGTGAACCGCAGAGAAACAATGCCATCGGCCGACTAGACGCAGGCGAATCCAGAACGGCCGTTGCCAGGGCATTCCATGTGTCCCCAAGCACCATCTCCAGACTGTGGGACCGTTACCAGCAACATGGATCAACACGTGACCTCCCTAGATCCGGTCGACCACGGGTCACTACCCCCTGGCAGGACCGCTACATCCGGGTACGCCACCTTCGGGAACGATTGACTACTGCCACCTCCACAGCCGCAGCAATACCAGGTTTGCGCAGGATATCCGACCAGACCGTACGGAACCGCCTACGTGAGGTAGGAATTCGTGCCAGACGTCCAGTTCGAGGTGTCATCTTAACACCACAACACCGTCGACTCCGACTGCAGTGGTGCCAGATTCATCGACAATGGCCTCAACTGCGATGGAGACAGGTGTGGTTCAGTGACGAGTCCCGATTTCTGCTCCGACGTCATGGAAGCTGTCGCGTGTATAGGCGTCGTGGTGAACGTTATGCGGCAAACTGCGTGCAGGAAGTGGACAGATTCGGCGGGGGTAGTGTCATGGTGTGGGCAGCCATCTCACACACTGGCAGAACTGACCTGGTCCACGTGCAGGCAACCTGAATGCACAGGGCTACATTGACCAGATCCTCCGGCCACACATCGTTCCAGTTATGGCCAACGCCAACGCAGTGTTCCAACATGACAACGCCAGGCCTCACACAGCACGTCTCACAACGGCTTTCCTACAGAACAACAACATTAATGTCCTTCCTTGGCCATCGATATCACCGGATTTGAACCCAATTGAGTCTATGGGACGAGTTGGACCGACGCCTCCGACAGCGACAACCACAGCCCCAGACCCTGCCCGAGCTGGCAACAGCCTTGCAGGCCGAGTGGGCCACCATCCCCCGGGACGTCATCCGTACTCTGGTTGCTTCAATGGGCAGGCGGTGCCAGGCAGTTGTCAACACACGCGGAGGCCACACCCGGTATTGACTCCAGATGACCTTGACCTTGGTGGTGTGTCCTATCACTTACTCACAATGGACTAGAGTGAATTGTGAACAATCCTGCAACATTTGGTAATTATCGGACTCACAATTCAATAATTAAATCAATTCTCCAAATGTTACGACAATGTGGTTTTGCGTTTCTTCTTTTGAAGAGTATATATATATATATATATATATATATAGAGAGAGAGAGAGAGAGAGAGAGAGAGAGAGAGAGAGAGAGAGAGAGAGAGAGAGAGAGAGAGAGAGAGAGAGAGAGAGAGAGAGAGAGAGAGAGAGAGAGAGAGAGAGAGAGGAAACCCGCCGTCGCCACTTCATGGGCTACTCTTTTCGATTAGCAGCAAGGGATCTTTTATATGCATCATCTCACAGACAGGATAGTACATACCACGGCCTTTGATATACCAGTTGTGGTGCACTGGTTGGAGCGAGAAATAGCCCAATGGACCCACCGACGGGGATCGATCTCAGACCGACCGCGCATCGAGCGAGCGCTTTACCACTGGGCTACATCCCGCCCCGCATTAAAGATGATAAACGGCCATTAGTTGTGATGCAAAACACCAAGGGTGTCTGACTCACGATCACAATACCCTACTACGATCTTCTTCACCCAAGCACCCCCACCCCATCCTGAAATTCCAACCCTAAGAAACTTTTTTAATTAATATTTATGTTTAACCTTAGTCAGTGTCGTACCGGGGGGTGGGGGGCACGCGGGCCATGCCCCTCCAATAAAACTTTTGTTTTACTGTATTAATTTTTTAATAAAATCATAGTGTGCGTTACCCCTACCTCAGTAGTGGGTTACCCCCCCCCCCCCCCCACACACACACACACATACACACACCATATTAAATTCCTGTTGACGCCAGTGGTCTTGGTGACCTTTCAGTGGTATCACTGACAGTTCATCGATGTAACATAGATTAAGCCTACAATACTATTTCAAAAGTCACGGGTATTGTTATTGGGTGAGAATTATTTCGGTACACACTGTAGGGGAATTATGGGTTGATATGACCTTACGAGGACACGACCTTTTGCATAAATATCATTCCACATCATATGTCAGTGTGGCCGTTACAAAATACTTATGATGAAATCTAATCTTTTAATGCTGACAACATGAATATGTCATTCATATACATAATATATAATATATAAATCGATAAACATGCTTAAATATATGTAAACTTGTAACTTTCAAAGTGAAATAAGATTTTCAATACAAAATGAAATCCAATAAGTGTCACCTCATTCAAATATTTGCTTTGTTTAACAACACCACTAGAGCATATTGATTAATTAATTATCGGCTACTGGATGTAAAACATTTGGCAATTCTCACACGTAGCCATCAGAGGAAACCCGCTATGTACATGTACACTGTTCCGTTAGCAGCAAGGAATATTTTATATGCACTTTCCCACAGACAGGAAAGCACATACCACGGCCGATGCACTGATTGGAACGAAAGAAAACCCAAACCAATCAGTTGAATGGATCCACTGAGGTGGTTCGATCCTGCGACACAAGCACCTCAGGCGAGCACTCAACCGACTGAGCTAAATCCCGTCGCTATAGACATATAACGCACCCACTATTGTACTAAATTATGTATTAATAAAACAACATAAAAAAACACAAATTGTTTTTAAAACAAATATTTTATTTTACAATTGTACACAAATTTTCAACAAACAATTATTTGATCATTATCTATGTGTGTATATATTACACTTACTATACAAAATGTAAAATAACAGGTATCAAAAACCTTCCAAGGCAAAAACATGTATTTAATTATTCGAAAATATTTTTACATTACAAGGGATCACAAAATTCGTCGAAACCTTGTTCTTAAAAAAACACACAATTCTACCATAAAATACATTCATAATACGAAAATGTTTTTTTTAGTAAATCACGAACAAAAAAGGTAATTAACATGAATATAACTTCTATCACTTATAGAGGGCAAAGCTCTGATAGTATAGGGTTATGGTTAATGAGTGTATGCTATATGTTATATTCAACTAGATTTTAAGCAGGGTTGGAAATTATTTAATATTTTCCCTTCAGTTAGGGATACAGCCTTAAGTACTTTTGTGCAGATAAAGAATATAATTTTATGTTCAACATCTTGTACAATGTACATAAAGGAAGTGTTCACAATCTATAGTCCGTCCCACATGGAACGCCTTTTTTATGCTATGGAAATAATTACAAGTTATTTATTTCCGAGCCGATTGTTTTCTAAATTGGACACAAAAATAGTATATATATATATATATTTTTTTTTTCTTTTCCAAAATACTTTTACTTTTCTTCTTACGTCAAACACAAGTGAAAATATTTACAATGAACATTTTTGTAGGATGAGACGGATTCAGAGACATTAATTTTGCAATAAAGAGAGTGATGCTAAACGTGGCTTCATTACTTAGATAAGTTGGAAACGTATTTGTTTTGGGCCAGGGACGAATACGGCACCGAAACAAAAAGTGTCAACACCTTTTAAAATGTCGACCCACATAACGATGTTTGTATGTGCATCCAAATATATGTCAAACTGACCAAATGTTTGACATTCAATAGCCAATGATTAATAAATCAATGTGCTCTAGTGGCGTCTTGAAACAAAATAATCTTTAACTGTTTGTTTTTATTTTAATTTTATTCTTTTAAATCAATATTAATTTTGTACATGCTGTATGTTTGTGTTTAAGCATATTTATGCTGACTGTATCCAAGACGATATGCATATATAGGCATCACATATATTAATACAAAAATAGATATTTAAGGGGTGGGGGATGTTGATGGGGTGGCGGGTGGGGGAGGGAGGAGGTTGTTGAGATTAAAAGACTACATCCAGTAAAAAGATACGCTCAGCTATATTATTATTGTGAACATTTGTATAAACATATTAACATATAAAACAAATACAAAGGTTAAATCTATGGGGACACGGATATGAACACGTGTACAAATCACAAAAATGTCACAAAACATGAAGTATAGTACAGCAGTGACGATCGTATTTAAAGTGGGAAATGTAAAAAAAAAAAAAAAAAAAAAAAATATATATATAAAACAAAAAAAAAAAAAAAAAAAAAATAATAGTAATAATAAAAAATAGACAACGAAAAAACCAAATCTACATTAAAGGAAGACAACTCCGATACTTTCGCAACTTTTCAGGACGGATGTCATAATAAAGAAAACGTTTCATATTCATAATTGATTTCTTATAAATAATCACAACTGTCGTATTGCACATATCATCCATACGCATTTAGCATTCAAATAAACACAAAAACAACACATACACATGTGCACAAACGTCCAATGTATCAAAATCAATCATAGAAAATGCACAGAAAAATTCTAAGTTACTTTTCATTGTACAATGCACAAAACTGCGTGTCCAAACACAAATAAAATACATGTACCGGTATATAAAACGAATTAAAAACAGTTCCTGGTGACTTGTTTTCTGTAATTCAATTGTATTCACATTTTGTATAGTAATATATGTAGGCTATCTACAATACTATTTGCATTTCTTTCCAAATGAAGTTGCACAGGTTTCACATATTATATTCCCATTTCGGGTTCATAAATCCTTATAATCCTACTTGTAAGAGTCGTATTCCTGTATAGGCACATCCGGAACACCTGAAATGAATGAATGAATGAATGATGATTTCAATGATTTTCGACATGTTTGATACTATTCTAAAACAGTGCTTAACACAGTGTATGATATATATATATATATATATATATATATATATATATATATATATATATATATATATATATATATATATATATATATATATATATATATGTATGTATATATACATGTGTGTGTGTGCATATATACATATACACACACATATATATACTGAAAGGCATCTATTATTACTAGTATATAAGTAATTTCACATTTTTTATCACAAGGCCTTCAACCTTCGTTATAGCGCATAACTTATTGCGCAAACTAATGTTCACTTAAATGTAGACTTTTGGTGCACATTAGTTAATTTCTTTAATTAATGAAGAAAATCAATGGCGCATCATCTAGCTCAGTTGGCAGAGTGCTCTTTTGAAGTGTATGCGTCGAAGAATCGAACCACTTCATTGGGCCTTTGGGCGGAACGTAGCCCAGTGGTTAAGCGCTCACTTGATGCGCGGTCGGTCTGGGATCGATCCCCGTCGGTGGGCCCATTGGGCTATTTTTCGTCACAGCCAGTGCACCGCGACTGGTATATTAAAGGTCGTGGTATGTGTTAACCTGTTTGGAATGGTGAATATAAAAGATCCCTTGGTAGTAATGGAAAAATATAGCGGGTTTTCTCTCTATCACTGTGTCAAAATGACCATAAGATTGACATCCAATAGCCGATGATTAATAAATCAATGTACTCTAGTGGTGTCGTTAAACAAAATAAACTTTCATTGGACCCATTCTCTAACTGGATTTCTTCCAGTCCCAACCAGTGCCCCACGACTGGTATATCAAAGGCCGTGATATGTGCTTTTTTTTGTCTTTGGGAAAGTGCATGTAACATATCTATCGCCGCTAATGGAACAAAGAAAGAAAGAAAGAAAGAAGTGTTTTATTTAACGACGCACTCAACACATTTTATTTACGGTTATATGGCGTCAGACATATGGTTAAGGACCACACACATTTTTTTTAGAGGAAACCCGCTGTCGCCACATAGGCTACTCTTTTTTACGACAGGCAGCAAGGGATCTTTTATTTGCGCTCCCCACAGGCAGGATAGCACAAACCATGGCCTTTGTTGAACCAGTTATGGATCACTGGTCGGTGCAAGTGGTTTACACCTACCCATTGAGCCTTGCGGAGCACTCACTCAGGGTTTGGAGTCGGTATCTGGATTAAAAATCCCATGCCTCGACTGGGATCCGAACCCAGTACCTACCAGCCTGTAGACCGATGGCCTGCCACGACGCCACCGAGGCCGGTCTAATGGAACAATGTAAAGGGTTTCCTTCAAGACAATGTGTCAAAAATTACCAAATGTTTGACATTCAACTTGAAATGCATGTAGGCCTAGTATCATTACCTTTAATATATCAATATCGTGGGGACAACATCAAAATATCGAGTTAACAAATATCGAAACAAACGTTCGTTAAGTTAAATAAAAAACGTACAAACATAAAATGTTATGTATAAAAAATATCATATATAAAAAGATATATAAATCTATTTTTTAAATTAAATTTACATATTAAAATTAATTTAACCCGATGAAAATTATTGAAAAATAACACTTCGATGCAATATTCTGGAATAGTTGTAAGGCTGCGGTGTAGGGCATACCAGGGCCGTAGCTAAGATTTTTTTGTTGGGGGGGGGGGGGGGGGGGGGGGGGGGGGGGGCAACTGAGTAAATAGTCTAAAACTCCTTAAACGGTTAAGAAGAGAATTTTCTTTAAGTTTCTATAATATTCTCAGGATTTTTTTTTCTGCGGGGGCAACTGCCCTCCTCCCCTCCCGCTAGCTACGGCTTTGCATACTCGCATGTGATCATTGACACGAATCGAAGTGTTTAAAATAATTTGATGACAACTTTTTAATACGCGTATACATCTAATCAAACAGTGTCTTTGATACATTTATTATCTTGTTAAATAACAACAAAATAAATACATATTCATTAAAAAAAATATATATACTGGTGTTGAAACTGTGTATTGCATGCGTAGTAGACCAACATATGTGACGTTGTAAACGTAAATAGAAGGGTTTGTCAGCTTCGTTTTATTCTTTGAAACCTATGTATACATTCCATATGCACAGATACATGAATATACATTTTGATAGTCTCCAATCCAAGGTGGTCAGCTATCAACTCACATATCTGTTCATGTTGCCAACTTATACAAACACCATGCATGTTGTTATAGCATATAGCCTTTGTTTTGTTCCAGGTGTAAACTATATATTTTAAACTTAACGCACTGACTGATATTACTTTGCAAAATAATCAAAAGCAGACATATGTACGGGGGGGGTGTGTGTGTGTGACTGGGGCTCCAAGCTAATTTTGTCTTTTAAAATGTATTTCCGGGGGGGGGGGGTGACCCGACCCCCAAGAACTTCGCTCGTAACTATCTACCCCCACCCCACCCCACCCTGCACAATTTCCTGCACACGCGTCTGAGTAGGTTGATTCAAAAAGTAGGCTACATAATAAGTCAGGCTATTATACGATTAATATTTGTTAAAACCAGTCTATAGAAGCCTCATTCATTAATGACCTAGGGCGGTATTCATAGTATGCCATACCCAAGGTTAAGACGATATTGAACACACGGTTGTAACTCGCTTCTTTGATTGCGTGCTTGAACCGCAGTTAGGGTGTAGGCCTACATATGGTGGTGGTTTTTATTATTATTATTATTTATTAATTACAATGTATTATGTAGGCTTAGAATTGATTCGCATAATTTCATACGGTCTGGGTGAAAACGAGGGCTACATAGTCCTAGGCCAACATATCATTTTTTATTACCCATATGGTTAAAACTATCTTGGTACATATCAAAGTGAGACGCCCTACTAGAACGTCGAGTGGGACCTAACACTTCGTGACGTCATCATCGATTGGTACATATTAATTTAAAAAAAAAATTACGATCCCGCATCAAACCTCCCCCAAAGTTCCCTTGGCCGTATGTCAACCAAACGAGTTGAGTCATATAAATTAAGATTGAGTATGGGTTTTAAATTGGATATTAAAGGGACATTCCTAAGTTTGCTGCATTGTAAGATGTTTAAGACAAATACAATATTTCTACGATTAAACTTACATATTAAATATATTTTCTTGTTTAGAATATCAATGTCTGTATATTCAATGTGTTTCTGGTCGTCTTAATATTTGTAAGAAGCCCAAACTGGATTTTGTCTTCAAATAATTTCGTACGTACGAAAAAGATATATTTTAGAAAATAAAATGAAATTTAACATAGTACAAATATTAGAACGATCAGAAACACGTTTAATATAGGCTACAGCCATTAATATTTTATGCAGAAAAATATATTTAATATGTAATTACAGTCGTTAAAAAGTCTCTGTTAATTGATAACATCTTAAACATTGCAGCAAACTCGGGAATGTCCCTTTAAACTCGCTACCATTTTGTATCATGTGTATGTCCCTCGTGAAATAATTTTCATTGCCACTCGCTAAAGCTCGAGACAACTGAAAATTATTTCACTCGGGACATACGAGGAAATGGAAGTTCGTTTAATATCCTATAAATCTGGACCCTAAGCATAACAAATGTAGTAGGCCTAAGAAGAAAAAAAAAAAAAAAAAAAAAAAATAATAATAATAATAATAAAAAATAATAATAAAAATAAATAAATATATTTTTTTTTAGACATTTAGATTGCAAAAATGAAGGTTTGGGGGTAGAACGCAACAAATGGATATCTATGGTGACTGAGAGGACCTGCCCCCCCCTCCCCCCACACCATAACCCATAAGGTACAGGTATGTAAATGCCAGTTAAAATATCAAAATACATGTATAATATACAAACATTACTTTATAATAAAACAACTATCTTTTTCACCTGTGGTCGTAGATTGGCTATATGAATTCATGTCATGGTGTATTCGCATATTATACCGCAAGCTGTGGTTGTGTTATCCACTGGACAGCCTTGTGTCCGAAAATAAACCGCTGGACCAGGAAGACCATGAACCGGACGCCCAGGTAAGGCAGACGAGAGGTATACCGTCTTCTTGAAGTTCTTCGACAATTTATGTCGTCTCCAATATTCCGCAATTTTACACCAATTTCTACGACGTCAGTGTTATCACACGTTCCTCGCATCATCAAACCCACATATTCCTTATTGCAAAAATTAGGCATTTTAAAAATGTTCTTTTTAATTATTTAAATTCCAAACAAAAATTAACCTTCCAAGTTTCATCCTAATCAGTATGCGTAATGTTTTTTCTTTCACCCTGTACAAATGAGTCGTCTGCTTACTACGCGGTAATGTTTATTTATGTTTTACTGGTCGCTGATTGGATGACAGGTGGGGGACGTTTTATCACAGGTCTCACTTGATAGGTCTGCTATTTCAGTGAAGTGTGGCACAAACTCGTGTATGAAACTTGACGAAGGCGTGGTCAGACATACGACAATGGATGAGTGGGAAGTTTACCACTAGAGCACAGTATACCTGTTTGGATGATGTAAGATCTAAAGCAGGCCGCCAGTCCAATATAGTCCCTAACATCAACTTAGGGATTTTACGCCTATCAAATTATTTTATCAAGTGTTTTATATATTAAGGCCAACTTAAAAAAAAAATTATTATATAGGAAATGCATTTTTTTTAGCAACATAATAATAATAATAATAATAATAATAATAAAAATAAAATAAATAAATACAAGCGCGTTAGCGGGGAAATTATTATTAGCCTATTATATATATATTTATATATTTTTTGCATGTCTCTAAATTACTTTGAAAACCCGCCATGAAATATTAATCATTAAAATGTACTAGTTCGTTACAGAAACGAACCCCTCTCAAAAAAAGCTGGTGACGCTATATTGAAATAAATAAATAAATAAATAAATAAATAAATAGCCAGGCACATTAATACATGATCTTCTCTAGCTAGACCTAAAATAGATAGATTTTTTTTGTTGAACTTCTATACTTTTAATTTTTTTTTAAGTTCATTACCTAAATGAACCCCTTAAAAAATTGGTGACACCAATGAAATAAACAAATAATGTGTGTGTTATACTATACTATAATATAATATTATATATATAATATATAATTTATATTATAGTACGCAGGCATGGCGGACGCAAGTAGACATTAGGGGGTGGGGGCTGATTGAGATCGAGGGCGCAACGCAGTTTCTAGGGGGTTCGTCGGTATGCTCCGCCGTAAAATTTGGAAAACTAGATGCACTGAAATGCAACTTCCTCTATTCTGCCTTAAAATTTACTACCAATAATATTTTTGATTCCTGGTATGTGGACTTTACTGATACTATTACATGTAACGATTTGCGTATCTCTTGGCAATACGTGTAAATATTTTCTGAATCACGGCTTCCGCTTTGGATCTATTTTAATAATTAGTGCTGACCGCATCCTATTACTAAGCCAGTGAAAATACTAATGCATTTATCCAATTACCTCACAGGGGGTATTTGCTGCCAGGTATACATGTGTTTAAATAAAGACCTGTCTTGTTTCACGGTATATGAGCACACGCGTTTCCACAGGGGTATATGGACATATTGGAAAATAAAAAAATAACAAAAATGTCTTGAGTATAACATCTGAAAGACAAAGAGCAAGCGTGAAAGAAAATGAAATTAGGCTTTATAAGTTATTTTGGTTCTTGTTAAATTGTCAATTAATCTTTTAACTTCTTATAATATAACAAAGACGACAATTAACACGATAAAAATTTAACGAAAAACTTTAATAATAGCATCGGAAAATGCGTAAATCAAACATTTATATCACTTATGCTGTACCCGTGTTCATGCTAAATTTATTTAATCACTGATAAGATATAAATAGTAGTAGGTAGCAGTTTTTTCTTCCAAACCATATAGAGATTACATGATGACATGCTTAAAGTTTAGCTATATGGAATAATGTTTATTAATATTTTTATTAGTTAATTTATGAAATCTGATTTAGGCCTACATTTAAACTTTATTTTTATTTTAAAAATTATTATTATTATTATTATTATTATTATATAAAGAGTTAAATGTATATGTTAATGAATTAGTCGAATACTTCGTAATAATGGTGTTATAAGTATACGCAAATAAATAAATAAATAAATAAAATAATGTATTAAATAAATAAATTCAACAGTAAATACTTTAAAGGCATCCATTTACAGATGGCTGACCTAATTAATTACCCAACAAATTATTATCTGAACATATATACATTTGATTTGTCCCTAAAAGTACTTTATTTTACCAACTACATCAGGGGCGTAGCGTGATCTGGACCTGGAGGGATTCGAATATGAACCAAGTGGACCTTTTTCTATTTTGTTTTTGCACCACCAGAAACTCCTTATGTAAAGCTGTATCTTTTAGTTCTGAAAGCGGACCATTTGCTTCAGCGGGGTGTGGGGTGGGGGTGGGGGTGTGGGGTGTGTGTGTTGTCCGAACCCCCCGAACCCCCCTAGCCTACGCCCCTGTACATAACCACCATATCCCTCATATCATTGGTATTTATATAGCGAATGGTTTCTAATCCATTAGCGCACTCTATTCGTTTACTTCCCTTTCTTTTATTTTCGGGGCGGGACGTAGCCCAGTGGTAAAGCGCTCGCATGGTGCGCTGTCAGGTTTGGGATCGATCCCCGTCGGTGGGCCCATTAAGCAATCTCGTTCCAGCCAGTGCACCACGACTGGTATATCAAAGGCCGTGGTATGTGCTATCATGTCTTTTGTATGGTGCATATAAAAGATCCCTTTGCTACTAATGGAAAAAGGTAGCGGGTTTCCCCTCTAAGACTATGTCAAAATTTCCAAACGTTTGACATCCAATAGTCGATGATTAATAAATCAATGTGCTCTAGTGGTGTTGTTAAACAAAACAAACATTAAGGCTATTCATTTGCGCCCCTTTCTTTTATCCCCCCCCCCCCCCCCCCCCCCTTTCTCGGTCTCCATTCCTCTTACATTTCGTCCTCTTAAAGGTAAATTTTCAAAGTTGCAGGTGTCACGTTTTGCTAATAATAATTTTTAAAAAATATTTCCTTGGATATAGCCTAACTAGGCCTACCTATAACCTAATACAACATATAATCTTTCAAAAATTAACTCGAAAATAGCAACATTGTAATGACCATTATTGGGTTTTCCAAGAATATATTCAACGAAATGAGTTAAGGACCAGCGGACTCTTTGGTCTGCGGTATTACATAATTATATGAATAATATTTTCACATACTTACCATTTGTGACACCCAATAGCCGGTGTGTATTTTGTGTGTGTATCGTTAAACATTCATTCGTTGGTTCGTTGGTTCGTTCGTTCGTTCGTTCGTTCAATCATTCATTCGTTCAGTTTCTGCTAGTATAGATGATATGTTAGCTAACATGTTTTGATCACATGATTTCTGAATGTTGTTTGAGTACATTTTCACCAATGAACAGAAATGCAAGTTTTGTATGCATAAGCCTATTTATATATTGTAAAACCAATATTAAAGTTTGTTTTGTTTAACGACACCACTAGAGCACATTGTTTTATTAATCATCGGCTATTGGATGTCAAACATTTAGTAATTTAAACAAATAGTCTTAGAGAGGAAACCCACTACATTTTTTCATTAGTAACAAGAATTCTTTTATATGCACCATCGCACAAACAGGATAGCACATACGCATACACGGCTTTTGATATACTAGTGGTGGTGCACTGGTTGGAACGAAAAATAGCCCAATGGGCCTACCGACGGGGATCGATCCCAATGTAAAACCAATATAAACTGGCCCTTAACTAATTTTGTAGAGTATATTAATTTATAAATGGTTGACTGTAAAAATATTATGGGTATATAATTCAAGGTATAATCTTTAGATTTCACAACAAAAATTAATAAATATTTTTGGTCATTACACAACTTTGAAACTTCCGCTTTAAAACTATAGGTATTGGTAAACGGAAGAATGTCCTGTTAAACAAAAGAGTGTACTGTTAAACAGAATGGTGTATTGGTAAACAAGAATGTACGGTAAGCAGAAGAATGTACTGGTAAACATAATAGAGAGTACTGTCAAAGGAAGAGTTTACTGGTAAACGGAAGAGTGTACTGGTAAAAAGAAGAGTGTACTGGTACACAGAAGAGTGTACCGGTAAACAGAAGTGTATTGGTAAACAGAAGAGTGTACTGGTAAACGGAAGAGTGTACTGGTAAACAGAAGCGTGTACTGTTAAACAGAAGAGTGTACTGGTAAACAGAAGAGTGTACTGGTAAACAGACGTGTATTGGTAAACGGAAGTATATTGGTAAACTGAAGCGTGTAGAAGAGTGTATTAGTAAACGGAAGTGTACTGGCAAACAGAAGAGTGTGCCGGTAAACAGAAGATTGTACTGTTAAATAAGAATGTACTGGTAAGCAGAAGAATGTACTGGTAAACATAACAGAGAGTACTGTAAAAGGAAGGGTTTACTGGTAAGCGGAAGAGTGTACTGGTAAATAGAAGAGTGTACCAGTAAACAGAAGTGTACTGGTAAACGGAAGAGTGTACTGGTAAATACAAGTGTATTGGTAAACGGAAGAGTGTACTGGCAAACAGAAGAGCGTCCCGGTAAACAGAAGATTGTACTGTTAAATAAGAATGTACTGGTAAGCAGAAGAATGTACTGGTAAACATAACAGAGAGTACTGTAAAAGGAAGAGTTTACTGGTAAGCGGAAGAGTGTACTGGTAAACACAAGTGTATTGGTAAACGGAAGAGTGTACTGGTAAACAGAAGAGTGTACCGGTAAACAGAAGAGTGTACTGGTAAACGGAAGAGTGTACTGGTAAACAGAAGTGTACTGGTAAACAGAAGTATATTGGTAAACGAAAGAATGCACCGATAAACAGAAGTGTACTGGTAAACGGAAGAGTGTACTGGTAAACACAAGTGTACTGGTAAACAGAAGTATATTAGTAAACGAAAGAGTGTACCGATAAACAGAAATGTACTGGTAAATGAAAGAGTGTACTTGTAAACACAAGTGTATTGGTAAACGGAAGAGTGCACTGGTAAACAGAAGAGTGTACCGGTAAACGGAAGCGTGTACTGGTAAACGGAAGAGTGTACTGGTAAACAGAAGTGTACTGGTAAACAGAAGTATATTGGTAAACGAAAATGTACCGATAAACAGAAGTGTACTGGTAAACGGAAGAGTGTACTGGTAAACAGAAGAATACCGGCCTCGGTGCCATCGGTCAACAGGCGGGTAGGTACTGGGTTCGGATCCCAGTCGAGGCATGGGATTTTTAATCCAGATACCGACTCCAAACCCTGATTGAGTGCTCCGCAAGGCTCAATGGGTAGGTGTAAACCACTTGCACCGACCAGTGATCCATAACTGGTTCAACAAAGGCCTGTGGGAAGTGTCGTTAAATAAAGCATTTCTTTATTTCTTTGGTAAACAGAAGAGTGTACCGGTAAACAGAAGTGTACTGGCAAACAGAAGTATATTGGTAAACAAAAGAGTGTACCGATAAACAGAAGTGTACTGGTAAACAGAAGTGTGTACTGGTAGACAGAAGAGTGTACTGGTAAACAGAAGAGTGTACTGGTAGACAGAAGAGTGTATTGGTAAACAAAATAGTGTACTGGTAAACAGAAGAGTGTACTGGTAAACATGATAATGTACTGGTAAACAGAAGTGTACTGGCAAACAGAAGTCTATTGGTAAACGAAAGAGTGTACCGATAAACAGAAATGTACTGGTAAACGGAAGAGTGTACTGATAAACGGAAGTGTACTGGTAAACAGAAGAGTGTACTGGTAGACAGAAGAGTGCACTGGCAGATAGAAGAGTGTACCGGTAAATAGAAGTGTACTAGTAAACGGAAGTGTACTGGTAAACAGAAGAGTGTACTGGTAAACAGAAGTGTATTGGTAAACGGAAGAGTGTACTGGTAAACAGAAGTGTATTGGTAAACGGAAGAGTGTAGAAGAGTGTATTGGTAAACGGAAATGTACTGGTAAACAGAAGAGTGTACCGGTAAACAGAAGAGTGTACAGGTAAACAGAAGAATGTACTGGTAAACAAGAATGTACTGGTAAACAGAAGTGTATTGGTAAACGAAAGAGTACAGGTAAACAGGAGGGTGAATATTTGAGTACAAAGATAGCGTTTTCTTCGCTGTACTGCAATCCAGTACATGTAGCCTACTGACCGATTAGTTATTTGATCCGCTCCACTAATATCATGTCAGTCAGTGATGCCTCATATCGTGGAATGGGCTCAAAGTCAACTAGATTTTCACACACTTAGTTCCACACCACTTTTGAAGATCATACGAACGAGTACTCTTTTAAAACTTCATTTGAATTAACACATATATGAGCAGATTTTGTGCATGCGTATAGAGTTTAACATGTTTAAGCGGTTTGTAAGTATCTGTATACAGATGTCGGTTTTCAGGTCATTACTAACTTATTAATTACTGTCTGTTGGGTTCAGCTTATAAGGTTACATAAATGTGGAACACGCTTGACATAGTTCGCCATAATATACTCAAGATGCTCCTACAAGTATTTGTCGTTCGTAATTGACGAGTGCATGTCTTAATTTGACTTAAAGTATCATCGTCATCACGGAGCATTAGCATCGCCATCATCATGAAAACTATCATCACCACCACAACTATCATCATCATCATCATCATCATCATCATCAACAACACCTCCATCTTCATCATCATCATCTCCATATTCATCAACAACAAAACGTCATCAACAGCACCTCCATCATCATCATCATCATCATCATCGTCGTCGTCGTCGTCGTCATCATCATCATCATCAACACCTCCATTTTCATCATCATCATCATCATCAACAACAATAGGACCTCCATCATCATAATCGTCGTCATCAACATGAACACCTCCATCTTCATCATAATCAACATCATCATCATCATCAACAACATCATCAACACCTCCATCTTCATCATAAAAAAAACATGGTCATCACAAAGTAATAAACAACATGAGCCCCGTTCCACGAAGCGATCTTAGCGCTAAGATCATCTTAAGGGCATAAGGTAGTTATACACATACGATGATCTTAGGGCTAAGATCGTTTCGTGGAACGGGCCCCTGGTCATCATCGCCATCGCCACCAACATCGTCGTATGCATCACCGCAGACGTAATTAAAAGATCACGCCTAGTGTAGGTTAAATACTAGTTCAGTTTTACGCTTTAATCTATATAACAGGGTGTCGTTCTTACATTTAACATTATTCGTCCCGGCCAGGGCCCCGTTCCACGAAGCGATCTTAGCCATAATATTACCGTAGGCGCATAGTTACCCTATGCACTTAAGATGATCTTAGGGCTAAGATCGCTTCGTAGAACGGGGCCCAGGGCACCATGACTGGCATATTAAAAGGCCATGGTATGTGCTATCCTGTCTGTGGGATGGTGCATATAAAAGATCCCTTGCTACTAATGGAAAAAATGCGGGTTTTCTCTCTAAGACTATATGTCAAACTTAGCAAATGTTTCATATCCAATAGCTGATGATAAATACATTAATGTGCTCTAGTGGTGTCTTTAAACAAAACTAACTTGTTTTTTAAAATATATTTAACTGTTTTTGTTTGTTTTGTTCTTTCTTGTTACTTTTTGGCTTGTTTGTTGTTGTTGGGTTTTTTTGTTTGTTTTTTTTCAATTATTATTTTTTCAATTTTGTTGTTTTCTTTGTTTGTTTGTTTTTCATGTTAAAAAATAAATCCACTGATGTGTAAAAATACTCAGAAATGTTTTAATTTAATTAATATGATATCAAAACTTCATTGAAAAAGAAATCAGATAACTGCAATCTATTCTCGGTATAATCGGAACGCTTTTAATAACATTAATAATAAGTATCCAATTTGTCTATTAAGTCTAAATTTAAAAGTCTTAATAATTTCGAAAACCTAACCTACAAAATCAATTACTGTTAGTTTAAGGCAGTTACATTTTACTGCAGAAAAACAAAATGGGCCCAATACTAATATTTGTGCTCATGATCCGTTCTCATTCAAATATAATAATTTAAGACTTTTCGACGATATTTAAAGGGAAGGTCACCACATGTTCAAGAACGGTTTTCCCAACAGGCACGCGACTTGACGAAATAACAGACAGGTTAACAAGCGAAACAATAGTTGAGCAATTGTTTGTCCAGCGGGTCGCCATACTGGTCAATACCTGGTCAAGACTGACCGGTGTTTGTCTTTATACGGTGATCCTTCGATATCTCAATCTGTTTGAATTGGTTACGGAAGTCCTAGATTCGGTTCATTTTGTATTGTGGATGAAGATGATTTTCTTATGAAAGCTCAAATTGTCTTTGGAAGAGCGATTAATGATCGCTACAGTTTCGTGTATTTCCGTCTTAACGCTAATTATGTTTGTTTGGAACTTGTCCGAATATTGAAAGATTAAAACCGGCCTCAGTGGCGCAGTGGTTAAGCCCTCGGACTACAGGCTGGTAGGTACAGGGTTCGCAGCCCGGTACCGGCTCCAACCCAGAGCGAGTTCTTAAGGGCTCAATGGGTAGATGTAAGGCTACTATACCCTCTTCTCTCTCACTAACCACTAACCAACTAACCACTAACGCACTGTCCTGGACAGACAGCCCAGATAGCTGAGGTGTTTGCCAAGGACATGGACAGCGTGCTTGAACTTTAATTGGATAAATTTAAATGCACGAAAATAAGTTGAAATGAAAGATTAAAGATTTAGCTTGGCTATTAGGCTATTTAGGCTATATAGTATAACGGAGTCACTCCAGTATTTGCCAAATTATAAATTAACAAA